>NW_023458568.1:11187011-11189953 GCF_013731165.1 Rhagoletis pomonella | reverse complement strand
CTTTAATTAATTAAAAGTGTTAATTTCCGCTCTCGGATTATTATAATTGGCGTTAAGACGCGTCGATTGATACCCCTCTCGAATTGTTCCGTCAATTTTTGACCTGGTTCCGCTAAAATGCGCTACTACCGAATTATGTTTTGCATTTGAAAAGAAACGTAAATAAATGAGTATTTATATCGCACATTCCAAAAATTAATATTGATAGTTTAATCTATATTTTATAATTTTTAATTATAATTTTCTATGTATTCGTCGCTCCATTTCACTGTGTCTTGACGTTTCATGTATCTTTCTTCGCTATTATCCGAAAATGTCTTGTCGCTCTCTTTGTCTCGCCACTATATTCTTTGCCTTGGTTGAAGTGCGAAAAAGGTAAAAATATTATCACATGCCATGTCGAGATGACAATATTGCCATATCAAAAATTATGAACGTAAACCAATTAAATTTTTGGATATTTTATAATATATATGTACGAAAACAAGTTTTTTGTACGAAAAAATTTCAAAATAGCATAAACAAACCATAAAATAGCACAAAATTATAAAATATGCAGCGTCAGCATTATTAAGCAAATGGTTTATTTTAGTTGCCTTGGTTATAAGTTAATTTTTGAAAACAGAAACGTTGGATTTAAAGTATTAAGGAACTTCAACTACTTTATATGTCAGGAGTACTTCGAAATGTTGATTACTCATTTTACTCATAATGCGGGTTAATCATGAAGTAAATTACTCAAATATTTTTGTTTTTCGTTAATCAAAATCTTGATTACTCGAGTAACTGAACTTTTGAGTAATCATAATTTCCAATTAATAGAATAACTGAGTTATTTACTTTACGATTAATTAAAATTTTGAATAATCAATTAATTAATTTATCAATCAATTAATTTATTTATTTACAGCCCTATTCGCGTGTTGTCACAGTCGTCAATTGTCACAGTTCAATTGTCATTATCGTGCCATCAACTGTAGTCATAGGTATGCGCAATCAATAATGACAAGCGAAAAGCTTGTTACATTTGCCAATTGCGGCGAAAGTTTCTCTGTAGTGAAACAGCTGTTCTTTGTTTACATTTTAATTGTTCGTTTTGACCGCCTCTGCAAACAACTGGATTTCTTTTAAATATTAACAGGCGTGGAAAATATGAACAGCAGCTGCAATACTATGTGCAGTTTTGGTAAGACCACCCCGAACTGCAAAGGGGAAAAAACTGTTGTCTCGGATTCCCCCTGACGTCTTCTTCTCTGTATAATTTCTTTTTGCTCCACAATAATAGCCGCGCGCATAATAATTTCCTCCATGATTCATATTCTGCAATGGACACTATTATGATATGCAAACGCAAATAATAGCTTTTTGCCTATTTGCCTATTTAGGCAAATTAAATGCTTTCACAGTTTTCATTTAATAAAAACTTGTAACTTTTGTCTGCAAAATTAATAAAATAAAAAATACTGACATATGTTTTAGTGTTGTCACCTACTCAATAGGTCATCACAAAAATAATAGCAATCGTCACCGTTGAAGCTTTCAAATTTCCCTCTGCATACCTAAACGTGACAATTGATTATAAGCATGACAATAGTTATAGCGGCGAGTTTTGTCATTGCACGCGATTAGGGCTGTTAATAGAGCTAAATAACTATCTGAACTAATTATTTAATCGTACATATTTACACAGTATGTTTTGTATTTCATTTTAAGGTTCATCTGCCAGCAGGAAGGGAGGATTGAAATCAATTGCTGATAAATCTAATAAGACAAAAAATAAGAAAGAACTAGGCGTTGCAAAAAGTGGAGAGAAGAACTTAAGTTGTAAAAACGGCACGGAGTCGACTGTCGATGAGTTTCATTGCCAAAATCGGAAGCACAAGCCGGCTAAGAAAGTATTGGTAAAAGAAACAGATCCGATAAACGTTTTAAACGATGGTCCTCAAGAAATCCACAAACAAGGACCCAAAAAGTCCGGTAATCCTGAAAAAGAAAAAAAGATTCGCCATGTAGCTAAAAAGTTGTCTGACATTAAAAAATTAAAGTTACGTCAAGAGCAAGGAGAAACACTTGAACTAAATCAGCTCAATAAAATTTCCATGGAGGCTAAGTTTTTGGAAGAATTAAAAATTTTAAAGATGACTACGTAATAGACCAGCATTTTAAGTTGTGATACAAAACTTTGTCATTGCCTTAATGTTATTATTAAGTTTACAAATACATATGTATGTAAATTAAAAATATGAGATTAAGAATTAATCTTTATTTTATATTTGCTTTTGTATTGTGTACAAAGCATATTGTAATTAATGCGTGAACAATAGAACAACAATAATCATCGTGAACAGCTATTATTGACAATAAACTTATGTTCGGTAGACGCCTCCATTGCAATAATGCATTTTATTTCTTATGAAGGATATGTTTTACTTTCAGACTTTATAGCATTCAACAGACCGAACAGTGGGAAATATGGGAACAAATTCTAGCCCCGACGCTAGAATAACCGTTTAAGGTAATTTTTTTTTCTTTGTATACATACAGTGACTCAAAAGAATACCACGTTTTTTTTTTTTTTTTTTAATATTCGTAATGGTTTTCGAGCTTAATGTTTGGTTATTTTTCTATAAAAAAACACTGTTAAGGGTTAAGCATTGCTGACCATTCAAAGGTTAATGGTGTCTGCGCGATCGACTCTTTCCTCATTTATCTTCGCACCTCATTCGCCGCAGTCAACTCCAGCTAGCCTATTGTTTTGTTAAGTACATATATTGTATATCCACTTCTATATGTACATAAAGATCACATGCATAATTATGTAGGCATATGTATGTAGCTACATGTATAAATATATAAATGCATTTAGTTTGTCGCATTAGGTGAACCGATAACTGTAAGAAATTGTTGGTTGTAAATTAATAGAAGTACCAATTATGTACGTA
>NW_023458568.1:11170100-11187001 GCF_013731165.1 Rhagoletis pomonella | reverse complement strand
TGATTTTTGGGATTTCTTTTGGAGACTACTTATTGGATCTTTTTACATAACAGGTGCAATTTACAAAAACTGGCATTGATTTTTTGAAATTTTGTTGCTTTCTAGTCCGGTCAATTTAGGCATTTGAGGTTACAAAAATTCCCACCCAGCTGAAAAGTTGTAGAATTGTTCAAAACATCATCATAAATGAAATCTAAAAAGTCCTCATCGATCCGATGCCTGGAAAAAAAGTAACTCTGGGTCGAGGGTCACAAAAACGGGTTTTTCGCGATTTTCAGCAAAACGGTAAGTTTATCATAAAATTAATAATAATAATAATAGATTGGCGTTTACACATATGTTAGTGTTTGGCCGAGCCTATATTTCACTCATTGGGAGTAAATATTGGCTTACTCTCCGAAATTTGGTTACTGGCAAGTTACTGGATATTTTTTGCTGGAGAATACGAAAACACAACTAATGTGTGTTTGCAAGAAATATTGGTGGTGTTCATTTAAACAGATAAATTTGCCTTTCGCATATACGTATATTTTTATCCACTGCTTCATATAAACGAGCAAAAAAGAATCTTTGTTGCCCCTTATCGAGAAACTTGGGTCCAGTTTAGTTATTTGTACAACGATTTTCGGTTGTTGTGTCCAAACGCATAGCCCGAATCCAAAAACTTTAACATACACGTGTAATCAAAGGATTCACATTGTTTTAAGATAAATGTATCAAATTTTCTACCACTAGCTTATTAATAAACTCGGTTTGCACTATGCATTTTTTTTGCAAATTTTGGCGTGGGTTCTGCGCAAAAATACTGTGGACGGCGTAGCCGGAGTGATATGCACAAGAAATGTACACCTTTGACATGCGGAAGCCCCTTTTCTTCGGCAACACAGAAAGGAGAATTCTACTTAGTAAGGGTTATAATCCCTAAGCGCGGCCGAAGGCAGAAGCAAATGCAACAGGTGGCGGACCTAACAAAGTGCATGTTTTCAATGGCTTGGAAGAAGCTGTTATTGCATTAACTGGATTGAGAACCAGTTCTTCAGGCATAGGAGTAGTTCTGGCTTGTGGTTCAACAATTCAACCAGAAGCTGACATAGATGCGCCCATGGTTACCATGCCCGACAGCTCCGCATACCTTTGTGAATCCATTGCCATAGCGCCCGCTTACTCTGCTGCTATAATTGCAAATACATCAGAATCCATTATTTTCCTCAAAATATGTAAAATTAACCAATTTTACAATAAACAAACACATGATGAGTGTTTTTTTATTTCTTTTCCTTCATTCAGCTATCTTCGAAAAACAACTGATAGCTGGCAATGCTGCACATGTTTCCGCAAGGGTTGCAGCATGTGGATTTTTCGTTTTTCGTAGCGTAGCGAAAATTCGGGTTCTAGAATAAGGGGGATAATATAAGTACAACAAAGGTGGCGTGCAAACGTGTGCATATTATGACCATTACAACTCTTCCAATTTTTTGAATCGTTATATCTCGGAAACGGTGGCGCTTAGGACAAAAAGTATTTAGACACTTATTATAGATAATTATCTGATCTACAATTTTTGTCTAAACTAATTTTATGATAAACTTACCGTTTTGCTGAAAATCGCGAAAAACCCGTTTTTGTGACCTTTGACCCCGAGTAACTTGTTTTTCAGGTATTGGATCGATGAGGACTTTCTTGATTTCATTTATGGTGGTGTTTTGAACAATCCTACCAATTTTCAGCTGGGTGGGAATTTTTTTTAACTTCACTCCTATTTTTGGTCTAATTTGACCGGACTATACGGTCTCCTGCGTTATATTTCATAAGAAATGCATGCTGTATGTTATGAGATAATTTAATATTTTTTGGGGAGTGTTGCTGAAGTGACAGGGCAGATATAAGTCTGGGTCGTTCCGGTTACGCAGTCCCGACTGTCGTGGGAACGAGCAGAATGTTTGTTAGCGAAAATTTCATAACTGGGGTTGGTGAAACAACAAACTATTCGTGTGGCTCGATTTTTTATTTTTGAATAGAAAATTCACTGAAATTCACTCGGAAGTGAATTCCAGAACCTACCTGATTATTGTTTTTTTTTTAGGCTGAAGGGTTCTCACTCGACCTAGTAAGTTTCTGATAAAAATATTAAATTATCTCATCAGGGTCATGAAATTAAGATATTGAACAAACAAAATACCCATACGGTTATTCTTGCTCCGCGGCAAGAATTTTTTCCGATATTTCCAACTGTGCGGTTTTTCTCGTACGCGTCAGACATGCATGATTTAGTCAGGTTCTAGTTGTGCACGTATACCTGGAATATCAAGACCCTTAATGGAAAAGATATTCTGTTGGCGATTATGTGTCCTCGCGAAAACTAGAGCTGACATCCCCGCCAACTATGAAATCTAGGGAAAGGTAGAGGAATTATATAACTTTTCGATTTCATATAAAAGGGCGAAAATTCAGTATTAAATTTGTGCTGTGCCTGAGACTTCGTGGCTGTTGTTTTAACAGCATACAAATTCCCCAAAGCTTTTTGGGAAATGATGCAACATATACCTTGTTTATACCAACACATAAAGCGCTTTGACCCAGTTCGCTGTGATTCAAAACGGAAGCATAAACCAAATTTCACTACGCTCAGAAATTCCAAAGTGTATTGACTCGAACTTGTTTTCAAATCGCTTTTTTATTTCTCACATCGGTTAGAAAACTGGTATAAACACATCACTCATTTGACGCGAAGTGAAAAAAGGCTGGTTTTCTTTATACATCACCTTTCCATTTCGGTCCACCACGCAAATGGATTATTTAAGAAATATCGAACAAAAATAAATAATATAAAAAAACTTTTTAATATACAACGCTTTTATAAATGGACTAAAAAGTAGAAAATAATAATTCTCAGTCCCATAGAATTTGTTTTGATAACTTTTGATTTTGAAATTTTAGCAAAAGTCATTATAAACAATTTATGAGATTGAAAATGAAAAGCACCCTTTATGGTGGAACAATGATATTGCATCCCTTAGGCAAGCTAAGCAACATGCATGGCATAATTTCAAACGCAACCGGTCGTCCACAAATCTCATTCAATTCAAAAAACTGAACGCGCAATTTCGTCGGAAAATTAAAGACGCCAAGCTCGTCTGTTTTCAAAAATTCACCAGCAACATTACTGCATCATCTGACCCTAAGAAAATCTGGGCCGACATAAAAAACTGGTTAACTCCACTCACGGCAATCTTGTATATCCCCGGGAAATTGCTCAAGAACTCGCCAGCCACTTTTCTAACGCCTCCTCTGACCACACCTTGCCCCAAACTTTTAGAAGCCGACATATCCCATACTGAGTTTCATCTTGCCCTGTCCGCAGCAAAAGGCCAGACTCCCAGCAACGACAAAATATCCTTTCTCATGATTAAACATCTCCCTACCTCATTATTTCATCGCCTTATTAAGCACTATAACAACATCTTCAGCACAGGTCACTACCCACAAGTTTGGAAAACAAGCGCGGTAATTCCCCTCCTAAAACCCAGTAAATCACCTTGCGAAGTTAACAGCTACCGCCCAATTTCCCTCCTCCCCTGCCTTGGAAAATTAATGGAGAAGATAATTGCTACCAGACTAACCTGGTACGCCCACTCAAACAAACTCATCCACCACAACCAGGTCGCCTTCAAAAAGGGACAAAGCACCATAGATGCCCTACTACACCTTGACCACTTTATTTCAAATGCGATTTCCAGTAAAAACCATATTTCCCTTCTTTCACTCGACTTTCAAAAGGCATTTGATCGGATTGGTATTCAGGTAGTACTAAGGCAACTCGACAAATGGAAGGTCGGTCCCAAATTGTATAATTTTATAAAGTCGTTTCTATCAAACCGAAAATTAAGTGTACTTATTTCCAACACCCGCTCTTCCATCTTTCCACTCGATAATGGTACCCCGCAGGGCTCCCCTTATCAGTATTCTTGTTCATTATAGCCTTCAACGAAATTAGCAACATTTTCAAAAAGTTCCCAAACATCCAACACCAGATATACGCAGACGACGTACTGTTATTCTCCAAATCCAAAGATCAAACAGAATTAATGAGAACCTTTTCGAGAATCCTATGCCTATTATCCACGTGGCCCCTCTGCTCAGGTCCTTCAATTTGTCATGATAAAACCAAAATGCTGCATATATGTAAAAAGTGGACCTGCCCACCTCCTACACTTGCCTTCAATGGTGTAAATATTGTCTGTACTTATAATCTTAAGTTTCTGGGCATTGTTTTCGATCCCAATTATTCCTTTATACAACACTGTAAATACGTTAGAGAGAGGCTCTTTGTAAAGTTAAACATAATTAAGTACTTATCAAGCAAACGCTCGCTAGTTAATTCGGCGCTGTTGATCAACGTGACAAACGCCCTCATCTTATCAACAATCAACTACGGTCTAGAAATCTATGGATTACACGCCAAAGAAAACCTAAAGATGCTTGCTGCTCCCTACCACGCCGCAGTGAAAAGATCAATACGCGCATTTCCAACTTCGCCCATAAAACATATTCTTGCCAAATCAGGCCTGCCGTCCTTACACGACAACTGGGAGGACAAAATATTCAGGCTGTATCCAAAGCTCACTCTATGCTCCAATCCTCTTATTTGCAATGACTTTCAAGATGCAGTCGCACGTGAATCGTTACCTAAAATGCCCTCATCTATCCACACCTGCGCTTTATTTGCGAAATATGTCGAGCTGCCGTTCAAACAACACCCTCCGCGGTACACTCATTATCCACCCTGGATGGTTAGCAAAACATGCTTCATTAACGACCTAGCTTCCTTGCGGAAAGATAACACACCAAACGCCGTTTACATAGCCAAGTTTTCCGAAACAACTGCACGTTTTAAATCCAGCGGCTGGCAATTGATATTCACCGACGGGTCGAAAGCATCCTACACTTCCTACGCTGTGGTAAAAGAAAACCAAGAAGTTGTCGCGTACGGCCTACTTTTCTCTTTCTGCTCGATTTTCACCGCCGAAGCAACCGCCATATTCCACGCAGTTCAATACGCTACCAAAAGCAAAGGTAAGCATATAATTTGCTACGACAGCTTGTCCTGTTTCCAAGCCCTCCAAAACAACAACAAATCAAGCTACATCATCCGGAGTATTAAAAACACGCTTGTTTCCCACCAGAGTAATATTAAACTCATGTGGATACCCGGACACTCCGGTATCCAGGGTAACACACTTGCAGACACAATCGCCAAGGATATTTCCATCACACCAACAATCACATCCGAAGTCATCCTACCCCGAGACATTTACCGTCTAATTCATCGACAGAGGCAATCTAAGTTAATACACCAATGGGCCGACTATAATCACCATTATTCGGATATTAACCCTAGCCGAACAAAACCCGTTTACCCTACATCGGTACCTACCAACCATATCACCCCATACACACGTCTCCGAATTGGGCACACCATAATTACAATCGCGCACTTACTACAAGGCACTAGATCCAACACCTGCCCCTTCTGTCATGCAACAGCCAGCGTGCATCATCTACTGGTATCCTGCCCAGAACTTGCTTCCCAAAGGTATCATCATTTTGACAATTTGGATCCTCTTCTACTCTAAAGGACGTAACAGAAGCTAACATCAGCAAAATCTACAGATTTCTAAAGAACACGGATCTACTCCGTCGTATCTGACCGATCACATTCCACCAGCCAGCCGAAAGCCTCTGCTGCTAGCGCTGCGTTTGCTTAAGTTTATATAATAATTAATTATTATGTAAGCCTTGCGTAAATAAATAAATAAATAAAATATTTTCTACTTTTTAGTCCATTTATAAAAGCGTTGTATATTAAAAAGTTTTTTTTTATATTATTTACTTTCTACTTTTTAGTCTTGTCTGTATAAAATTTTGCAATAGATATTAAAATAATTCAACGATATTAATAAATTGGTGCACACACATACATATACATATGTATGTACATACATACGAGCACCAATTAATTTAATTTAAAGCACTGATAGGCACTGCCTTGCCCGCGAGCAAAGCTCTTTTAAGCTTTCTATACATTTTGTATAGGCGCGAGCAGAGTAAAAGCTCTCTGCTCAACGCTGATTTAAAGAAATGGCGTGTCGTCCATTTCCGCTGTAGCGTACGAAGTGCATAGGGCGACATCTACTTCTCAACTGTAGAGGTAGATGTCGGCCTATGCACTATACGCTTTTATAGGAACTTTGCAAAGCAAAGCCTTTATAGCTGTCTGGACAAACAACATTGCAAGTTGATAACAGCGTTGTACAAAATTTGAGATCGATTTAAGCGATCGTTATTCATATATAATGTGACCAAACGTACTTCTTTCGGAAGTACAGCACTTCTTTTTTCGCTCTTGTACTTCGTACTTCGAAGTACAGTCCAATGTACTTCTTTGCAATATTTTGTACTTCAGGAGGGAGATTTCGTAACCAGAAAACGACAATTTTCGGATCGCTATCGGACTTTTTGACGCATGAAATGAATGTTTTTGCGCCAAAAATTGCGATAGCGATTCGAAAATTGTCGCTAAATGGTTCCAGAATCTCCCCCAGGTCCTGCGCTTCTCCGATCTTTTGGACGATCGTCACGTGGCTTGGGCGATAATGGTTCAAACCATTAAAGTCGCTGGGGACCGATGGCATCATACCTGCGCAGCTGCAAAGGCCTCTGAAGGTGTCGTACAATTGGTTGGATCCTATTTATGCGAACTGTGTGAGGACCAGGTACATCCTCAAGTCTTGGAGGGTAGTCAGTATTACGTCCATCCCGAAGGCCGGAAAAGGCGCACGTGTTTCCCCTAGGTATTTTAGGCCAATCAGTCTCTCTTCGGTTTTGCTAAAAACGGCGATCAACGGCGGCTGTCGTGGAAGCCTAACATTGAGGAAAGGGTAAGAAAGGTTTCGGTTGCCTTGTACTGCTGTAGGGGGCTATCGGTAAAAGGTGAAGTCTCTCGCCCAAATTAATTCATTAGCTCTAGGAAACCAGATTTAAGCCAATATTTTTTCATGGAGCCCTTATCTGGTGAAGTCAATCGAGAAGGCTGTACTTGTAAAATAGGAATTAGCGAAGCATTAGGAACAACACCTACACTGGCGCTTAACATACATATGTTGAACACGGCGCCTGCGGATATTGCAGGCGGAATTTTCGCAGTACGAACTGATATTGGGCTAGAGGAAACCAGGACATTTTGTGACATAAAAAACTAAAATAATACGTTTCTTTGCGGCAGCAAATATTTTTATAGGGCACTTTAAAACAGATGACCTCTCAAGGGCTACTGATATGAGTTCTGACAGGCCATTGTGCGATTGGTATTCATGCGGTGAGACTATTAATTTCAACTGATCCTTTTTTATCAGCTGTCAAGAGGAAGATGAGGTGGAATCATCTCCACACTTTCTTTTAGACTCTCCAACCTTCGCGAGGCTAAGATGGAAGCATTTTGACTCGCACTTCTGAACAAACACTGAGATTTCAGGACTCGAACTTAGCTGCACTCAAAAATTTGTAATCAGCTCGCCGCGTTAACTTAACCCAACCTAACCTGTACTTCTATGAGCTATGAAATAGTTGGTCACATTATTCATATACCCACATCCATATGCACATATGTACATACATATATTACTTTTCATATCAATTCAAGTCTATTACAGGCGCCCATATACAGAGTGTCCCAAAAGTAACGTGCCAAACTTTAGGGGAAGGTAGGTGGGGGGGTGAGCTCCCTGATACATTTTCCGATTCTAACGCGTGAGCTCCCCGATAAATAAAAAAAAGTTATAGCCGCTTTTGTGGGCAAAGGACTGAGACATGCCAGAATGTATTTAATAGATTTAAATTTAAGTTGCTCTTGTTACCGACCAATGGCATGCTAAATAGTACAAAGGTACATTATTACCTGCTCCGGACATTATTTTATGTTACTTACCGGAATTAGTGAAAGTAGATTTTGTAAAATTGGACCCTTCGAACATTGTGTTATTAATACTATGACAGAGAACACGCAGTATACGTCGCATGAATATGCGGATATTCACCTAATTTACGGTGAAGCTTGCTGTAATGCCAGAGCTGCTCAAAGACTATATGCAGAGCGATACCCCAATCGTCGGCATCCGGGTCGTGAATTATTCGCCCGGACCCATAGAGAAATATATGAAGGTAAGTGATTTTTACACCTTTCTTGTTTGATTGCTTGTTAACTATAATTTTTCACTTTTTTAAGGTCGCATACCTGGAAGGCGTGGCGGCGAAACAGTACGTCCTGCAACGGTAGATGTTGAAGTTGTGTTAGAGGAAGTGGAACTAGGTCCATCGACTTCAGTGAGAATGATGGAAAGTTGGACGGGAATACCAAAAACTACAGTTCACAAAGTTTTAAAAGACCATCGATTTCATCCCCACCACATTCAACGTCTTCAGGCTCTACAAGAAAGAGATTACCTGTCGAGGGTTAGATTTTGCCGTGAAATGTTGCGAATGCATGAATCAGACCCCAACTTTTTTAATAAAATAATTTGGAGCGATGAATCATCATGCAAACGTAATGGTTATTTTAATTTACATAACCTTCACAGTTGGCAGATAGACAATCCTCACGAAATGAGAGAAGATCGTTCGCAGTACCGGTACAAAATAAATTGATGGTACGGTATTTTTAATTGTCAGATATTGGGACCTGTGGAACTGCCGCCAAAGCTCAACTCTCACAGTTATTTAGAGTTCAGGAACGGCTTCCAACTCTTTTAGATTAGAAGATGTACCCTTAAACCTGCGGCGAAGACTATGGCTGCAAAATGACGGGTGCCCTGGTCACTGCGGGCGTGAAGTAAGAGCCCATTTAAACGAAACTTATCCTCGCCGATGGATTGGACGATACGGGCCAATCACGTGGCCCACTCGAACGCCACACCTGAATCCATTAGATTATTTCTACTGGGGCTCTCTTAAGGACAAAATTTATTGAAAAACAATTCAAAACGAAAAGCATTTGCGGGAACAAATAAATGGAGCTGCTGCTGAGATAGCCCAATTGAGTTTAAGATCTCTCTTTTCTTAAAAGGTGCCTGGCTTGTATTAGAGTAGAAGGTCACCAATTTGAGCATATTTTATCAATAAATGAATAAATTTTTCTTCAGACAACTCATGTATATTTTATTTCACGTGAACCCATCCTTCACAAAAAATATTGATAGATATAGCCCTTGTTATAGACTCTAGTCCGAATTCCGGTAAGTAACATAAAATAATTTCTGGAGCAGGTAATAATGTACCTCTGTACTATTTAGCATGTCATTGGTCGGTAACAAGAGCAAATTAAATTTAAATTTATTAAATACATTCTAGCGTGTCTCAGTCCTTTACCCACAAAAGCGGCTGTAACTTTTTTTTATTCGCAACAGTAAGAGTGGCACCTTTCTGAAATCTTTATTAAATTAGCAATGTAATGTAAAGTTATAGCTCAGTACTTTTTTTTTCACCAGAGATAGTCAAAGTTGGGGAAGAAAATATCAAAAATTCAAAATCCCAAAAAAGTCTTAATTTTATGATGGTTCTTCATATATATTTTAACTACATTGCATTTGAGTATGGAGAAGCAACTATCTGGAAGTATTTTACACAAAAAATTTACTAATTATAGCCTGGTTTGTAGATGCAGTTAAAGAAAATACATGAAAAGGCACGATTTTTTTTTAATTAAAAAAATTTAAATATTTCAAAAACGGTGGCACTTTTACCTGAAAATTTTTTGTTTATCAGGGAGCTCAGCTAGAAGACGGAATAATTTGATAAAGTACATTTTTCACTTATCTTACTAGTCTCTCCCAAAATCCCCCCATATGTGGTGCATTGGGAGGGTAGAATCTCCACTTTATCTGATCAAAGGACGAAATGAGATGCTGGAAATCGATTTGTTTAACTTTTTCACAAATAATCTTCTCGGACGCCCTAAAATTTGTGCCGTTGTCGAAGAATATCGCTCTAGGATGGCCCCTTCGGGAGCTACTTCAATGTGTATTGCACGGAGAGTCAAACACGTGAAGATGTCTCCCCATCTCTTTTCGCGTCTTTTTCCCACCACAACCGACAGCGGTCCGAAATAGTCAATGCCGACGTTTGTGAATTGCCTCTCGAAGGCGGCAAGACTTGCAGCAGGTAAAGCGGCCATTTGTGGAATTTGCGGCATACAGATATTATTTTTGCATCGTTGACGAACTCTCTTGTAAAGAGCCCTCCGGCGAGGTATGAGATATTGGCCACGTATATGGTTGACAACTGATTCGTGCATTTGGTGGTGAAACTGTTCATGAGCCGAACGTACAATGAGGAACATGACATGGTGAGAAGTAGGCATAACTATGGCATCTTCGCGATTATTTAGGTGTTCAGCGCGACTTCTGCTTCTTATTACGCCTTTTACGTCTAGGTAGATGTCGAAGGAAAATAGTTTGCTTTTTATAGTCTTCCCTTGTTGAATAAGGGTTATCTCCTCACTGAAAATCGTTTGAGCGTACTTGATGAGGAAGTGTTGAGCTTGCTGAACAATTTCGTAGCGAATCGTACGGTCAGGTATTCTTGCTGAGATTCTTTCGCGTAAGGTATTGACGTAGAGTATGAATGTCGCTACTGCCCTGTATAAACAGCTCCAACTAGAAAAGTTCTCCACGTTTAGCGCTACATTTCGCATTGGTACTCTTTCGGTGTGTAAAACGTAGTTCCTGAGCTCTTTTGAGTTTTCATCATTAGGGTTGAGCGCCAAAAACTCTGGTCCTGTAAACCACTGCTTGTAGTTCGCACAGCTCGACATTTTCGTTGCTAAATCGGCAGGATTTAGTTTCGTAGGTACCCACTTCCATTGATTTACATTTTATGCCTCGAGTATCTCACCTACTCGATACATTACGTATTGATGGAAGTTTCTTGGATCCATCCGAATCCACCGGCGCAATGTATTTCCTTGACTTGCTTTGCCAATTCTAACGCGGAGTGTTCGTCATCTTCGCTGTCAATGAAATCGTCAACGTAATGATTTCTGTTTATGGCTCCCGCGGCTCGTGGAAATTCATGTTTACAATTAACAATTTACAATTTACAATCCATTTGTCACGTATAAAATGCGCTATAGAGGGGGCAGAGTTGAGGCCGAATGTCAACGCTCGCATAACGTAGACGCTTGGGTGCTGTGAGCCATCATTCTCATCATGCCACAAGAATCGTTGAGCGTGCATATCAGTTCACGGATATTTATGCTGTGAAACATTTCCGCAATGTCGCCGCAAATAGCGACTCTGCCGAACCTAAACTCCAGCAAAATGTCTACGAGTAGATTCAGCAGGTCGGGACCACTTAAAAGAAAATTGTTCAGTGACACTCCATTGGCTTTCGCAGCGGCATCCCAAACCATAGGAATTTTCCCTGGTTTATTAAGGTTGTTCACCACGAATATTAGCAAGTACCAGACCTTGTCCCTAGGCACTGCAATGTCTGCTAAAGAAAGCTTTTGGGCATTACATTTATCAAGCAAATTGTTTATCTGTTGCTGCATGGTGGATTGCAGATCAGGATCTTTAGCAAATTTCTTCTCTAGGCACCTCAGACGGCGGACCGCGTTGGAATAGCTACTGGGTAGAGGTTCGTTCGGATTACGCCACAACAGCCCGATCTCGTAGCGACCGCTTGATTGCTGGCATGTGTTGGTCATGATGTCTAATGCTTTGGCGTCGTCCTCTGAGAGAATCTCCGTTGCTTTCGGAGATTCTAGTGTCAAGAAATCTTTCACCATGTCATGCAAGTGATCGTATTTCAGTTGAAACTCACACGTGTGTACGTTGAGACGGAAGTTTCCCTCTCGGATGCTCTCACTCGCCTGCAATGTCCACCCCAAACGAGTTTTAGGGGTTATAGGCTCGGACCAAGCACCCTCTTTCACTTTAAAAATGCGTAGATATCCATTACCTTATTTTTCGAATACAAACGAATAGGCACTATTCCAAAAAGTGGGTGCGATTCCTCGTAACCGCTGTTGTGAGTATTGATTTGATCGACTGTAGACTCGACGAATTTGTATAGTAGAGGGTGGTGTTTTATTACACAGCCCTCTATTCCACAGACTTTGCTTATGAAACATTTGAGTCTATGCGGGCTAAGGCATTGACGGCAGAGATTTTTGGCTTTCACCACATCCCATCTGCGTGGTAGGGAAAATTTTGTAAAAATCTCACATTGAGACACCTTATGATCGGGATCATTGCATATGCGTGCAAACGTTCTGCACTGCCCTCGACGGTGTGGGTGTTCACTGAAGCATTACTCTTACTTGACTCTAGGTTTACAACTGTGCTAGCTGCTTCGGCCAGACAGAATATCCAGTCGCTGAATTGTTTTACCACTGGAATTGCCTCGTCTTTCGAATGCTGAGCCCAGCTCAATTTGTGATTGTTCGGCAGTTTACTAACCAATTCTTGCCAGTGTTGCCAGAACTTTTTGGGCCGACCGGCTAGATTGGCAAAAAAAAAGCGGCTAAAAACGGCTAAAATGTTTTAGTGAAATTTCACATGCTTTATTTAAATAAATCGCAAGAAACGAAAGACTAGTTAACACCATTAATTTATATCGAGTGTATATTCCTCATCATCAAATGAATCACTATTGTATATATCACCTGAATTCATTAATTTTAAGAGATCGTCATCTACAGTAAAATTATGGCAGCATTTTTCTTCACATTTTAAACCGTATCTTATATATAAAATAGCGTTTAACGTTTTAACGCACATTGGATTTCTTTGCTTAGTTTTTATTATATTCATTTAACTAAATATTCGCTCTACTTCTGCATTACTTATAGGCAAAACAAGAAAACTAAAAAGTAGGTTGCAAAGGTCAGCAAAAGGGTTTTCTCCTAGGGCATTTCGAAATTGATAAACTTCGGCCCAAAATTTTACAGTTGAGTCTAAATTACTCCAGGTATGTAACGTTAACCGTTGCCATTGCATCTCTATGGATGTTATTTCGTCGGCATTATATTTGCGTTTTTGTTGCTGTAGTTGAACAAATGCTTTTGGTTTAATTACTCTTAATGCATTTCCAACCGAAAAAAGTCAATTTTTTTTAGTGTGGCAATATTTGTAGGGAGGCGGTGGCGTAATTCCTTTATTAAAGTGATAATAAAATAGCGACAATTTTCTCGAATTATTTTCTCGGCTTTGTGGTCAAAAGCGTTTGTGCTTACTTTTGTTTTTAAATACTCTTCAAAACTGTGATAAAACTGAGGAAATGGAGCAAGGTATGGTTCCAACGGGGAGCATATAGGATCAAATGTGTCCGCGCTAATAACCACTAGGGAGCATAGATGCGAAAGTAAAACATTGAGTTCATTAAAAATCTTCATTGGGTCTGCATTATTGCTTTCGAACAACTTGTTCACTTTTTGCACCTGAAAATTAGGCAAATAGTAAAATCGGCTAAAAACGGCTAACTTTTTTTTACAAACCGGCTAACAAATCGGCTGCCGGCTAGATCGAATTTTCTCCGGCTAGTTGCTATCAAAACCGGCTAAATCTAGCCGGAAAACGGCTAAAATGGCAACGCTGATTCTTCGGCATTCGGCAACCTTCCATAGTATTACAAATACTCGTCATACAAAGCGCAAAATCAACAAGACTTATCTTATCTTTCAGAAGCTTATCTTTCAGAGGAGGCATCGCGCGAGCTCGATTCACCACACGCCCCAGTATGTACTCCAGCCTACCAAAACACATTCTCAGAGTATGAATAATCTCAGAGACCATTGATGTCAAAAAAGTTTGCTCTTTACCATGTCCCGGGCTTTAACTTTGAGACTTGCTTGAAGCATTATGAGGTTTTCTGCATCGGTATACCCGGCCACCGCTGCACTATTTTCGAAGTTGCTTATCAACGTTGTCGTAAGATACACCCATTGGTTGTCGAGAATTCGTGTTAGTGTTGATATACGGAATATAAGTTGATGAGCCAGCTATATTGCCAGCCTCTAAAAAATGCGATGTAACCGCTGACGCAATCGTCTCTGGGCACCCAATACCTGTAGCTTGTGTTGCCGTTGTTAGTGTAAGGGGTCCCTGCGAAGTTGTGTTGGGAGCTGATTGCGTAAACTCAGAACAAGATGGTGTGAATATTAAAGTGCTTACAGGACGTTGCGAAAGGAATTGTTGCGATGTGATGAAACTCGTGGTTACAGGTGTTGCAGAACGGAATTGTTGCGACGTGATAAAACTCGTGGTTACAGGTGTTGCAGGACTTTGAGCGAGAGGTGCTGGAATTATCGTGGTGACCGTCGTTGTCAGTGTTGACGCCCTGGCCTGTGAATCCAAAGTGGGCGCTTTTATAGCTGACTGACGTCCTGAAGTAAATTGCGTGCGCCCCTTACTTTTATAAGTATTTGGCGATTTAAATCAGCGACATTTCTGTCGACTCCAACGCAGTCAAGTGGTACCAGGAGTTACAAGAATCACATCTTACCATTCGCTCGCTATCCACTTCATCCCATTTATGGCAATTTTGCTCCATGTTGCCGCTCGCCTGCGTTCAAATATTATTTACCCGCATTTTAACTTCAATCACAATTTACAAAGTTGTTCTCCTTGCTTACAAAGTTGTTCTCCTATTTATACAGCATACGTATGGCGTGATTTTACCGCTAGACATGTACGTACATAACAAGAATGATAGAATAAAGATATTGCGCTTTACGCAGGTCTGTTACGTTTGCTTTACGATATTGACAATCAGCTGTTCGTGTTATGACGTCAAACTATCAAAATTTTGTGAAAAATGTATGGCGAGCGGTGCATATGCGGTAATAATTTTATTAATATAATTATATTAGTGAGTTTTACCAAAAAAAATCATACAAATGAATTGTGCGGTGTCTGGTTGTACTAATGGGTACAAAAAAACTGCAGCGGAGTGTAGTTTATTGACCTTTCCTACGGATCCAAATTTGGCGCGCAAATGGATGCAGTTCTGCCGCCAAGGAAAAGGTTTCAATTTTAAAAACTGCTACGTTTGTATGGGACACTTTGTTGCTGAAGAATATGAGAATATTCTGCAGTTTGAAATGGGTATTTATAATCTTTCTTGTACTGAGTTGCCTACATTCAACCAGCATGAAAATACAGTGGAACGATTCGTTAACAATTCCTAAAACAAGTAAAATTCTTCTTAGCATTTATTTAACCACATTATGTTTGAGTACTCGATGTATAATACGTACCTTAACGTCGTCATTCTCCGGGTCCTACCTCGTAGAATCAGTTAACACCTATGTCTTCCTTTCGGCAGCCGATTGAGGTGTATTGCTGGGTTTCTATTGCAAGCTCCTAATTTATACATACGTTTTAATAATACACTAAAGCAGGCATAATACACATGCACGCATAGCTTCGCGAGTGTTCGCCAGCTAACATACACAGTACGCTGCCTGAATGGCTGCCTTAAAGTACGCTACAACTGCACGAATATTCCCCCACTGTGAATAATCCGTCATCATCCAAGCACATGTTTGAGTTGCCACGCTTGGATCACTTGCAGAAACAGACACACCATTCCATTCATGCACCATTCCATCCAAATTCCAGCTCCTATTATATTGCCCACTGAATGCAAGTTCCATTTCACTGAACTACAAAAATAATAATATTAAAAATATTGTTTCAAAATGAATAAAGAATATATTTACCTTCTTCTTGATTCAGTAGATTGCTCCTAAATTATTTGATTTTAATTATTCAACTAAATTGTTTGCAATATTTAAATTTCTGTGTAGAAATTGTATGCAATTTGACAGCCCGCCATTAATTATCGATCACATGAAAACGTCGATAATGATGTTTAACCGGCAAGTAGTGATAACCAGACATTGAACAACCGGCCCTTAGTTTTTTACAATTAAAGAACTGGCAGAACTTTTTTCTGCCTTCTTAGGGATCATAACCCTTACTACGTAAAATTCTCCTTTCTGTTTTTCCGGAGAAGAGTGACAGAACTTTTTCCGCGTAGGCGGCCTTCGGCCGCGCTTAGGTATCATAACCCTTACTTCGCAGAATTCTCTTTTCTGTGCTGCAGAAGAAGAGTGGCAGAACTTCTTCGGCCGCACTTAGGGATCATAACACTTACGCAGAACTCTCCTTTCTGTGTTGCCGGAGAAGAGTGGCAGAACTTCTTTCTCCGTAGGCGGCCTTCGGTCGCGCTTTGGGATCATAACCTGTTCGTTGCAGAGCTGAGTCACTTGTTCCTTACCTCGGGTGGGGGGTAACAAGTAATTGTCAGCAATGCTTGAGCTACAAATACTCTTATTCTAAAATTTTCTACCCCTTACCACTGGTGGGGGGAAGCAGAGTCTAATAAAATAAGAGGTTAGTACTTTCAATATTAAAAGTGTTACCCCTTACCGCTGGTGGGGGGAAGTAAAACTTTAATAAAGAAAGAATAAAAATTGTTAAATGCTTTACCCCTTACCGCTGGTGGGGGGAAGTAAAGCATACAAAATAAAATATAGAAGAAGAAGAGTGTTATTGAGAGTCTTTATGATTCTGATCTGTTTATTAAATATTTCTTCTTTATATACAATTTTCTTACTTTACGTTTCCTAACTAATTGTATATGTACATATGTGTGTGTGTGTGTGTATGTATGTATATTTACAAAAGATAAAATAAGAAACCAGTGCATTGGTTCTTATGGTATTTTGGTTGTGTGCATCTGCTACATCTTTGCATGTAAAGAATATTGATAGGCAATGTACACGGTGCAGCGAAAAAAGGTGGCGCCGTCAGTGGTACCGCTACTTTGGTTTTGCCGATTTT
>NW_023458568.1:11166100-11170000 GCF_013731165.1 Rhagoletis pomonella | reverse complement strand
TTTTACAACTGATAAAGGATCAACCGATTCAATATTTTATTGTTTCTCGCGAACGTTCCTTACATTTAATTACCTACTTTTGTGCGTCGAATGCACTTGACATTCTTATCGTATGTATGTTTGTGTTTGGATACATTCATATGAATTTATATATGTAAATGTAAGTGTACAAATTATATTTTCTTCAGTGGACTGTATTTTAGTTTTGGTGCAAGTGCACAAGTTTTATCTTTCCTTAGAAATGTTTATTACAATTTTAAGTTTGAGTATTTTTAAGACCCAGGCATATATGCATGTTTGTATGTATTCACACATGTTCAAAGATGTTTGAACATATTGCCGAGGGCAAAAAAGAGATTATTTATGTACTGTATACTAAACATGTTCAATTTATTTTACAACTGAACATAACCCTTACTACGCAGAATTCTCCTTTCTGTATTGCCGGAGAGAAGTGGAAGAACTTCTTTCTGCGTAGGCAGCCTTCGGTCACGCTTAGGGATCATAACCCTTACTACGCAGAATTCTCCTTTCTGTGTTGCCGGAGAAGAGTGGCAGAACTTTTTTCTGCGTAGGCGTCCTTCGGCCGTACTTAGGGATCATAACCTTTACAACGCAGAATTCTCCTTTCAGTGTTGCCGGAGAAGAGTTGCAGAACTTCTTTCTTCCTTATCCTGAGTTTCGCCCGAAAAAAATTCACCCGAAAATTTGCCATCCCATTGTAAATACATGGAAACCAAAGTGAAAAGTGAGTCGTCGAAGGCCGCCTACGCAGAAAGAAGTTCTCCCCCTCTCTTCTCCGGCAACACTGAAAGGAGAATTCTGCGTTGAAAAGGTTATGATCCCTAAGCACGGCCGAAGGACGCCTACGCAGAAAGAAGTTCTGCCACTCTTCTCCGGCAACACAGAAAGGAGAATTCTGCGTAGTAGGGGTTATGATCCCTAACGTGAATTTAGTCCTGATAAAGGGAACTAAAATCGAACGGTTTTTTACGAATTACTTTTGAACGGTTTAAAAAAAATCAGTTTCCGCCTTCGGATTTTTACCACTGGCAGTAATACGCGTCGTTTGATATCCCTTTCGATTTTTCGGTGGGGACCATGAACTGCACCATAACCCAAATACGCATGCAAAGTGAGAATTATGTAGCGTTTTTGCTGCATTTAAAATGCAACATTTAGCACTTTCGAACTTATTTTTTCGAAGAGCGTTCATGATATCGCATTAGCAAATGTACATTTACGCGAGTTTGAAATCATATGCTTTTGACAAACAGTCGTGTTGCAGTCGCTTATTCAGATCCGTATCTATCACGGTCAATTCGCACAGAGAAGATAATGTCAAAAAAAAACCTTACTGAAAAGTGAAGAAGAAATTTCAAACCAGAAAATCAATACAAAAACTTGAATTGTTTTAACCATAACCGAAAATTTGTTTGTGTATAAATTCATTTGTCGGTGCTGTCAATTGAAACTTCCTAAATTAAATAGGAAAAAACAAACAGAGTTGATCAGAAATGCAAAAATGCAAAATAATAAATGAAATCTCGATCGGCGATCACTGAAACGTAGCTAGCAACTGTATACTCGAAAAAGCAATGTTGCCACTTTTTCTCATTAAACCATGTTCGAATCGTGGCAATTTTTGAAGTTCACAGGCTTGCTTTTAGCATTTAGACTCTTAATGCAGAAATAGAGTTGCATTTAGCAGGTCTATTCTACACGTTACCGAAGATTTTGTGACCGGAAAATTGTATTACCAAAAAATTTTACCGCTTCTTGTCACCGCGATTCTAGGTTCGTTGGTAATGCAGTGAAAATATTCAGCAGTTCAGCTATGAAGATTTGTGGAATTTCTTGTATTGCATATTTCACGGGGCAATATTTTGTTAGTAGTTTATGACATGGTAACCAAATTTACCGGTTACAAGAGCGCACAGAATGCGAAAAAGTTTACGCCTTTATTATAGAAAACGCAACGCGGCGCAACGAGTCACTTTTTCTCGTGTGAAACAAAACTCGTATTATATAAGAGCGTTCACTCACTTTAGTGACGGTCAGTGAATGTGAGTGAATATGTTAGGTTTTTGGTATAATATAACGACGCAAACTGACGCGAACGCTTATTTTAGCTGTCAAAATATTCACGTGCTCCTGGGGTCGCGTTTGCTGGTTTTATTTGATTCTGATTGCTTGTGTTTGGTTATTTTCAATTGTTTTAATTCTTTTCAATATGAGTTTTGAGCAAGGAAAAACGTAAGTATATAACTATTTTACCAAATAACTATTGACAACAAGAGAATTAAAGAAGTATTTTAATTTTTCAGGTATAAAAAAACGACAAATGAGCAATTTGACATTCTTTCCCGAGAAATGGAAAGAAATGTCCAGATTGCAAGAGGCGCCCCCGTTTTTGGCGGAAGTCGTGCGCAATTTATGGTAGGAAATAGCGGTTAAATTAAACTCTGCTGGTCCACCACATAGAAGCGTTAACGAATGGAAGAAGGTAAGCAAACAAATTTATTTACAAAATAAAATATATTCACAGTTTTGTATTGGAAAATATTTAACATATTAGGTATGGACCGACATGAGAAAGCGGACGAAGAAGAAGATTTCAAAAAACAACAATCTTCTCCGCGAAACTGGAGAGGGACCGTTCAATGAATGTCCTTTGACACCATTGGAGCGAACAGTTTATAAAATTGTGAATCTGTCCAAGTCAGCTGCTCCAAGTGGTCTTGATTTTGGTGTAGGACTGTCAGACAACGCCGTTCAACTTTCGTCCTCCCCTTCGCTTTCTCCACCTTCACCTACACATCCATCGTCCACCGAAATACCACGCGCGCAAATTGAAGAAAATACACGACCAACGACATCATTGCTATTGGGTTCTAACTCAACCTCAGCACCACAACCCGCACAACCCATCGTATCAGGAAGACGCAAGCGGAAGGGAAATGACTTACTGGAGCAGCAAGTTGAAAATCAAAACATGTTTTTGGATGTTCTGAAGTCGCACGCCGAAATGACGAGGAGGATGGCTGAAGCTGTGGAGCAAAAGGCTGTTGCCTCAGAAAAGTTATGCCGGCTGATAGAAGAACGAAGCCAAATTGTTTTGCCATTTTGAAAATTAACTTTTTATTTAATATTTTACAATCTTACTATGTTTACATTACATTATTATCATTTTAATTGTTGGTATTATTATTATTGTTATTCTTATTGTTATTATTATGGTTATTCTTATTATTATTATAGTTATTCTTTTTATTATTATTATTATTACTAATTGTTGTTATAATTACTACAGGAGTGCAATGGGGTATAGTCATTGCGCTGGGTATGCAGTTACAGTTGCATGGCTGTACTCAATCCCGACTCTTGCGTCCTCGTTCGCGCACTCTGGGCAACGTGAGCAATCCATGTACGAGATGCGGTAACCAATCCGAGTGAAGCCTTGGGTCACGGCAGAAAGAGAGGGAGCTTCGGTGGGGCCACTCTGACTTATTCGGTTTAAGGGCTCACTGAAGTCTGCAGCGTCTGTTCACCAGTAGGTGCGGCTGCAAGCGGGTGTCTGCTTGGAGCAAGCGGCTCGCTATATTACCGTGTATTTTGTTGCGAAACCACCCCCGTCTCAGCAATGGATTGTGCGCTGGGCTTGGGACCCGCCACGTAAAAACCACTTCCAGTGAAGAAGCAAGGCAAAGCCTCGGATGAGACCCCCCCTTATGATAACGACCACTGCAAACGTTTAAAGGACTACGATTTGAGGGCATTCACCTGGAATGTTCGGACCTTTAATGGGGAAGGTGCCTCTGCCCGGCTGGTTGATGTCCTCGTAAGGACAAAAGCTGACATCACCGCCATCCAAGAAATGCGTTGGACGGGGCAAGGCAA
>NW_023458568.1:11160959-11166000 GCF_013731165.1 Rhagoletis pomonella | reverse complement strand
TAATTTGCAATTTGTGAGTGATTTTTGAGTTGAAGACTGCGTAAAAACTAATACAATGAAGTGCTGTGTGTTAAATTGCGACAACCTTCAAGATGCAAGAAGCGTAGATGCATGTGTAGCGCTGGGACGAATCGCCGCATTTTGTGTACATAGGGCAGGGCAAAGCCGTTCCCGAAATATTTCTCTATTATTATATTAACAGCATTTCCTCACAATGATTTTGTTTCTGCTCCACGCAGCCTCTATTATCAAGTTAACTAATCAGTCCCGCAGAGATGCTGCTGCAGTTTTCTGCAGCAGCCTTAATTGCAAAGCAATGGAGTGCACTAAAACGTTTGCTGAAGCAGCCTCAATTGCAAAGCAATGGAGTGCACTACAATGTTCACTGTTCTCTAATAGATTAGGTGAAAAATGCAATATTTTCGCATTTAGCAAAATTAAAACACGTTTTTCGCAGTAAAGTGAACTGCTTTGGCTCTTTCAACTCGTTCTTCTTTTCGCTTTATTCTTTGTTTACTTGTGGTACACAAATGTCAACGCCCAGGACGGCGCAATCTTGTATTCTATCATTATTGGGCAATGTATTTTCTATTTGTAGCACCATACGGGTTGCTTTGCAGCATTGACATTTAAATGTTTCCCGTATGCGCTGCATTTTATGTGTGTTTATATTTTTACAACTGATAAAGGATCAACCGATTCAATATTTTATTGTTTCTGGCGAACGTTCCTTACATTTAATTACCTACTTTTGTGCGTCGAATGCACTTGACATTCTTATCGTATGTTTGTGTTTGGATACATACATTCATATGAATTTATAACGGGTGATTTTTTTGAGGTTAGGATTTTCATGCATTAGTATTTGACAGATCACGTGGGATTTCAGACATGGTGTCAAAGAGAAAGATGCTCAGTATGCTTTGAAATTTCATCATGAATAGACTTACTAACGAGCAACGCTTGCAAATCATTGAATTTTATTACCAAAATCAGTGTTCGGTTCGAAATGTGTGTTATCGACAAATTTTGTTCAGCGATGAGGCTCATTTCTGGTTGAATGGCTTCGTAAATAAGCAAAATTGCCGCATTTGGAGTGAAGAGCAACCAGAAGCCGTTCAAGAACTGCCCATGCATCCCGAAAAATGCACTGTTTGGTGTGGTTTGTACGCTGGTGGAATCATTGGACCGTATTTTTTCAAAGATGCTGTTGGACGCAACGTTACGGTGAATGGCGATCGCTATCGTTCGATGCTAACAAACTTTTTGTTGCCAAAAATGGAAGAACTGAACTTGGTTGACATGTGGTTTCAACAAGATGGCGCTACATGCCACACAGCTCGCGATTCTATGGCCATTTTGAGGGAAAACTTCGGAGAACAATTCATCTCAAGAAATGGACCGGTAAGTTGGCCACCAAGATCATGCGATTTGACGCCTTTAGACTATTTTTTGTGGGGCTACGTCAAGTCTAAAGTCTACAGAAATAAGCCAGCAACTATTCCAGCTTTGGAAGACAACATTTCCGAAGAAATTCGGGCTATTCCGGCCGAAATGCTCGAAAAAGTTGCCCAAAATTGGACTTTCCGAATGGACCACCTAAGACGCAGCCGCGGTCAACATTTAAATGAAATTATCTTCAAAAAGTAAATGTCATGGACCAATCTAACGTTTCAAATAAAGAACCGATGAGATTTTGCAAATTTTATGCGTTTTTTTAAAAAAAAAAGGTATCAAGCTCTTAAAAAATCACCCGTTATATGTAAATGTAAGTGTACAAATTATATTTTCTTCTGTCTATATTTTCTTCAGTGGACTGTATTTTAGTTTTGGTGCAAGTGCACAAGTTTTATCTTTCCTTTGTATATTCAAGGATTAGAAATGTTTAATACAATTTTAAGTTTGAGTATTTTTAAGGCCCAGGCATATATGTATGTTTGTATGTATTCACACATGTTCAAAGATGTTTGAACATATTACCGAGGGCAAAAAAGTGATTATTTATGTACTGTATACTAAACATGTTCAATTTATTTTACAATTGAACAACTTGTGGGCGGCCAATACTGGTGAGGGATTCAAGTTGAATTTTTAAATTGGTTGTTTTCTTCCGCAAGAATTTCACGTAAACTACTAATAAAATAATAATAACTACTATACATATTATTAAAGATGTGTGACTTTCTTCCTCTTACGCCAAATCTCAGGAAACTCGCCTTGCATTTTTGGCCGTTTATGGTGTTTATCCCACATTTTTCCAGAAGGAGGGCTTGCCGGGGGCCTAGGAGTTTGCCATTTACCGCTACATCCGCGATGACTACGCGTGTACTGGTACCAGAATGTTTGATACTAGACTTTGTATCAGGTTTGCTGGTCTCTGATTTATTTAAATTTGCTGCTGTTTTGGATGTAGATTTTACTGAATGCTGCTCAACGTTACCTTGATTATGAACTTCCTTGTCTGGAGATTGATTCAGTACATTTGTTCCAGTAGATTGAGTGTAGTGTGCTCGTATATTACA
The DNA here is from genome assembly GCF_013731165.1 of Rhagoletis pomonella. Classification (NCBI taxonomy): domain Eukaryota; kingdom Metazoa; phylum Arthropoda; class Insecta; order Diptera; family Tephritidae; genus Rhagoletis; species Rhagoletis pomonella. The sequence goes on along the minus strand of NW_023458568.1, from coordinate 11,163,478 downwards.
TCCACCGTTAAGCACAGGGTCAGTGATTTCATTATAATTTGCATCGACCTCGTGGACTTCCTCGCCTTCTTCATAATCATCGATTTCGCTTTCATCGCCACAATCTTCTCCTGCATTATCCTCTGTTGCATCTTCATACAAGCTCTGCAGGCAAATATCTACTTCCTGCATTAGTTTGATGTGATAATTGCTTTCTGCGTACTGCTGCTTCAAACATGTGTCTTCTTGTTCATCACTACTTTGTCCCACATTTTGCCAAAATATGGACCTGCCAGTGGACAAACGAATTCTTGCATGGCATCTTTACACATTTTCACCGTGTCAGCTACTCTGACACTTTTGGTGCATGATGCACTAACTTCTGGCAAGACCCATTCTTCTTTGGCATCCGCCTCTATTTTCTTATTAGAAGTGCAAACTGTCCCCTCTGCGTTTTTGTTATTCATTTCTTGAGCTAATTTCTTTATTATTAGCATTTCGCTCTCGCAAGCAGAACGCTTAGGATAACATTCGAAAAAAAAAGTATTTAATTATGTCAAACTTCAGCTTGTTATATGTGTTGTAGAGCTCATGGAGAGACTCGTAAACCTTTCCAAGGATTTTCATGAACACTCCCGGTTCTTCCTCGGCAATTTCTACTCTGGCCCATTTTGCCAGTTTCCAAAATCGAGATATTTGTGACAAAATTTTTCTTTCCAGATATTTGGCCTTTCCAGCTTCACCAGATTCTGCCATCTTTTTTTCATTAAATGATTTAATCAATTGTATATTGTTTTTTCTTCTCCAAAAGAGCCGTTGGAGGTAATTGGTTTGGCCGCCTTGTTGACCTTGCTGTGCCTCGACTCACAGCCGATGTTTGCTCTTTGGATTACAATAAATAGATTATGCGCAAAGTTTCGTGCTTCAGCGACTTACAAATCGGATATGCCTATACAATTGAGAGGGTTCTTTAATTTAATTGTGCCTATACAATCTATAGGGCTTTTTTTATTGTGCCTATAAAAATTCTGGGCTTTTGTGTTGTGCCTGTACAAATACAGGGCTTTTTTTGTGCCTATAATATTTATAGGGCTTTTTTATTTTGCCTATATAATTACAGGACTTTTTTTTATTTTGCCTGTACAATCACAGGGCTTTTTTTGTTTTGCCTGTACAATTACACGGCTTTTTTTGTTTTGCCTGTATAACTTATAGGGCTTTTTTGTTTTGCCTATATAGCTGATAGGGCTTTTTTGTTTGTTGTGCCTGTACAATTACAGGGCTTTTTTCATTCTTCCTATAAAGTCATAGGGCTTATTTAGTACTGCGTCAAGACTCTTGCTTGGACGGCTTATATACAAGTGTGGACCAAATGCATGATTAAATAATTAAAGGTTTGCTCATTATTGACATTGGAGTTTTGACACCCCCTTAGCTCCCTTACAAAAGCTTTGCACACACACACGAACCCACACACAATGCTTTGCTAAGGGAGCCGATTTTGCCAAGAGGGAGCTAGAAAACTGCTTTTTGAGCAAACCTTTTATTATTGAATCATGGACCAAATGTAATTTACCTACATAATCTATAGGGTTTTTTTTATTGTGCCTGTACAATTGCAGGGCTTTTTTGAGCCTATTAAATCAGCTTTGTTTAGTAATGCGTCAAGTCTCTTGCTGTGACGGCTTACATACATTTATGGACTAAACTGTCCTTGTGCCTATAAATTTATGGGGCTTTTTGTCGCAGAGCGCTTCTCTTGGGCTCGTAACGTCCAAAATGTTCGTTGCAGAGCTGAGTCACTTGTTCCTTACCTCGGGTGGGGGGTAACAAGTAATTCTCAGCAATGCTAGAACTACAAGTACTCTTATTTTAAAATTCTCTACCCCTTACCACTGGTGGGGGAAGTAGAGTCTAATAAAATAAGAGGTTAGTACTTTCAATATTAAAAGTTTTACCCCTTACCGCTGGTGGGGGGAAGCATATATAATACAAGTAATTTTTAGCAAAAAAAAAACCGACTTCAACTCCCATATAAAAAAATATATATATATATATATATATCTCATGATCCACTGATCGGATCTCGAAATCGGTTGACGTGGTCCAAAGTTATGCGGTAACATACATAAAAAAAAATATATAAAATAAAATAAAACAAATATTCCGACGAACTGATAACCTCCTCCTTTTTTGGAAGTCGGTTAAAAATTAAAAGAAAAAAGAGAAGCGGAGAAGAAGAGTGTTAAGTGAGAGTCTTTACGATTCTGATCTGTTTATTAAATATTTCTTCTTTATATACAATTTTCTTACTTTACGTTTCCTAACTAATTGTATATGTACGTATGTGTGTGTGTGTGTGTGTGTATGTATATTTACAAAAGATAAAATAAGAAACCAGTGCATTGGTTCTTATGGTATTTTGGTTGTGTGCATCTGCTACATCTTTGCATGTAAAGAATATTGATAGGCAATGTACATGGTGCAGCGAACAAAGGTGGCGCCGTCAGTGGTACCGCTACTTTGGTTTTGCCGATTTT
>NW_023458568.1:11159372-11160859 GCF_013731165.1 Rhagoletis pomonella | reverse complement strand
CTCAACGCAACCGACTTCCTGAATTGCAAATTCCACACTTCAGCGGTCAATATACAGAGTGGCCAGACTTCATCGCAATGTTTAACTCGGTTATTAACAATTGCGCTGAGTTAAGCAAAATTGAAAAGTTTCAACATTTGCGGGCAAATTTGAGAGGCGCTGCCTTGGATACAGTTCGTTCCTTGGAGCCAAGTGATACCAACTACGACAAGGCATTGGACCTCTTGAAGAAACGGTTTGGCAACCAGCTACTCAACTTTCAAGCGCATATAAAAGAAATTTTCGCGATCAAAAAGGTGGAGAGCGGCTGCGCTTCTGGTCTGCGCTCGTTCAGCGACAAGCTAAACGCACATCTGCGCTCTTTACAAACGATGGCAACGGGGGAGCAGATTGCTGATGGATTTCTCATATACCTGATCTCTCAAAAGCTCGATACAAAATCGCAAATCAAATGGGAAGAAGATCTGCCAATAAATTCACTTCCAACTTCGACATCTATGGCAATGTTCCTGGAGAAGAGGTGTCGCATGCTAGAAAACGTGGAGGCCACAGTACCAGCAGCAAGCAGCACTTCCGTGGCAGGCAAACGTTCACCTCACGGTAACAGCAGTTCTCGAAAGGCACTTGTAACATCTTCAAGCTTATGTTCGTTTTGTGGTTCCACTAGTCACTGGATTTATGGTTATTCTCAATTTGGAGACTTATCACCTGCTTCGCGTTATAAGGAAGCCAAGCGCCTGCAGTTGTGTCTCAACTGTCTTCGCCAGGGCCACACATTAAACAAATGCAAATCAGGACATTGTCGGCAATGTACATCAAAACATCATTCATTGCTACACATGCATAAAGGTGAGCAACCTACATCGCTTCGTTCGGCCGACAACACAAGCGCTGGAACGGCACCAACGTCTTCGATGAGAGTGCAGCAAGTAGCCACAGCTGCATCCTTAGAAAACTTCGTCTTGCTGGCAACAGCAATTATACATATCAAAAATCGTACAGGGTGTTACGTTCCCTGCCGCGCACTGCTCGACTCCGCCTCTCAGGTAAACTTTGTTACCTGGCGCCTGGTAAATCAATTAAATTTAGAAACGAAAAAGATAAGCACTTCCATATCTGGTATTGGTGCATCCAATTTCGTCGCTGACAGGGCAGTTGACATTTTCGCAAGGGCACGTAATGATGACTACACTTTCCCCTTTGAAGCTATTGTCGCCAACACCATCACCGATCACCAGCCGAACTTCGACCTAAACATCGATTCGTGGAACATTCCGCCGAATGCCAAACTCGCAGATCCGCTTTTCTATAAATCGCAACGAATTGATGTCTTGCTGGGAGCATCAATATTCTTCGAGTTAATGTGCGTTGGCCAAATTAAGTTAGCCAAGAACCTTCCAATCTTACAGAAGGCCAGATTAGGATGGGTCGCTTCTGGTCGAGGACTACATTTCCACAAATCATCGGCTTTAGTTGCAGTTCGTTTT
>NW_023458568.1:11153255-11159272 GCF_013731165.1 Rhagoletis pomonella | reverse complement strand
AAAGTCATAAGCGCGTAGTCGCATCGTTTTATTTTTGCATTAGTTGGCAAAAACGCTTGCCAGCTCAAAACAAACACCATCCAAGCTTTACCCAAAAAATAAATCACAGTTTCAAATTTTATACAAAGTTCAAGAAAATTCAACAAATTTTCATCCAAAATTCAACTTTTTAATGTGAATTTTTAGAATATTTTTGGGTATGTAGTTTTATAGCCCATACAATTCTAGTCTAATAAAGTGCAAGTTTCAACCGGCAGAAAAATCGCGTTGATTTTTGGGATTTCTTTTGGAGACTACTTATTGGATCTTTTTACAAGAAAGAAATTGTTGGTTGTAAATTAATAGAAGTACCAATTATGTACGTACAAAGCACTTAAGTATTTGAGTGCCTAACATTTCTTCTTATACATATGTACAGGAGTATGAATATAAATTCCGCAAGAAAATAAACTGTTTTACTTTGAAACCTTTACTCGAAACCTAAAGTCATAAGCGCGTAGTCGCATCGTTTTATTTTTGCATTAGTTGGAAAAAACGCTTGCCAGCTCAAAACATTTTGGTGACCCCGACGTGATATCGTCACGTATCAAATCGTCGCGTATGCACTAATTGGAATACTTCTTCCCTTTCGAAAAATAAAACTTTATAAGTTCTCGGTTATCGGCACACCTAATCAACAGCAAATCAACATGCTTCCCGGAGCTGAAGGTGCTACTGGTGATGACACAGTTAAGGTGATATCTCTTTATAAAAAGAGGACTCTTTCATTAAAGAAGCAGCTAGATGACATTAACCAGCAGTTGTCTCCGGACTCTCTAAGAAGCTTGGATGAGGTGGACATTGCTATGTATTTGGAATTGGTTGAGCGCCTTCGCACGAGTTTTGACGAAGCTCAATCCTGCCTTGAAGCTGAGGATCATAGCGAATTGGCCAGTGAAGTCAGTTGGTCGTTCGCTAGGTTACACATGGAGGTTAAAGGCAAGCTCACACGTGAACTTAATCATCGCAGGGCCGACGTTGCGCACTCATCAACAGCTCGTCCATTCGTAATCGATGATGCATCTCCATCGTTTATTATTTCTCAACGCAACCGGCTTCCTGAATTGCAAATTCCACACTTCAGCGGTGAATATACAGAGTGGCCAGACTTCATCGCAATGTTTAACTCGGTTATTAACAATTGCGCTGAGTTAAGCAAAATTGAAAAGTTTCAACATTTGCGGGAAAATTTGAGAGGCGCTGCTTTGGATACAGTTCGTTCCTTGGAGCCAAGTGATACCAACTACGACAAGGCATTGCACCTCTTGAAGAAACGGTTTGGCAACCGGCTACTCAACTTTCAAGCGCATATAAAAGAAATTTTCGCACTCAAAAAGGTGGAGAGCGGCTGCGCTTCTGGTCTGCGCTCGTTCAGCGACAAGCTAAACGCACATCTGCGCTCTTTACAAACGATGGCAACGGGGGAGCAGATTGCTGATGGATTTCTCATATACCTGATCTCTCAAAAGCTCGATACAAAATCGCAAATCAAATGGGAAGAAGATCTGCCAATAAATTCGCTTCCAACTTGGACATCTATGGCAACGTTCCTGGAGAAGAGGTGTCGCATGCTAGAAAAAGTGGAGGCCACAGTACCAGCAGCAAGCAGCACTTCCGTGGCAGGCAAACGTTCACCTCACGGTAACAGCAGTTCTCGAAAGGCACTTGTAACATCTTCAAGCTTATGTTCGTTTTGTGGTTCCACTAGTCACTGGATTTATGGTTGTTCTCAATTTGGAGACTTATCACGCGCTTCGCGGTATAAGGAAGCCAAGCGCCTATAGTTGTGTCTCAACTGTCTTCGCCAGGGCCACACATTAAACAAATGCAAATCAGGACATTGTCGGCAATGCACATCAAAACATCATTCATTGCTACACATGCATAAAGGTGAGCAACCTACATCGCTTCGTTCGGCCGACAACACAGGCACTGGAACGGCACCAACTTCTTCGATGAGAGTGCAGCAAGTAGTCACAGCTGCATCCTCAGAAAACTTCGTCTTGCTGGCAACAGCAATTATACATATCAAAAATCGTACAGGGTGTTACGTTCCCTGTCGCGCACTGCTCGACTCCGCCTCTCAGGTAAACTTTGTTACATGGCGCCTGGTAAATCAATTAAAATTAGAAACGAAAAAGATAAGCACTTCCATATCTGGTATTGGTGCATCCAATTTCGTCGCTGACAGGGCAGTTGACATTTTCGCAAGGGCACGTAGTGATGACTACACTTTCCCCTTTGAAGCTATCGTTGCCAACACCATCACCGATCACCAGCCGAACTTCGACCTAAACATCGATTCGTGGAAAATTCCGCCGAATGCCAAACTCGCAGATCCGCTTTTCTATAAATCGCAACGAATTGATGTCTTGCTGGGAGCATCAATATTCTTCGAGTTAATGTGCGCTGGCCAAATTAAGTTAGCCAAGAACCTTCCAATCTTACAGAAGACCAGATTAGGATGGGTCGCTTCTGGCGGAGGACTACATTTCCACAAATCATCGGCTTTAGTTGCAGTTCGTTTTCATGCAGAAGAGAAGGAAGCTAGTCTCGATGACCTTGTCAAGCAATTCTGGGAAGTCGAGAGCTGCTCAGTTCTGCCCACTCAATCGCAGGAAGAAATTAATTGTGAACTTCACTTTCAACAAAATTATATTCGGCTTGATTCTGGTGAGTATGCTGTACGACTACCGTTAAATCAAAACGCTACTAATCTTGGCGATTCATATACACAAGCCAAGCAACGGTTTTTAAGTTTAGAAAGAAAGCTGCAGCAGAAGCCCGGCATTAAAGCTCAGTACTCATCATTCATGGATGAATAAGCTGAGCTGAAACACATGTCACCTGTAAGGTTGGAACCAGAAATTAAAAATTTCTTTTTGCCGCATCATTGCGTTCATAAGGCTGACAGCACAACAACGAAATTGCGAGTCGTGTTCGATGGCTCCGCAAAATCAGCCAGTGGATATTCGTTAAATGATATCCTCATGGTTGGTCCAACCATTCAGCCTAAACTCTTCAACACACTTTTGCGTTTTCGTATGTTCAAGGTAGCCTTAACGGGAGATGTCTGCAAGATGTACCGCTGCGTACGCATTTTGCATCCGGATAATTACTTTCAATGCATCCTATGGCGAGGCGACCCCAAAGCTGAATTAAAGGCATACACACTTGACACTGTTACGTATGGTACCAGGCCCGCCGCGTTTTTGGCAATTCGTGCTATGCATCAGCTGGCAACAGACGAAGAAGCAAACTTCCCGCTTGGAGCACAGATCGTCCGCCGAGATTTTTACGTCGACGACCTCATCACTGGTGCAAACACCCTGGAACAAGTGATTGAAATTCGTCGCCAAACAACACAGCTACTTCGCAGGGGAAATTTCGTTCTTCGAAAGTGGTGCTCAAACGTTTCTGCATCTCTCAATGGAGTTGCTGAATTTGACCGTGAGCCGCTGCTGCAGTTCCGCGATGGCACGCACATTACAAAGGCGCTTGGACTAGTATGGGACCCAAAATCAGATGACTTCATTTATTCACTTGCACCTATAAGAAATCACAGACAGGTAACTAAACGCGTTGCATTATCAACAATAGCCCGGTTTTACGACCCACTAGGACTCATAGCTCCAGTTCTAACTCAAGCAAAAATATTAATACAAAGCATGTGGAAAGAACGAGTTCACTGGGACGAAAGTTTGCCACAGCATTTGCACAAGAGTTGGACCGATTTCTGCGGTGAACTTGAATTAGTATCCAATTTTCATTTCCCTCGATATGTACTAATGCCAAACTCTCACTTAGAACTTCACGCATTCTGTGATGCTAGCCTAGCTGCGTACGGTGCATGTGTATATGTTCGAGCGCAATACATCGATGAAGTCAGAACCAGCCTATTATGTTCGAAATCAAGAGTAGCGCCATTAAAGACTCTCACCATACCAAAGCTCGAGTTATGCGCAGCCTTGCTACTCGCTGAGTTATTGGACTCGGTCAGGCAGACACAAATATTTGATTGCAGAATACACTGTTGGTCGGACTCAACCGTCGTGTTATCGTGGCTACGGGAGGAGTCTTCAAACTTCAATATCTTCGTTTCAAACAGGGTCAGCCATATACAGACGCTAACTAAGGGAATGCTATGGCACCACATTCCAACTGCGCTCAACCCAGCTGACATCTTGTCACGGGGAGCAACCCCAAGTGAGCTTCTCAATTCCCAGCACTCAATTCTTACTTGGAGATCAGAATGATTGGCCACCAGCACCTGATTTTCTCATCGACATGCCAGAACGGCGGTGCACTACTCTGGCCGCAACAATCCACCTTGAAGATATTTCACTTCGCTGCAAGTATCTAAACTCATTCAGCACCATGCAACGAGTTTTTGCATACGTTTCCAGGTTCATGGTAAGAAAAGATCCTACAACACCGAAGACGTATGGCGCACTTACACCTGAAGACATCAAACTTGGAACACAGCTTTTATTACGCCTGATCCAGCAGATTCACTTCGCTCCCGAGTACAAAACTTTAAGGGCCAAAAGAAGAATTGAATCATCCAGCGCAGTATACTCACTCAATCCGTTTCTTGATGATTTCGGGCTTATAAGGGTTGGTGGTCGCCTTGAAAACTCAATGCTGGATTATGAAGCACGCCACCCAATAATTTTGCCAAAACGACACCCTATTACCATCGCAATCATTCAACATTTTCATCAAAAATTTATGCATGCTGGACCGCAAAGCTTAACAGCCTCAATTCGATTACAATTTTGGCCGATTGGTGGGCGAAAGACCGTAGCCGGTGTAATCAACAAATGCTTAAGGTGCTTTCGCCTGAAGCCAAAAGTTATGGAACACATTATGGGTGATTTGCCACAACACAGAGTGCAGCCATGCAGGCCATTCTTTATAACCGGCGTTGATTTTTGTGGTCCTTTTTACTATAAGTCCGAAGTACGCAACAAGGGTCCAGTCAAGTGCTATATTTGCATCTTTATTTGTTTTGCTACAAAGGCAACGCATTTAGAGTTGGTGTGTGATTTATCTACCGCTTCGTTTTTGGCGGCTCTCAAGCGATTTATTTCAACGCGTGGAAGACCAAAAACAATCTGGTCAGATAATGCCACAAATTTTGTTGGAGCGCGGAATGAATTGACAGAGTTAAAAAATCTTTTCTTGTCCATGTCCCATCTCCAAGCTGTTCAGGGGCACTGTCTGGACGATGGCATCGAATGGCGCTTTATCCCACCACGATCTCCCCACTTTGGCGGTCTGTGGGAAGCAGCGGTAAAGGCGGCTAAATTTCACTTCTATCGCGTTGTTGGTCTCTCTGTGCTTACATTCGAAGAGCTGCGTACTCTTGTATGCCAGGTATGTGCTATAATCAACTCTCGACCCCTTTATGCAATTTCAGAGAATCCTGATGACTTGGAGGTTTTAACGCCGGCTCACTTCTTGATCGGAGCGCCATTTAGCAGCTTTCCAGAGCCAAACGTTACAGATATTGAGACCAGTCGATTAGATCGTTGGCAGCGTTTGTCTTTCATGCAACAGATGTTTTGGAAGAAATGGAGCACGAATTACCTAACTATACTACAAGAAAGAAACAAGTGGAAAGCAAAGGTCCCGAACATTCGAGAAGGAGCAATGGTTTTGTTAAAGGACGAGAACCTTCCACCATTAAAATGGCAACTTGGTCGTGTAGAAGAGGTTATTCTTGGCAGAGACAAGGTGGCCAGAGTGGCGCTTATCCGGACAGAAAATGGCGTAATACAACGAGCCGTTAATAAAATTGCACTTCTGCCTATGGAAAATGTTGAAGGCCAGAGTCCTTCAACGGGGGAGGATGTTAAGGGTTAAGCATTGCTGACCATTCAAAGGTTAATGGTGTCTGCGCGATCGACTCTTTCCTCATTTATCTTGGCACCTCATTCGCCGCAGTCAACTCCAGCTAGCCTATTGTTTTGTTA
>NW_023458568.1:11150903-11153155 GCF_013731165.1 Rhagoletis pomonella | reverse complement strand
GGAGATTAGCGTTAACCAGACATTGAGTAACCGGCCCTTAGAAAAATAAAAATTTAAAAATACAGAAGTAAAGATTATTTAGGAGTTTATTTTTGTCTTACCTAAGAGCCAAGCTGCCGAAAAGCTGCAATCACAAAAGACAGCCAGCGCTTTCGCTACTCGACTCTCACACCTGCTCTCAGAGAGCACTCTTCAACAAACCGACATATGCGAAGAAGTAGTCGGATTTCAGCGAGCCCGAAAGAACAACTGGTACGATGAGGAGTGTCAGGAAGCTGCAGAGAAAAAAGATGCCGCCTACAGGGCCACGCTGCGATCGGGCGCAACGCGTGCTATGTGGGACCGCTATAGGGATCTGAAGAGGGTATTTGCCGCAACAAGAAGAGAGAGGCAGAAATACGTGAGTGCGAAGAGCTTGAATTGTTGGCCGACAGGAGGAATGCCCGAAAATTTTACCAGAGAGTTAGGCGACTTACGGAAGGTTTAAAGACCAGGGCGCACTCCTGTAAGAACAATAATGGCGACCTAGTAACTGATGTCCAGAGCGTACTTAAATTATATTGTGGAGAAGAAGAACCCGAGCCCGCAGACGATGATGACGGAGTCGACGTTCCACCGCCTGACTATGACGAGGTACGTATAGCAATAACGCGGCTGAAAAACCACAAATCCGTTGGAGCTGACAGCCTGCCAGCTGAGCTATTCAAGTACGGCGGCGAGGAGTTGATAAGGTGCATGCATCAACTCTTGTGCAGAATATGGTCAGATGAACGCATGCCCGACGACTGGAATTCAAGTGTGCTCTGCCCAATCCACAAGAAAGGTGACCCCGCCATTCGCGCCAACTACCGCGGGATCAGCCTTCTAAGCATAGGTTACAAGGTATTATCGAGCGTATTGTGTGAAAGACTGAAGCCCACCGTCAATGAACTGATTGGGCCTTATCAGTGTGGCTTTAGACCTGGCAAATCCACCATAGACCAGGTATTCACAATACGCCAAATCTTGGAAAAGACCCGCGAGAAAAGGATCGACACTCACCACCTATTTGTCGACTTTAAAGCCGCTTTTGAAAGCACTAAAAGGAGTTGCCTATACGCCGCTATGTCTGAATTTGGCATCCCCTCAAAACTCATACGGCTGTGTAAAATGACGTTGAGCAATACCACCAGCTCCGTCAGAATTGGAAAAGACCTCTCCGAGCCGTTCGCCACAAAACGGGGTTTCAGACAGGGCGACTCCCTTTCATGTGACTTCTTTAATCTGATGTTGGAGAAGATAATAAGAGCTGCAGAACTGAACCGCTCAGGAACAATTTTCTACAAGAGCGTGCAATTGCTGGCTTATGCCGATGACATCGACATCATCGGTAACAAAAACCGCGAAGTCTGTTCTGCCTTTTCCAAGTTGGATAGGGAAGCAAAGCGCATGGGTCTGGTGGTAAACGAGGACAAGACGAATTATCTCCTGTCATCAAACAAACAGTCAGCACATTCGCGCCTTGGCACCCAAGTCACTGTTGACAGTTACAATTTCGAGAAAGTAGAGAATTTCGTTTACTTGGGAACCAGCATTAACACCGATAATAATGTCAGCATTGAAATCCAACGTAGAATCACTCTTGCCAACAAGTGCTCCTTTGGACTGAGTAGGCAATTCAGGAGTAAAGTCCTCTCTCGACGTACGAAAACCGCGCTCTATAAGTTACTCATCATGCCCGTGCTGGTATATGGCGCAGAAGCATGGACAATGACAACATCCGATGAGGCGGCTCTTGGAGTGTTTGAGAGAAAGATTTTGCGGAAGATTTACGGGCCTTTACGCGTTGACGACGGCGAGTACCGCAGACGATGGAACCATGAGCTGTATGAGCTTTACAACGATATGGACATAGTGCAGCGAATTAAAATACAGCGGCTCCGCTGGCTTGGTCATGTAGTATTCAACTCGGAACCCGCTGGTGGTAGCAGAGGAAGAGGGAGGCCCCCACTGCGATGGAAAGATCAGGTGGAGAAGGACTTGGCTTCACTTGGCGTTTCCAATTGGCGTCAGTTGGCACAGAGGAGAAACGACTGGCGTGCTTTGCTGAACTCGGCGGTTACAGCGCCAAAAAAGGAGAAGAAGAAGAATTACTATTATAATTATAATTATTTTTATCACTATCATTATCATCATCATTATTTCTGTGGTCACAAGCAATAACAGCCTAAGTTGACTTAAAAAAGAATGGAGTTATGTATGCTATCGTATTC
>NW_023458568.1:11147650-11150893 GCF_013731165.1 Rhagoletis pomonella | reverse complement strand
TTTTTTTATTTGTATAGGGATAATGCTCTACAACAAACTTTCTGCGAGCCTTTGCCTGATGTTTCTCGCTTCAGGTGATATGTTACCCCCGAATTCTTCTACGTATGCATCATCCTTTTCGACCTGTACCCACTCATCTTTGTAAAATATACAAATATTGTGTAAAGCGCAACATACATTAATAATTTGGGTTGTCTTTTCCGGACTGTAATGCAACCCTCTTTCCCCAATTATGCAACGGAATCTGTTTTTTAAAATCCCCAAACACCTTTCTACAACGTTGCGGCCTTTGGACAATTTCACGTTGAATTGTGTCTCAGCTTGATTTCCAGGATTACGGAAAGGTGTCATCTGGTATGGCATAAGCTGGTAACCGGAATCGCCTAAACCAAGTTTAGGGCCGGTTACTCAATGTCTGGTTAACACTAATCTGCGGTTAAACATCGTTATCGACGTCTTCGACTCCATGCATACAACAGTGAGTCGGTAACGTCGATAACTATGTTTAACGGGAGATTAGCGTTAACCAGACATTGAGTAACCGGCCCTTAGAAAAATAAAAATTTAAAAATACAGAAGTAAAGATTATTTAGGAGTTTCTTTTTGTCTTACCTAAGAGCCAAGTGTTTCGTTTACCAGAGTCAAACTATGACTAGAAAAAAACTTCCGCCCTGCTTGCACTCCAAACAAATGCGCTGTGGTTTGAGCCTGAATACCTGGCGTCAACATATCGTATGCAAAGTGCATGACCACAAATCTTAAATACATATGTACGTAGAAATTAGTTTCCCTAGTAAAAATAAGCAAAAACCACTTACTATCATTGCATTTATACTATAATAGCCTTTCCTATTATAATATATTCAACTATACCCGGTATCCCACATTTCACATACAAATTTTCTTTGCCTGCGCTTTCCTCTTCTTCTGTCATCCACAGCTTTATCCCATTTGGACAAAAATTAGTTTCAAATATTTCCAAGTACTCTGTTATGGCATTGCTAACCATTGGCTGGGACATGCTGGACATGCTCATTTCCGACGCCTTTTTGGTAGCTGCCTGTCGTCATAAATCTTAAAAAAGCAGTCAGCTTATGAATTGGCGCCACTTTCCTGCTTCTGCATCCACTAGCCATGTGTTGTGGCCAAAATGAATTTAAAAATTTGCTTTGAAACTCTAAAGTTTTTTACGAACCTTAAAGGAAAATAAAGTTTATGCATTAGTTTAATAACACGCATATCGACGACTGAGTGAAAGATCACCCTATGGTTGAACAATGGCCAATCTCAGCAAATTGTTCAAAAACTCCCTTCCTCAACTGCTGCTTTAAAAACGCCTTATCTCACTTCAATATATATATCGGCAGCTTCAATCAAATTCTGCAATAAGGCGTTCTTCAACCATTTGCTGCGAACCGGCAGTCGAGATAGGGCGATCTCCCACTCAGCCGAAGGTATATAATCCTTAAACAAACCTACTCTCTGTCGGGAATTTCGAGTAGATTAGAATTGTCTCGGAGCATTCGTTTACTTGCCCGCATAAAGGTCGCATTGCCTTCCTCATCACTATCGCTGGTGTCAGATAGATAGCCTCCGATCGAAAACATTAGTTGCGTTCCTTATCAGAAATAGTCAGAAAAAGTCCGAAGTAGTCAGATTTAATCCAAAAAGCGTTCCTTAACTCGAAAATGACAGCAAAAATTAGAGAACAACACTCAGTGAGAGTGACTCTCTTCAGTCCGAAGTAGTCAGATTTAGTCAGCAGAGTTTTTTCTGGCAAAATCCTGAAAAGTGTCAAACTCAACTGAATTTAAATTAACGGAAATTAAAGAATACGCAAAAAGTGAGAATAATCTAAAAAGTAAAAAAAATGAATTGAAATTGGAAGGAGGCAAAAAATAATTGATATAGTAAGTCTTTATTGTGCTTGTGCTTGTGTGAATGTGTTTTGTACATACATTTCCATTCTTATTTGACGTTAGTTTTGTTGTTGCCATTCTTTGGACTAAAAATTTGGTTTTTTGCGTTCCTTTACTTTTCCTGTTATTCTCTTTTAGTGAGCGCATTTTGCTTACGCTCTGGCATTTTGACGCTTTTCAGATTTTAGTCCAAAAAGTTAAGGAATGAACCTATTGTCTGAATAGAGAGCAGCAATACACATAAAACAGTTTTAAAAATATATAAATCACCTTTTTACCTTCCCGCTGATAAATATATTCTACTTTACTATTTCTCGCTTTTGTTTATTTTTATTTGTGATTTGCACCCCTTTGTCAGCTGTTCGGCATCGCAGTGTTACCCACTCAGTGAAACACCTTTATTTCGAAAAAAACAATGCAAATTTTTTGGAAATTACAGCAAAAAAAAGGTGGTCGAAAGGGCTACGTAATGTGTAAACATCTGTTTGCCAGTCGTAGTGACTATGCAACAGGGTGAACGCGAAAACGTAAAAGGTTATATAATACGAACTTCTTGGTGAATGTGAATGTGAGTGACTGGGACGCTAAGTGTCACGGCGTTTTACATAATTAAGCAGTTAAAAATTGACAGACACTTTAATTACCGGTTACAAAATTTACCTGATAGTGACGAATTTTGTATGGATAAATGTACATTTAAGATAAAACCGCACTAAGCGACGCGACACTGCAGCGGCACTACGCGACACGGCGCGACACTTTTTGGTATATCGCACTTAAACTGCAGCTCTAAATGCTACTCTGAGACTGTGTGCGAGTTGACCTAAATTGTAGTACCTAAACTAATATTCCACTGGAAATTTCCAGCACTGCTACAATTTAGGAAAACAGCTGCTAAAACTGTGCGAGTTCGTTTGACAACCTAAATTGTTTGTTTTACAATTTGAATTTGTTTGCTTTTAATAAATATATCTATAAAATGAATAATTTTGTAGTAGCTTTGGGACTATTTAACAATATAATAAATTTGCAACAGAAAAGGAGAATGCTCTATCCTGGCATCTATAAAAGAATCCGTTTGCTCTTCAGACCCTGCGAAATAATATACATCCATCGAATTACACATATACTTATCTGAATGCAAAAATCAAATATATTTATACTTACATCTTTCTGAATATTTTCTTTTTTGCGCCATAGCAATGATAAAAATTATTTAAAACATCAAAAAATCGTTGTTGTTGTTGTTGTTGTAGCAGCATACAAATTCCCCAAACCCTTTCTGGGGAGTGTTGCTGGAGTGACAGTCCTTGGCCAGATATAA
>NW_023458568.1:11146400-11147550 GCF_013731165.1 Rhagoletis pomonella | reverse complement strand
TGCATCGAATCCAGACAATGGGGAGACCGAGGACCAAGATGAAGGTGGTCCACTTGGAAAGGCTTGCAGCGTTTGGAACCGCAAGTGTCTCTGATCGGGACGCTCAGACTTAGGTGGAGGGCAGTGTGGCGAATACTGCGGCAACGCGAAGCGAACAACGAGGAATAGGCAGAATGTACGAGGAATGAAGTAGAATGTTCACAAAGAGAAACGTCAAGTTGGATGAACACTGCGAACAGCGAGAGAAAGAGAATGAGCGATGAACTTCACAACATTCTAGAGTTGCCATGAGTGCGAGCGCAGGTATATAAGAGCCACCACACAGCGGAGTAAATGAGTTATAAATCAGCAAGCTACAAGTAAAGTGCGTTGCGAATAAGCAAGTTTAATTGTGTTAACAAGTTTTGTAAAGCGTAGTAATTGCTTTAACGAGTATTGTAAAGTGGTTTTACTGTATTAGCGAGTATTGTAAATTGTTTGTTGTACAATGAAGTTAATTGTACTACAATTTGGTCATCGTGAGCATTTATTTAACAATCCACCGATACGAGCCGGATGATATTTGGGAAATCCCACAAAGTTTCAAGGATAATCGTAACACTATCGATGGTTTTTGACTATCGTATTACCTTCGATAGTTTTCAATACTATCGATAGTTTTTCATAGTTTTTTATACGATGTTTCCAGCCTTCGTAATTCGCTCTCTAACAGGCTAACCTAATATTCACGCACGCCGCCAATTTATTGTCAAAAATTTCTCATGCACATGCAACTTGTATGAGATCAACCGAAATTGAACGGCGTGCGTATGAAGCTAACTCAATTTCCAATTTTTGTTCTGCGTGACATTTTGATTTGACGTTTCGCTCAATGAAATCAAATGCAAACGCATGCAAGTCAATTTCGGGTGACGCAAAAAAACAAATTCGACGGCATGCGTACCAAAACGCAAGCCGCGAATATTAGGTTAGCCTGTAACTAATTCGCTAAGTAATTCGTGAATTACCCTGCTTCCACGTCACATATTAGTAATTCGTTTGGCAGCTCTAGTTCTTGTTCTTGTTCTGCGCTATTTATTATTATTTTTGTGTACTGCAAATATCGAAGATGGAGCTAAAATTTAAGTTATCATCAACAATTATAATTTAT
>NW_023458568.1:11143136-11146300 GCF_013731165.1 Rhagoletis pomonella | reverse complement strand
AATTTATATAGAGAATATTTTATTAATATTATTCTATAACTAGAAAAAGTGGCAGCAATTGGGACCAGGCCGGTGAAAACATCGATATATTTCCGATAAATATTAGAGAAGGCACCGATTCGTTCGTCATTCGCATGGTAATTCGATCTGAATTACCTACAAATGAGGTAATTCGCTCTCAAAATTTTGTATTGCGAATTTCGT
This sequence comes from Rhagoletis pomonella, assembly GCF_013731165.1. Lineage (NCBI taxonomy): Eukaryota > Metazoa > Arthropoda > Insecta > Diptera > Tephritidae > Rhagoletis > Rhagoletis pomonella. Next base: position 11,146,096 of record NW_023458568.1, on the reverse strand, counting down.
AATTCGGAAGGTAATTGGCAAGGCGAATGACGAATTGGAGAGCGAGTTACCAATAAGAGAGTGAATTACGAAACATGGAAACGCCGTATTATTTATGCGACAGAATTCATGAATTCATTTCATGAATTCAAAAGTGGTCTCGTTTATTACTACGTTTACGCGACAGAATTCATGAATTCTTCATTTCATGAATTCAAAAATGCTCCCGTTTATGCATAGTTCGCGAATTCATGAAATTAAGTGCTTTGAAAAAGTGGCAACGCACTGGCGAGAAACTAAAAAGTAGGGTTGTGACTTTTTTGGTCTCCTTTTAAATTTGCAAAAGCCGTAGGTAACAGGCAATGAACCATATTATGTTTAAATTGGTTTTAATATATTTTCAGTTAATTCTATTTGAATTTATTTTACATTTGAACAATTCCACACAACTTTTACGATGTTTTAAATCCTGGTTATGCCACTCATGCTTTTTAATCTAAAAACATCATAACCCTAGTAAACAGCTGTTTGTGAAACGTGGCGTTGCCGGACTTGCACTTCACGATTTCATGCAATGATGCCGAATTCCTGGTTAACTTTCGTGTATAATTGAATTCATAAAATGGTGTTTATGCAGCCAATTTTAACCCAAATTCATGAAATGAATTCGTGAATTAGCCTACGCATAAACGTAGTATATGCATAGTTCGCGAATTCATAAAATAAAGAGCTTTGAAAAAGTGGCAACGCACCAGCGAGAAACTAAACAGTAGGGTTATGGCTTTTTTGACCTCCTTTTGAATTTGAAAATCCTGTTGTACCAGGAAATGAACCATATTATATTTAAATTGGTTTTACCCTGGGATTCAGTAATTCAGTCTCATCTCAAGTCACTAAATTTGAGATTAGCAATCAGTGACTATTTTTGTGACTTGAGATGGTTTGGCTATTCAGTAGGAGAGAGTCACAAAAAGTTCACAAAAAATGTGTGGTGAAAACAAACACAGACAGTCAACTAAATACGTTTGCGTATGCCTTTTGCCGCGCCGCCCGAAGAGTCGCAATGGCCGAGTGGTCAAAGCATTAAGCTGCTTCGAGAGGGTCCGGGTTCGAGTACTCCTCGGGCGTAGAGGATTTTTTATTTTTTTTATTTAGTATTTTTTTTTTCTTTTTTTATTAGTTTTATTTTTTTAATAATCTTTAAATTTTCATGTTAAAAAAAAGTTATTTTCTTTTCAATGGATTTGTATATTAAAGCATTGTGGTTTATTTCCTAACGAAATTCTTATTGAACAAATTTCCTCGCTTCATATTCGTGTTTTTTTTTTTAATAAAATGGAAAGTTAATTAAGTTTTTCTCCATATTTTTATTTTTGAGACCTGCTCTTAGCCTGCTGACAAATTAGTGATTTTTTGAGACTAGAGACGTGAGACAGCGTACTGAATACCAAATAGTCTCAAAATCCAAGTTCACCACCAAAAGTCACTATTAGTGACTAGAGACCGCTTACTGAATGCCAGGGTTAATATATTTTAATTTTAATCTATTTGAATGTATTTTATATTTGAACAATTCCACGTAACCTTTCCAGTGTTGTAAATCCTGTTTATGCCACTCATGCTTGTTAATCTAAAAACATCATAACCCTAGTAAACAGCTGTTTGTGGAACGAGGCGTTGGGGGCTTGCACTTCACAATTTCAGGAAATGATGCCGAATTCATGGTTAACATTCGTGTATAATTGAATTCATGAAATGGTGGTTATGCAGCCCATTTTAATCCAAATTCATGAAAAGAATCCGTGAATTAGCCTACGCATAAACGTAGTAATTGTTTCATTGCTTATGGCCTGTTTTTGCTTATGCAGCGTTTTTGCTGCATTTAAAATGCAACATTTAGCACTTTCGAACATATGTTTTCGAAGAGGGTTCATGCTATCGCATTTAGCAAATGTACATTTACGCAAGTTCGAAATCGTATGTTTTTGACAAAGAGCCGTGTTCCAGTCACTTATTCAGATCCGTATCTATTACGATCAATTCTCACGGAAAAGATAATGTGCAAAAAACCCTACTGAAAAGGAAAAAATACATTTTAACCCAAAAATTCAATACAAAAACTTGAATTGTTTTATCCATAACCAAAAATTTGTTTGTGTATGTATTCATTTGTCGCCGCTGTCAATTTAAATTTCTTCACTTAATTAGGAAACAAAACAAACAGAGTTGATCACAAATTGATCCAGATTTCTATCAGCATCACATCGATGTTGAATTTTCGTAGCTTTTGTTTATCCAAATAATGTAAAATAATAAATTAAGTCTCGATCGGCGATCACTGAAACGCAGCTAGCCACTGTTTACGCGAAAAAGCAATGTTGCCACTTTTTCTCATTAAGGGCCGGTTGCTCAAAGCCTGGTTGACACTAATCCCTGGTAAAACATCGTTATCGACGTTACCGACACCGTGTTATATGCATGGAGTCGAAAACGTCGATAACGATGTTAACCGATGATTAGTGTTAATCAGGCTAAACCATGTTCGAATCGTGGAAATTTTGGAAGATCACAGGGTTGCTTTTAGCATTTAGATTCTTAATGCAAAAATGGAGTTGCATTTAGTTGCATTTAGGTGACGAATTTTGTATGGATAAATGTACATTTAGGCTGTGTGCGAGTACGTCTAAATTGCTACCTAAATAGAGAAAAATCCTAAATCACTGGAAAGTGTCGGTAACGCAGTGAATAGGAACAATTTAGATATTCTGCGAGCATACTTTTCAACCTAAATTGAACAGTCAAATATATTTGAGCGAGCGATTAAGTGAACAACGATTTTTCGTTCCCACGACAGTCGGGTTTACGTAACCGGAACGACCCAGATTTATATCTGGCCAAGGACTGTCACTCCAGCAACACTCCCCAGAAAGGCTTTGCATCGAATCCAGACAATGGGGAGACCGAGGACCAAGATGAAGGTG
>NW_023458568.1:11132198-11143036 GCF_013731165.1 Rhagoletis pomonella | reverse complement strand
GGACGTGCTCAATTCGATGGCGTTCATGTGAACGAAAAATTTCTATAAAGATTTTTGCACGAATCTTCGTGCTCGTTTCCTCAACAAACATACTCGGGCCCAAGTAATAACGTCATATGCACAGATTAAATTCGAACCACGTTCGCAAACACTGCTGAAACATATCGATGACTTGACATTCCAATTGCAGGGTAATTCCTGTGGTCTGGATGAACGGGACCACCTCGATATTATCATTGGTACCTTATCCGATCATCTGCGTGAACTCGTCCACACTCGACAAGTCCACACGTTGGAGCAATTGCGTGAGTTCGTGCAGCGAATTGCACCACATTCGTTCATTGTTGCCACACCCCGTCCGGAAAGAACCCGTTCGGATAGACAGCGATCAGCGCCACGGGAAATTTCGGCAATACATGATTCACCGGATGAGTCTTCACATTCGGAATATACCGCTTCGTTTACTGGATCCGACTCCGATGACAGGGAATGTGCATACGTGAACAAGCAAAATAAACCAATTAAAGCATCTCAGAAACGTAGGTTTTCGAAACCAGTCGAGGATTATAAAAATGACAAATATCCAAAGGGGAATGATACGAAAGTAGGAACTATCGTCGACCCATTTCTCGCTGTTGAGGGCGACGAAAATGTACGATGTGCAAAATGTCTCGTGTGGAGCCATCACTTCAAAAAGTGTCGAACCCAACCGAATAGGGTGATCTGCTACAAATGTACACGACCGGGGGTTACGTCTGATTAATGCCCGTGTTAAAAAAACGCGTAAGGGAGTCGATTGGGAATAGTGGTCCATCGTACTCAGAATCCACAACCTTTTCTAAATCCACTGTCTCTAACAATCCTCATTCGACCGAAGTCCCTCTACAAATCGACAAATCTTCAGTACCGAATTCCAGTAATAATTCTACTCTGATTCTTAACGAGTATAATCAATCTCAAAGGGATGGCAAATAATCATCAACCCAATGTTCTGAACGAACACCACCAATTACCAAATGTTTTCTTTATCTTTACCGCGATGTTTTCTTTATCTCAGAAAAATGCTTGACATGAGATTAGCATTCGCTCTGTGCAGACGTGTTGTTCTGGTGCTCGTCAAAATATTTGATTTTATCCGGTATAAACGCTCTAAATTTAAAGTTTCTGTCGCTACGTCTTGAGAAGCTGGTGCGGGGATTTCCTGTTGTCATTAATTCGTTCGTTTGCTAAGTCACCTGTGTGTTTTTATTTGGTTTTGTAAACCAAAACTACCACCTGCTACATATAGATTCTGCTGGTAAGCGAAAACCCACAACAACAACCATTAGCAAAGATTCTCCGGCAGCAAAACACCAGAAACTGGAGAGTAACGGTAGTCTCTCTGACGCCGTAGTGAAGGCACTGAAATCTACAGAAGAGAAAGTCTCTTTGATGGAAGAGAGGATCAAAGAGCGAATTAGTGGCCTCTACAGTCAGCTGTCGCAGCAGATCTCATCACTTGAACAAAAATTCACTGCTAAACTGCAAGACAGCTTCGAGGCTGTATCGCAGCGTATTGATACGGTTGAGCGCAGGTGCACTAAACTTGAGGAAGACTCTGCTTATATTGTTAGCCTCTCCGCTGAACTTAACACAGTCAAAGCCGAATTAAATCAGCTAAAGCAAGAGAAGGCGGCTGGTGAATCAACTGATGCTATAATTTTTGGTTTGCCCTTTTCTAAAGAGGAGAGTTTAAGAGATATTTTCAGCTGTGCCTGCAAATCCGTCGACTTGCCATCTCCGCTGTTTCGCGATATTTTTCGCACAAGACATACAGCTGAGCATCCAAACAGTGCTGTTATTGTAAAGTTTAGTTCCCAATACGATCGCGCTCGCACTTTGTCTGCTTTCGCCAGATACAGACAAAAAACCAAAGCTGCGCTGTCTGTTAAGTTAGCAGGCTTTGGCTCTGACAGTAACTTTTTCATTTATGAGAGTCTTTCTGTTGTGAACAGAAAAATTTTGCAAGCTGGAATAAAGCTGAAAAAACTGAAAAAACTGCATAGTGTGTTTTCACGGCGAGGCGAGGTGTTTGTGCGTGTGTCTGCTGGCAGTGAGCCGGTTGCTGTACCCAGTAGCACGGACTTATTCAACATAATTAGTTATAACACATTAAATAATGTCTAACGTATATGGTTCCTCTGTCATTATTCATATCTGTATTATTTTTATTTTTCCCTCCTCTTTGTTTTCAATCTCTGTTAAGTTTGTCGATAACCACCACTTTTCTGCTATTGACTTATTACTTGAAGTTGTCTCACCCATATGTTATTCGTATGTCGGCGGATAACTCATTTTCTAGCGTTGACGATAATAAGTCGGTACTGCTAAATATTCTTTGTAAGCAAGGCAATGGGCTAAATGTTGTACACTTCAATGCTCGTAGCCTCAATAGTGACAAATTGGATTATGTGAGACACTTATTTGAATACTCGACTGTCGATGTGATTTGTGTATCTGAGACCTGGTTCGATGCTGAACTTCCTGATAGTTTTTATTCCATTCCAAATTACAATTTATATCGAAATGATCGCGTGGGTAAAAGAGGCGGCGGGGTAGCTGTGTATACTAAATTATTTTTAAATGCTAAAATGGTAAGTTGCTCGTCCACGTCTGAAGTTGAGTATTTGTCTGTTTTACTGTATGATGCCAACATTAAAGTACTAGTGTCGTGTGTGTATAATTTCAATAGGTATTCTTCTTTTGAACCTTTTTTTGACGACATCTCTCAACGTCTTCTTGACTATGACCATTACGTTATCTGTGGCGATTTTAATGTTAATTTGCTTAAACATGATTCCTTATCAGCCAGGTTTATTGACTCTGTTGCATCTACTGGTATGTCCGTAGTTAACACTGTTGTGCCTACGAGATTTTCTTGCAATAATCGTCCTAGTTTATTAGATGTGTTTATTGTCCCTGAATCAACGGGTGTTCGTCTGTTTGATCAAATCTCCTTCATTTCTGACCATGACCTTATTTTTTGCAAGTTTGATTTTAAATTAACTTATGTAGTGGATGCAACGACAAAATTCAATTATCGTGATTACAAGTCAATTGATTATGACGCTTTGTTCACAGAACTAAATAACTTCCATTGGAATCATTGTTGGAATCTGGAAACGGCTGATGAGAAACTTGGCTTTTTGCAGAAAAATATTTTATACTTTTTTAATAAATATGTGCCTCTTCACCAGTTCACTTCCCGATCCTGCTCTTGTCCGTGGTTTAGTCAAGAAGTGAAGACGGCTATTAAAAAACGCAACATTTTGTACGGAATATGGAAAAGAAAGCCATCCGATGAAACCTGGAATGCTTATAGGAGTGCTCGCAATAAGGCGTCTATTTCGGTCCGCCAAGCAAAGATAAAATACTTTGGCACAAAGCTCAATTCCTGCTTGCCTCCCAAGCAGTTGTGGTCAAATTTGAAACAGTTGGGTGTGCGCTCGGGCTCTGAGGCTCCATGCCAACTTGATGCCGATTTGCTAAATGAGTTCTTTGTATCCAAAAACTGTCCATCGGATATTGGTGCATTGGTCCCAAGGAGCTTACCTGTTAAGTCTCACCTGGCTGAAAAATTTAAATTCATTTCTGTCTTTGAGGACGATGTAGCTAAGTGCGTTCTTCGGATAAAATCAAATGCCGTGGGTGCTGATGAGCTCCCTATTAAATGCATTAAAATTATTTTACCATACATATTGAGTAGTTTTACGCACACAATTAATCACTGCTTTACTACCTCTACTTTCCCTGCCGCATGGAAAGTAGCCACTGTTACACCTATAGCTAAAAAACCCGGTGCCTCTTCCCTGTGTCATTTTAGGCCTATAAGCATTTTACCGGGACTTTCCAAAGTATTCGAAAGGCTTATAGCTCAACAGGTTATGGATTTTATTGAGACGAATAAGCTGTTGAGTCGACTTCAATCTGGTTTCAGGCCCCATCATAGTTGTTCAACGGCAATTGTAAAAGTGTTAGATGATATTCGTCAACCTTTCGATCAAGGTCACCTTACCTTGCTCTGCCTACTAGATTTTTCCAAGGCCTTCGATTCAGTTAATCACACATTGTTGTGCAATAAGTTATCTAACTATTTTGGTTTTAGTGAAAGCGCAGTAAGGCTGCTTAAAGATTACTTAAGTAATAGATTCCAAAAAGTTAGGTCTGGTAATAAGCTCTCTGAGCTCGCCCCCATCTCTTCAGGCGTGCCACAAGGCTCTATTCTTGGCCCTTTACTATTTAGTATGTTTATCAACGATGTATTTACGAGATGCTCAAATGCCAATGTACATGCGTATGCAGATGACGTACAACTGTATCTCTCCAACAGAATAGGGTTGGTCGAAGACCTTAGTTATAGGCTTAATGAGGATTTGCACTCCATCTTTGAGTGGTCGAAGGAAAACCTACTTCATCTTAATGCGCAGAAGTCATATGTACTACCCATATTTAAGGAAAAAGTTGAGCATTCCGTGATTCCGCTTTTGCATATTGGTACTAGCCCACTTAAAGTAGTTGACAAAGTTACAAATCTTGGGTTTGTCATTAACTCTAAGCTAACTTGTGAGGATCATGTTAACAAAACTGTGAGCAAAATATATTATACTCTTCGATATCTTAGAATTACTTCGCAATATGTTCCTTTAGCCACTAAGAAAAAGTTGGTTCAGAGTTTAATAGTTCCACTTATTACGTATTCTGAGATAGTTTATAGCAAGCTAGATTCTCACTCTAAGCACAAGTTGGACGTAGCTTTTAATTATGCCACGAGGTACGTATACGGTCTGAAGAAGTTTGACCATCTTTCCTTGTTGAGAAACTCGATACTTGGCTGCGACATACAAAATTTCTTAAATGCCAGGAACTGCATCTTTATTTTTAAACTAATTACTCTTGCGAAACCGGAATACCTATATGAAAAACTCATATTTACTAAATGCTCTCGCTCTTTAACTCTAATTGTGCCCAAGTTCAATTACTTATGCTCATCCCGACTGTTTTTCGTTAACGCTGTTAGACTTTGGAACTCCCTTCCTCAGTCGCTAAGGAGGTTATTGTCTAGAGGCAGCTTCAAGAAACTTATACTTCAGTATTTCTCTAATTAAAATTTCTTGAAAACATGGTTATCGACTCTCGCAATCTAGATTATGTTTATTCATGTTTATCTTTCTTTTTTTTTCTTATAATTTAATGTTTTATAATTACTTAATGTTTTAATGTTTTTAATGTTTGTTTTTTAATGTTTTTTTTAATGTTTTTTAATGTTTTAATGTTTTATAATTACTTAATGCTTTAAATTATTAAATATTTTATCTGTGTATTTTTTTATTATTAAGGTATTTAATTGCTTATATTTACATCGTTGTGCAAGAAAAGACTATATCTTAATGTACTAATTATCATTAAATTAAATAAATACAAAATACAAATACAAATATAATATGCCGAACGATTGTCGCGATTATCTCACGGTTATGGTTAACAACCAGTCTCAAGCGGTTTTACTCGATGGTGGAGCCGAAGTCACAGTCATTTCACAAACATTTTATGAGAAGTACAAATGGGGACAGTTGCAACCTACCAAAACATCCATTGGTCTCGCCATAATTCGATTTCTTTTAAGGCCATTGGTAAAGTGAATGTATTATATACGGTTGGTAGTCTTACCCGTTGTTGTAGCCAAGATACGCACCCGCCTCTGTGCAGCAAAAAATGTGCGCCCAACAATGCAAGGAAAGCTTAACGTCGAAAAGCTGCAATCACAACAGACGGCCAATTTATTCGCCACTCGACTCACACACCTGCTCTCTGAGAGCACTCTTCAACAATCCGACGTACGCGAGCAGTGGAACCACATTTCCCGATCATTAAGTACCGCCGCCGAAGAAGTAGTTGGATTTCAGCGAGCCCGAAAGAACAACTGGTACGATGAGGAATGTCAAGAAGCCGCAGAGAAAAAAGATGCCGCCTACAGGGCCACGCTGCGATCGGGCGCAACGCGAGCCATGTGGGACCGTTATAGGGAACTGAAGAAGGAAGCGAGACGTGTTTGCCGCAATAAGAAGAGAGAGGCCGAAATACGTGAGTGCGAAGAGCTTGAGATGCTGGCCGACAGGAAGAACGCCCGAAAATTCTACCAGAGGGTTAGGCGACTTACGGAAGGTTTCAAGACCGGGGCGAACTCCTGTAAGAACAACAATGGCGACCTAGTGACCGATGTCCAGAATATACTTAAATTGTGGAGGGAACACTTTTATAACCTACTGAATGGTAGCAGCGCTGAAAGTAGTGAGGAAGACGAACCCGAGTCCCCAGTCGATGATGATGGAGTAGCTGTCCCACCGCCTGACTATGACGAGGTACGAATAGCGATTACGCGGCTGAAAAACAACAAAGCTGCTGGAGCTGACGGCCTGCCAGCCGAGCTATTCAAGTACGGCGGCGAGGAGCTGATGAGGTGCATGCATCAGCTCGTATGCAGAATATGGTCAGATGAACGCATGCCCGACGACTGGAATTTAAGTGTGCTCTGCCCAATCCACAAGAAAGGCGACCCCGCCATACGCGCCAACTACCGCGGAATTAGCCTTCTAAGCATAGGTTACAAGGTCTTATCGAGCGTATTGTGCGAAAGACTGAAGCCCACCGTCAACGAGCTGATTGGACCTTATCAGTGTGGCTTTAGGCCTGGAAAATCCACCATAGATCAGGTATTCACAATACGCCAAATCTTGGAAAAGACCCGCGAGAATAGGATCGACACACACCATCTATTTGTCGATTTCAAAGCCGCTTTCGACAGCACGAAGAGAAGTTGCCTTTATGCCGCGATGTCTGAATTTGGTATCCCCGCGAAACTAATACGGCTGTGTAAAATGACGTTGAGCAATACCACCAGCTCCGTCAGAATAAGGAAGGACCTCTCCGAGCCGTTTGATACCAAACGAGGTTTCAGACAAGGGGACCCCCTTTCGTGTGATTTCTTTAATCTTATGTTGGAGAAGATAATAAGAGCCGCAGAACTGAACCGCTCAGGCACAATACTTTATAAGAGCGTACAATTGCTGGCGTATGCCGACGACATCGATATTATCGGTAAAAACAAGGGCTACGTCTGTTCTGCCTTCTCGGGATTGGATAGAGAAGCAAAGCGAATGGGTCTGGTGGTGAACGAGGACAAAACGAAGTATCTCCTGTCAGCACACAAACAGTCAGAGCATACGCGTCTTGGCACCCACGTCACTGTTGACAGTTACAAGTTTGAAAAAGTAGACGACTTCGTTTATTTGGGAACCAGCATTAACACCAATAATAATGTCAGCCTTGAAATCCAACGGAGAATCACTCTTGCCAACAAGTGCTACTTTGGGCTGAGTAGGCAATTGGGAAGTAAAGTCCTCTCTCGTCGTACAAAGATCACACTCTATAAGTCACTCATCATGCCTGTGCTGGTGTATGGCGCGGAAGCATGGACAATGAAAGCATCTGATGAGGCGGCTCTTGGAGTTTTCGAGAGAAAGATTCTGCGAAAGATTTACGGACCTTTACGCGTTGGTGATGGCGAATATCGCAGACGATTTAACGATGAGCTGTATGAGCTTTACAACGATATGGACATAGTGCAGCGAACTAAAATTCAGCGGCTCCGCTGGCTTGGCCATGTCGTTCGGATGGACAGAAACGCTCCCGCTCTGAAAATATTCAACGCGGGCCGCGATGCTGGGAACAGAGGAAGAGGAAGGCCTCCTCTGCGTTGGAAAGACCAGGTGGAGAAGGACTTGGCTTCACTTGGCATTTTCAATTGGCGTCAGTTAGCACAGAAGAGATATGACTGGCGTGCTGTTTTGGACTCGGCCAAAATCGCTTAGGCGGTTACAGCGCCAAATAGAAGAAGAAGAAGGTAGTCTTACCCGACTTGTGCCAACTCTTGTAGTGCCTATCTCACTGAAACACCCAATTATGGGCTGGACATTCCTTGAGGCCTTCTTTTTCGAACTGGTGCAGAACCAAGAGAAAGTTCAGCGATTTTTAAAACATACAGCCAAAGGTGATACTGAAGAAGTTGCATCCGCGAAAGTCGAAATGGTTACGGCGGATGAATTTATTAATTTTTGTAACCAGCCACCATGGAGTGGGAAAGAACAAGCTCAGGTATCTTCTATGAGTAATGATCTGGAGCCAATTGACGCTTCTACACTCGGTTTAGAGGGCGACATAGGTAACCCCAAAACTAACTAGCGTCAGCATTCCACATAATCTCACCCCAGATCAAAGACAAATGTTGGACGCCGTTCTCAAACTTTTTAATCCAACTCCTGAGTCTGGTCCTTTAAATGTCACTAATCAGAACGAACACGTAATTGATACGGGTGATGCAAAACCCGTCCTGAAACGCCAGTATCCAGTATCGCCATATGTGGCTGAACAAGTTCAAACCGAATTGGATAAAATGCATAGTCGTGACATCATTATGACCATCGAAGAAAGCCCTTGGCGGTCACCAATTCTGGCTGTAAAGAAGAAAGACGGAACGTGTCGCGTGTGCTTGGACGCGAGAGAGCTGAATAAAATTACTATTCCAAATGCCTATCCAATTACAGATACTAACCAAATTTTAGCACGACTAAAGTCAGCTAAATACCTAACCAGTATTGATCTGTCTCAAGCTTTCTTTCAAATTCCTTTGGCAAAATCGAGTCAACTGAAAACCGCTTTTGCATTCGGTAACAGACTTTACGCTTTTCGTCGCATGACCATTCTCATTGATAAAATTTTCCGTGATTTGGTTCCACATGCATTCGCATATGATTTCATAATTTGCACTTCGACGTTTGAAGAACACGTTAAGATATTGGCTATCGTTGCAAAACGTCTGGCTGGGGCCGGCTTAACCATCTCAACATCCAAATCGAATTTTTGTTGTAAACGATTGGAATTCCTGGGCTACGTTTTGTCTCAAGAGGGTTTATCTGCGAATCCATCTCGTATTCGAGCGATTGTTGAATTTGCACGGCCCAAAACGGCAAAAGAAGTCAGACGGTTCGTTGGTGCAGCAGGCTGGTACCGTAAATTGATTCCAAATTTTTCGGAGATCACAGCTCCCCTTTGTGAATTGTATAAAAGAAGCCGAAAAGGACCCATTGAATGGAATACCGCTGCTGAACAAGCCGTTCTCAAACTCAAAGAGTGTTTAACTACCACTCCCGTTCTGACAATGGCCGATTATTCAAAACCATTCAAGGTCTACACCGATGCCTCGCTTATCGCAGCGGGTGCTGTTCTAGTACAAGAACATGATGGGAATGAACGTGTGGTTCAGTATTTTTCTAAGAAATTCTCGAAAGCCGAACAAAAATACACAGCATCCGAACAGTAATGCCTAGCCGTTCTCTTAGCAGTCGAAAAGTTTCGTCCATATTTTGAGGGTCGTGAATTGGTTGTGGTAACGGACCATGCAGCTTTGCGCTGGCTACAAACTCTCAAAGAACCAACTGGGCGTTAATGCCGTTGGGCGATCCGATTATCACCATACGATCTCAAAATTATTCATAAACCAGGAAAACATTTACAACTTCCTGACGCCTTATCTCGTTCTTTTGCTCTTCTCAACATCGTTCGTAGAAATCCAATTGACCTTCCGAGTAATTTTCACGTTAATCGTATCCCAATCACATCCGTGATCAACATTGACCCAAACACGTGCGATAAATGGTACAACAAAATGCATGGCATGGCCTCAAAACAACCATTAGATAGATATAAAATCGAGAACAACCTTCTATATCATCGATTGAAATTTTCCAATCAAAGTGCGGAAATACTGTGGACACTTTGTGTACCATCTTCTGACAGAGCAAAAGTCCTCGATGAAAATCATAACCAACATTCGCATCAGGGTGTTTGGAGAACTTATAGACGTATCTCACAACGCTATTACTGGCCAAACATGTATGAGTCCGTTTACCAGTACGTTCGGCAATATGAACTATGCCACCGCATTAAACCAAGTAATGAGAGCACCAAAACACCTCACGGCGAATATAGAGAACCAAAACGACCGGGTAGGCAATTATCGATTGACTTCGTCGGTAAGTTGCCCATGTCTAAAAATCGTAACCAATGGATCTTCGTAGCCATCGACTGTTACTCGCGATATGTCTGGGCGCAGCCCATGAAAAATGCAAACGCCATATCCGTAGTGAATTATCTTCGACATATATTCACGGTGAATGGCTGCCCCGAACTCATTATATCAGATAATGGTACTCAATTCATCAGTCAAACTTTCAAAGCTTTGCGCCGATTATAACATCAAACACATGAAAACGCCTTTGTACCATCCACAAGCCAATCAGGTCGAGGCGACAAGCAAAAGCATTAAACTTGGATTACCTGCTCACATGGCTGACCTTCTCGAACATTCCTCCTGGGAAAACCATCTTGCTCGTGTTATTCATGATATTAACACTTCAGTGCATTCAGCCACGGGCTACACGCCATATTTCCTGCACACTGGTCGTGAATGTGTGATAGATGGAAACGAATATAAATTATTAGTGGATGTAAATCCATACCATACACAGGATGTGGAACATCGTAAAGTTCTGGCTGATGAAATTCGAGCCAAACAGTTCGAACAATATCAACAAACCGCACAATGGGCATTGACCCGCAAAAGAGAACGCCATTTCAAGATAGGCTCGGAAGTGTACATTCCCAATCCTAAACAGTCCGTGGCCGGAGAGGGCTATGCACAAAAACTAGCCCCACCAAAAATTAGAGCCTATGTTTCACGGAAA
>NW_023458568.1:11130991-11132098 GCF_013731165.1 Rhagoletis pomonella | reverse complement strand
ATGAATGTTGCGAAAGCACGATACAACCTTTTCCAACTTGAAAAATAGTCAAAGTTTACAACGAGTTTCTTCTGGTCTAGTTTCTGGATATGTACGAGGAGCACGTGATTTTTAACTTCGCTATTGTCTATCGGTCCCAAGTCTTCTCGGTTCGGCCACTCGCTTTCGTCGTCTTGTAAAAATGTGGGCCCGTTAAACCAGATGCTGTTATTATTTTTGGTGTCGACTTTAGTCGCCAAGTCCGCAGGATTAAGTAGAGATGGAACCCATTTCCACTGGTTCAGGTTCGTGTGCTCCAGGATGTCTGCAACACGGAACATTACAAATTGGCGGAATTGACGAGGTTCCATGCTTAGCCACTTCAACACAGTTGTTGAGTCAGTCCAGAAAATTTTTCTCTGTATTTTTAGTCGTGATATACGCTGAATTTTTGAAGACAGCCTCGCGCCCAGTACCGCTGCCTGCAGTTCCAGTCGTGGAATGGATACCGGGTTTAGAGGAGCTACCTTTGACTTAGCAGCTATAATACACACATCTATATGAGTAGCAGTTTTGACACGTAGGTAGCACACCGCTGCGTAGCCATATTCGTCGGCATCTACGAATGTATGCAATTGGACATCCTCAGCAACGGTTAGATAAAGTGAGTAGCACCTAGATATTTCTACAGAGGACATAGCTGCTAGGCCGTTCTTCCATTGCCGCCATTTTACATTCATGACATCATCGATCTCCTCATCCCAACCTAAGCGCGAGCGCCATATCTCTTGAAGCAGTATCTTCAAAGTAATTGTGTAATGCGATAAAAAAACCTAGAGGATCAAAAATTGACATCAAAACCTGCAGTATTTCACGTTTTGTTGGTGTTGTATCGCCTTCTACGACGTTCCGCTTCAGCCTTGCAAACCTGAATGCATATTTAAACACATCTTTGTTGGGATCCCAGTATACTCCAAGAATTTTCTCGCTAGAGTTCAACTCTAATGGTGCCTGGGCCCTAGCGCGGCCTCCGTCCATTTCCTCGAGAACTGCAGCGGAGTTTGATGCCCAATTGCGGATAATAAACCCAGCTGAGGCATGTATATGCTTCACTGCTTTCCCAATTTC
>NW_023458568.1:11107268-11130891 GCF_013731165.1 Rhagoletis pomonella | reverse complement strand
TGCGACAGTATTTCATACTTCTTCTGTAGATATGTTTGGTTAATCAACTTCTCTTCCTCCAGCATGGCTAGATGTAGCTCGAGGTCGTTTACGTTTTGTACCTGGCTGCTGACTGCTTCGGCGTGTAGTCGGAAGTATTGCGATGAGCAAGTTGTAGTTGTGACGCCTCTCGACAGACGTGCATTTAATGTTGTAGGTGGATAGCGTTGATTGCCTGCAGCGGTTGAAACCGACGCCTGCATGGATCTCGAGTTGTGGGTAGTTGTAACTACCCTGCAGGGAAAGCTACTAGTTGTGAACCAGAATTCTACCGGTTTGCGTTTCAGCCGCACACCCCGACACACCAGAAAAGATACCACTTGTCGCATTGATCGCATTGTACCATGCGGTTATCATCTTTTTCACTGCATTTAAGACAATTGTACTCATTGCCAGAGTTACGTTCGTCAGCCATTCGGATTCGATTACTTATTAAATTTTATTTGTACGCGCAGCGCGATAGTTAAAAATGTTTTTAAAGATTTGTAATTTCAGGAGCTCGCTTTCAATGAAACAACTTTTCACAGTAGTAATGATGTGTATTTTATGTTAAACTACTTTAAAAACATTTATATCAGCTTTTGCGTGCGAACTGAATTCGCATATTTAAACGTTAATCCATGTTTTTCTTGACTTCTTATTTTCCCGTTTCAAAATGACAAAACAATGAAATGAATACTTCTGTATCTTTGGAAATTTACAGTAGTGAAATTATGTATGTACAAGTACCCACTAGGGATAATATGCATATTACTTTAAAAGTACCCTAATGGAACGGCGGTAACAGGCCAAATAATAGACATAAGAACGATTATGAGAAATGTAAACATAACAAAACTGTCAAAGCTAAACTTCAAAATGGGGGGGGATTGCCCATTCATCTGTAGTTATTCAAGACACGAACCATTAGATCAGTATAGACACGAATTGACATGGCCACTATGAAAACGGCCACACTGATATACGATAAAAGATTCGGTGGTCACATACCACGAGGCTAGAAAAATATATTTCCTTTTTCCGAATTGGACACGGAACGAACGACAATCATCAGCCCTCGCAAGAACGGAATTACAACCAAGTAATTAAAGGGTATTAAAAGCTGGCGACATTCGCGGAGTCGATACTCACCCCTCAGTGGAAAGTGAAATCGACTGCATCCAAGCAAATATGAGGAAAAAGGCTGACTGTAAAAAGCCTTTTTTTCTTGTATCGAGTTAATAGAGGCAAAAGGTGCCGTCACATTCCTTCCGGCAAATCCCCAGCCATGTTGTTGCGTAGAATAAAGAAGTTGTGAGTCTGGACTATTCATTTGACAGCAATTGAGTCACCATAAGCCGGTAATACAAAATCATTACACGTAAGTCAGCCACTTTCTTGCCACCATCCATTGGAAACGAGCTATCCATCAACCGTAAATAAAGATTCCTGTTTGGACTGACAAACTAAGGTCAAGCAAATCAATTAAAAATAACGAAATGGCAAGTAACTCAAAGTCTGTAATTCCACATTTCACAATTTTCAGAATTTTCGGTTTATCGCGTATAGTTTTTGAAGCATTTAAGTTTAAGAACTTCTTAAGTATGTATTGTATACTTCAAACAATTACGAATAATTTGATACCTGAGCAAGAGCTGTGCTTTCAGAATAAACCAACTTTTAAAGATAAAATATTCTGCGATCTTCAGCGTAATTTTTATTCCAAAAAACTTTAATTAAAGGCACATTTGGAAAATACGTCGAAACGATCTAAATCTTTCTATAACTGCTAGTCCCTATAAAATTACATATACCTGTAAAATGCTTCAAAAAATTTGTTTCTAGAAGTGTGTAAAAACCCTGATTTACTACTTTTAATGATGCTCCTTCTTTTAGTCAGAATATTTCGTGAGTGGTATCAAAGCAACTTTTTTTGACAAATGTTCTGATAGTTGCTCTTACTCAATTGGAGCCTTCTGAATTCAATGGCGTCTTATCCTATTGGCTCCACTTTTCGAGATAGCGGTACTTGAAACTTTGCTTAGATTTTAACTATTTTATATAAAAAAGTCCCTGGCTTTTGAAGATATTTTACTAAAATTTTGCACATAACCGTTTTTTAATATTACCTTAACTATTCCATAAAATCATCGAAATCGGTTCACTAAAATATCTAGCTCCCATACAACTGATTGATCAGAGACGTTGTTTTGCGTTATAACTCCTCCAATTAAACAGGTAAAAATTTAGTATATGTTCAATTTAACATATAGCACGCATACAATTTATTATTCAGATATGAAGTTAGAGTTATAGCGCAAAAACACATATCTGAGTAATCAGTTGTATTGGAGCTATATGTTAATGTGAACCTATTTTGATAATTTTAAGGAATAATTAAGGTGATGTAATGTGGAACGATTTTCCGTCATCCCTTGTCAAATTTGGTTTGGAGACAAACCGGTTTCGGCGTTGCGCCATCTTCAGTGTCATTTTTCGTTCTGACACTGACACTGAAGATGGCACAACGCCGAAACCGGTTTGTCTCCAATCCAAATTTGACAAGGGATGACGGAAAATCGTTCCACATTACATCACACTCCTACCCTGTCGGAAACACCAACAACGAAAATGAGAATAATTAAGGTAATATTTATTAAAAAACTATTATGTGCAAAATTTTAGTAAAACAACTTCAAAACTGAGGGAGTTATTTATAAAATAGTTAGAATTTAATCATATTTTCAAGTACCGTTATCTCGAAAACCGGAGCCAATCTGGTAAAACGGGGCATGCCATTGAATTTAGAACGTCCCAATTAAGTGAGTTCAAACTTCAAAATCTTTGCTCAAAGTTTACAACTTGAACAGCGTAATTTCATGTTTATTCCTCGTGTAACTTTTGAAGCACTTGATGAAAATGAATTACACTTATATTAATCGATTTTTTAAGAGATTACGAATAAAATGATATATAAAACATAGGTGTGCTCACAAATTCAAAAATAAAATTTTTTTTTGAAAGTGTACCTATTTTTTAGATTTGCCCATATATGTACATATGCACATACATTACACAATACATTATTTATATACATACAGCTACATACATATATACATACATATATGAATATAATTAAGCATACATAATTGTGCATATCGTCGTTCAAAGAACAAAACCGCGTAACGTCATTATGCAAAACCGCGTAACTGGCATTTGCTGCCAAAAATTGGATTTGCTCACACAAGCTCTTGGCACAATCGTTATCCATTCGTCCTGAAATATAGTAGCCAGAAATGCGATTGCTTTATAAAAAAGAGAACCATTTTGAAATATGAGTGTTTTTACTCTCTAGAAAATAATTTATGCAACCTCACATACGACGATATTCATTGAATTGTACCGTAATTATTTACATACACACAATTATACATATACTTTTAAGCACCATGGCAACAAAATAAAGAACAAAGCACAAAGGACTACGGGATATACGAGACGCGAATGCGGCCGGCAATTTGTATAAATAGCCGGGCAGCAATCAAAGCAGACAGGAGTCGTCAGGCGACTGCTGCAGTTAGTAGCTTTAGCACACTAGGTACCAGAAGACGGGCAGATTCTACTCCCACTCCTATAGATCTCAGCCAGGTATTTAGAGACGGGCAGGTTCTACTCCCTCTCTTGGAGGGTTATGGGTAGGTTCTACTCCCGCTCCTTTACTATAGCGGTTGTTGTTGTTGTAGCGGCTAAACAACCCCGCCCAGATCGGTTGATATCTCAGTCGTTGTCGTCAGGCTCTACTCCCTATGCTAGGTACCAGAAGACGGGCAGGTTCTACTCCCACTCCTATAGATCTCAGCCAGGTATTTAGAGACGGGCAGGTTCTACTCCCTCTCTTGGAAGGTTATGGGTAGGTTCTACTCCCGCTCCTTCACTAAAGCGGTTGTTGTTGTTGTTGTGGCGGCTACAACAACCCCGCCCAGATCGGTTGATATCTCAGTCGTTGTCGTCAAGTTCCACTAACGGCAGCCCTAGGAAGCGTGATGCCTCTACAGGGTCGGTCCACAGGGACACTGCCGTTAGGGTCGTCGGGTTTTCCGGGCAAGCGAAGAGATGTTTCGAGTCATGAGGAGTCTCTCCGCATGCCGGTCACTCATTTGGCACATCCGCATTCAGTCTTCTCAGGTATGAGTTTAACCTGCAGTAGCCAGAGCGAAGTTGGGCTATTGTGGTTCTTGTCTTCCGAGGCAGATGAAGCTCCGTCATGTCTATGTCCGGTGGTTGTGTGCCTAGGACGGCGTTCACAGGTCTAGAGTCTACATAACTTGAGACTGACTCCCTGTGAATGCCGTTCAGGGCCAGTCGGTAATTATATTTGGTGGGACGGAGCTACGCCCACCAACCGGAGAGGAACGAGTAGGTTTTACTCCCGTCCTCTTAACGTACGACCAAGACAGACGAGTGCTTTGCTATAAACCGAAAACGAACTGTTATTATTTTTGTTGAGAACCCGGCAGCCGATGAGCATACCCCAGCATAACCCGGAGTTCGTCACAAACTCACATTGTTCGTCAAACTATCGGCAGTAGATATTGTAAGCAACAATTTGTTTTCGTTGTTCTTGTAATATTTAAATCATTAATAATAAAAATAGATTGGCGCTTACACATATGTTAGTGTTTGGCCGAGCTTCTCCTCCGACTTGTGGCGTGCGCCTTGATGTTGTCACACAAAGCGGAGGGACCTACCGTTTTACGCCGACGCCGAACGGCGATTGTATTTTCATGAGAAGCTATTTTTCATGGCAGAAATACACTCGGAGGTTTGCCATTGCCTGCCGAGGGACGACCGCTGTTAAGACAAAACCTTTCTCCATATTTTTTTGCGATGTTGCTTTGACCAGGGCTTGAACCCAGGTGCTGATGAGTGTAAGCGCGCACTGCTTACCACTACACCAGAGCTGTACTGTAAATATTTTACTAAAAACCGGTACCACACAGCCACGACAGAAGAGGACGGTCTCCGCATTCGGAATGACTCGGGTTTTACCCGACCAAGGGCTGTTTTTTTGGCGATGCAACCCCGTTAAGGTCGGCGAAACTCCTCAAAAGTTGTACGTCCATAGGGCTACACCTTCCACGCATACTCCTTCTCAGGGCTGGCATTGAGTCAAACCCTGTACCAGAAACCTATAGCTGCTGCGTGTGCCAGAGAAGACTACACCACAACTCCACCTCCGTTAGGTGCAATGCATGTAATGGGTGGAGCCACCACCGAGTCTTTTCAGGCCTTACGACTCACAGGCAGTGGACCACAGCATACGTGGCCCCTTGCTGCTCAAATCAGCTGCCTTCACGGCCCACCAGATTCCGCCTGAGCATCACAAAACAATACAGTAGACAACGCCACAGACACAACAGACCACACCACCGACACAACCGCACCACCACCCACACGCCGCCGCCAACAACTCCTAGTTCCTCCGGATATTCCGTAACGTGACGTCAGCCAAGTGTAACACTTGCCATGTTACTGAAAGCGTCTTCGCTGCACTACCCATACCAACCGACGTTCACGTAGGTGAACGTAAGTTCCGCAGGGTTGTCACTGCTGCTGCAGCCCGCTTCATCCCAGCGGGATGCATCTCGGACCCACGTCCGAATTTTCTTGCAGAAGTCGGGAGCCATAGACGTGGTCACCCGAATGGGCAGCTGCTTGCAGAGAAGCCCTCGCCCAGGCACGTCAGGAGGCATTCTCAACACCGTTGAATCGCGCCGGATACAACGTGGACCGTCGAGATCGCGAGCGAGATAATGGTGGAGGCCTAGCGTTCACCACGCACCACACCGTTCAGTATCGTCTTATCGAAGCACACATCGACCGCAGGGATACCATCCTAGAATGTCAGGGAATTGCTATCCGGTCAGGCGATGTCGAGCTCGAAATATTTAACATATGCATACCCCCTGCCACCAGCTGCCCAGCAGGATATCACCCTGAAATAGGTGCGCCCCTCAGAGGTGAAAACCGTATGGAAGTTGGTTCGATGCGCACCACGATCTTTGGCATTCAAGCCTGTCAAACTATCGTAGGGGAACAGATGTAGTTTTAGGTTTAACGTGAGTACCTGCAGCAATCCAATGCCGTCCAATCTCCACGGAGCCCGTAAGGCTCAACGGATCAATTCAATGCGAAGATCAGCGCCCCGAAATGCAAGCATCTCGGTACCATTTGGCAGTGCGGAATGGACACACTAACCACCTTGGTAGGGTTCGAGGCCTATCTAAACCTCTGCCGTGCTATGGGTCCGGCACCCGGTTGCAATGCAACTCCACATCGAGCCAACACGACTCTCCGCGCATTCGGGTTTAAACCACAGCCACCACGATACTCCCCGTAGGGCCAATCCGCACGAGCAGATTGGAGCAAGCTCCAAGGGCAACTGCTCCCCGTGGTACCAGAATTAAGTCTCCGGTCAGACCTCGTGGCCGAAGCCACTACCAGTTGAGTTACCATACTACTCTGGACTGGTGGCCATCACCCCATCCACCTTCCTACTCGACTCGTCTTCGCCTTCTAAAAACTTCACGTGCGAAATTCCTCAAGTTAGTTATCGTCAAATGTGTGGAGAGGGTACTACCGAAGTCGTACCGTCCATCCGTCCATTTTACCCCCATGCTGTCAAGATTCCTCAAGTCCGAGTATCTCGGGCACTCGCAAAGCACGTGCTCGACATCCTCAAGCTCCGCTCCACACTCACACCCCTCAGAGTCATGGAGGTTCCCCTTACGCAAATAAGCATTAAGAGGACCATGCCCCGTTAGTAGAAAATCCAAACTCAAGCAATGCCCGAAGTCCGGATTCTCTCCCATAAACCCTACACTCGGAATGAAGCGGTATGTAACACGACCATTGGAACTACCATCCCAACGCTCCTGCCACATACCACGCACTCTGTCATCCAACAACCGTTTGCACTCAAGATAGCCCCTCTACAAGTCACCGTCCGTAACCCACCCAGTCAACGGCAACATGTTCATGCCTCTTCTCATCCTGAAGGTCACAGCTCTCGCTATAACCACCAGGTCAAGAGGAGGCACTCCCATCAATACCTGAAGCGCATCCGTAGAAACAGTGCGACACACCGGAAGACAACCCAGCAACAATACCCTCTGACAGGATAGGACCTTCTGGCGACCTGCAACCTTCATAACTGTTTCGTACCAAATAGCGGACCCAAAAGTGGCACAAGCCACGAATAGGCCCCGATAGATGGCACGAACAGCACGCCGGCCGAGGCCCCATTCACATCTCAGGATGCGACGTACCTTTGCCACAACACCAACAAGGCGCTCCTTAAGACACACCAGGTGGGGAGCAAAGCTCATGCGTTCCCCGATGGTCAGCCCCAAATACCTGACTTGCGTCACATATCTAAGACTGACCCCGTTGACGCGAACCACCGGTGTACGTCCCAACGATAGCTTCCCCTTGAGTAACATTGTTACCGTCTTGCCAACCGAAGTGTCGACCCCCATACGTTGCCCCCACCTACCGACGATCTCAAGCAGCCGTTCTCCCTGCCTCTCAATGTCTGACCTGGAATTTCCTTCCGCCAAAACGAGAAGGTCATCAGCGTACGCACTAAAGCCGCGGACTGGCTCGAGTTGCCAAAGCAGGGAATCCATCATCAGGTTCCAAATAAATGGACCACTGATGGACCCCTGCGAACAGCCACGAGCCACATCGACCTCAACAGACCCCGCAACACCAACCATGGTAGCTCTGCGATCGGAGAAATAACTCCGCCAGAGAGCTATCTCTGCACACCCCAGCCCTTCCAAACGCTCAATGACTCTGTCCCAACGTAGGTGGTCAAAAGCCCCCCTAAAATCAACAAATATGCCAAGGACATACTTGTTGACACTCCCCCGTACTACACTCTGAACATTCAGCCAAGCATCCTCTACGCTACGTCCTTTCCTGAAGCCATACTGTCTATCCGACATGCTACCCCGCGTTAACTCCTGAAGCCCCTCAACCATGATCCGTTCCAGCACTTTTCCAAGTACTGGAAGGAGGCTGATACCCCGATAAGATGCAGGATCACTCCTGATCTTATCAGGCGACTTCAGGAGGGGAACAACCCTGGCAATTTTCCACTCACGTGGAAAATAACCCTCCCATATACATTTATCATAGATAGCCTCCAAATATTCCGGAATGAACTTCCACAAGCATTTGCACATCTCTCCGTTCAAACCGTCAATACCCGGTGACTTTCTAGACCTAACCAGGCCAAACGCATAACCCAACTCCCCAGCATCTAGTGGGGGAACAGGCACCTCTTGTGCTTGAGGAACCTGCACCTCCGCCCTAGGAAAGAACGTTCCTAACAGAGCCCCTGCACACTCCCCCCACGATGATAACATAGTGTCACCAACGCGAAGAGAGGTGATTTCCCTACTCTGACGACCCCGACAGATCCTGAAGACCTGTCTCCAAGGATCGTCCCTATTTTCCCCTACAAATCTCCGCCAGTCCTCCTCTTTCGTCCTGACTAACAGATCTTTGTATTCCCTCATCTCACTCCTATATTGACTCCTAAGCTGGGACAGATTATCCCCCCCGCTACGCCTACATCTTTGAAACAAACGTCTCGATCGACGGACAGCCTTCCTCTTGTCATTGAGCGCTCGCGACCACCACTTCACCCGCCTAAGATTAGGCGGCACCCATTTACGCAGCGCGCGATCATTTACCTTCCAAACGATTTCGTTAAGACAAGCAATTTGCTCATCCGAGGTCATCTCCTCAAAATCGCTCAGAGGCACTTCCCGCATAGCCACTTCGGCTAGGAAACCGTATTGGTCCCAGTCAACCCCACTGGTACGCCACCTTCTCGCATGACATACAGAAACCCTGTCAGGAGGCGTATGGGGCAAGATCACAATCTCAATAAGATTGTGGTCACTTACACCCCATCCACCCCTAACTCTCCAGTCGAAACTGAAGTCCCTACTGCCTGCCGCATTCGTCAACGTGACATCTATGTCGCTAGCACCCATTGGACCGTCGAATGTAAACCACTCGCTCGGGACATTAATAATGTCCACCTCGTTTACTGCCACCCATTCTGCTAACGACTCCCCCCGCTGCCAGCTTCGATATCCCGACATATCACGGGATGTCTTGCTGAACCATGCGGTGGAGGAGGCGTCCGCGTCTAGACCGATGACAACAGGTCTGCTACTTGCCAGAAGTAGCACCGTGTCAAGGTAGACGAGGTAGGGTTCCAATGACTCACCAAACCTACAATAGATGCTGCTGACGAGCAGCCTCCCGAACCTACCCTCTACACTAACAACTACCCCTAGCTCAGACGAGTCTACCAACACGCACTCTAAGTGCGGGTTATTCACCACAACTGCAGCATTGGCCCCACGGTCGGTGAAAACCCTGAAGCCACCAGGGAGACCTCGTACCACACCCTGCGTGGCATAAGGTTCCTGGAGCAGAGCTATGCTACAGTCCTCCTCTACCATCAATGCGCCTACATCACACATCACTGAATAAGCCCCCTGACAATTTAGTTGCAGGACCTTACCCATCTTAATGTCTGGCAAGCGCGCGGGCAACAATTGCACCATAAATCGGGCAAGCGCCTGTCATCATAAGATGATCAGCCGGCTTTCCCCTGAAGGCGCAGTTGCGACAATGCATTGCATTATCGCAATTCGCCATACGATGCCCTTCCTGCCCGCACCTCAAACAGACCTCCTTTTTCGCCTTGCATTTAGCCACACGGTGATCGAAGCCCATGCACCGGAAGCAAGCGGGCGCAAACAAGTCCGGCCGTACTCGGAACGAAAACCACTTGATGTAGCAACGGCCCGCATCAAGGAGAGCAGACATTAACTTGTCCGTACCCTCCAAGACCACATTTGTTACTCCATCCGGAGTCTTCTTCCAAGGACGGCTGATCATCCTTACGTCCTTCTCAAGGCATCCAGGGCTGAACTCCTGAAGGTTCAACCGGTACAACTCCCCCATGAATTCATCGGGGGTTATCTCGGTGTGAACCGACTGAACCACAACCCTGGTTCCTTGCTTCCTGATGCTGACATCGAGCCCCACCTCAGAGAAGCGAGTATTATTCGCAACCCTCTCCCGCTCCGCGACAGAAGGTGTACGAATAATCGCACCGCCTCCCTTTAGAGGCTTAATTTCATGCACCCTCACACCTAATGAGGGCCCCACCTCATCCACCACCTTCTTCACGACCTCTTTTGAGGACTGACCCGACTTTCCTTGCACAATCAACGAATATGTCTCCACCGGTTTTGGAGCCACCGATGCAGGCATCGAGGGCACAAGTGCCTCCGGTGTCGACTTCGGTGGGGCTCCCATCAGTGGAACCACAGCTGGCTGAGCAAAGACCCCATTTCTTCCCCGACTGAGGACATCAACCTTGCCGTTAAGATGGGCATTCTCGGCAATAGCCGTTATTAGGAGCTCCTCGTACTGCGAGGAAAACTCCAACAGCCTCTTCGCGGACAACAGGTCAATTCCTTCCAATCCAAAAACGGCCTCGCTAAATTTAGCGGAGATCGCTTTTAAATTCCTCACCGATACCGAGAAACTAGCCCTCGTATCGGCCCCAACCACCTTACCTGGCTTTAATGCAGCCCCCTCAACATCCGCATCAGCACGAGTGCTGGTACCAGTAACCGTGCTCGACTCAACGTTCTTCTCCGAATCCGCGCTCGCGCTCGCGCCAACGCCCAAAGGCAACCCACTTGCACTCCCGCTTGCTCCACCTGACGCACCAAAAACGGGTACTACCCCCGGAATAACAATCGTTCTCGGACGACCACGACCACGACCACGACTTCCCGCATCAGACCCGGTACCCGAACCCGATCCTTTCTTCTCGACCGCATCTGTCCGACGAAGATTCCTCGGTGGCGATTTCACCGCCGCCTTCCCCGTAAGATCGCTCTCTTCCCCCGACGTCGACGTTTCGCGAACCGACGACTCTTCAGCGCCCACATTAGCCACTTTGCGGTTCTTCCTCCGCGAAGGCATTCTGGCCTTCAGCCCCTCCAACGGGCAGCTGTACCGCACACTAACGCACACACGCACCCAAGCACCGACTATACTCTAACAAACGCCCTTAGAGTAAACTGAAAATGGAGCCCCGGTTTCGGTAGGACTCAAAGTAGAGCCCGCGCTATAACGCCGGCGACTCAACGAGCGGTCAAGGCGGTTAAAAACCGCTGGGTGCAGAACACACCCCAGGCGGCCCCTGGAAAGGTCACCCAAAAACAATCCCGCCGGTCAGAACAGTGTCCCCGTATCGGGATATGGATCGACCGATGTAGTACCTACACCAACACACTCGCGAGCCAAAACAACCGCCGATATGCGTGTATAAACCCTCCTCAAAGTCTAGCCAAAAAGCCAGCAACTCACACAACAGGTTCCCCAGAGCAATTCGCTCGAGAAAGTGGTACCCGGTACACGTAATACGCGGCACACAGCACAACAGTCCGCCAAAACAGGCAACCCGGCCCAAAATTACCACCGCAGAAGGCAGAAACCTCGAGCGGCAGTGCAGGAGTCCAAGAATTACCCTTAAACGGCCACAGGAGCTTAAAAAGTGGTTACCAACTGGTCCACCTATACCCCAAGTGGTCCACAAGTCACTTCACTTTCCACTAGGACAATCACCACGTGATGATCGCCTTTTGGTACTTGCAAACAAATACCGTAGTCACTATCTACTATCAACGCTTAAATTGCACTCGACTGTACTCTTGATACACAATGGTAATCAAGATACCGTACACCGACGCCACTTTTAAGTAAACAAGTCCCCGTTAACCGACGCCAACTAATAAACAAATAGCACCACAAAGCGGACGACGAAAAACTTGTCAACAAGTTCCCGTTAGCCACGCGCACAACTTGGTAAACAAGTTACCGTACACCGACGCCACTGGTAAGCAACCAAACCAAACTATTGTACGAACACCGCACAAAACGGACTGCGAAAAAACTCAGCTAGCTACAAGCGCGAACTGACAAACCACGACCTATCGCTTCGACAATCGTATATAAACGTTAAATATTTCGAGCTCAACATCGCCTGACCGGATAGCAATGCCCTGACATTCTAGGGTGGTATCCCTGCGGTCGATGTCTGCTTCGATGAGACGATACTGCACGGTGTGGTGCGTAATGAACGCTAAGCCTCCACCATTATCCCGCTCGCGATCTCGACGGTGCACGTTGTACCCGGCACAATTCAACAGTGTTGAATTGCTGTGAAACTTCGTCTCTTGGACCGCAGCTAACAATATGCCACGCCTTCCCATGAAGACGGTTATCTCCTCGATCTTGCTTAGAAGCCCGTTACAGTTAAATTGAAGGAGCTTCATGTGGTTCGGGAGAGGTGTGGTGATGCGGGGTATGAGGGATGTGTGTGGTCGTGCCGCAGTTGGCTGTGTGCGCTGCTGAGATGGTTGCCGCCCTGTGGTGGTAGCGGAGGGCGTCGCAGTTGAGGTCTGCGACCGAGTAGCGCAACACGGGCCCTCGAAGTTCCTCGTCCAATCTTGCGTGGTGCGCAGACCTGAGCATGCCCTAAAGTGGCACCAGCCAAGGCAGGTGTTGCACTTGACTGATGTCACATTAAGGAATATCCTGGTCTGACATACCGTGCAGATTGTTAGAGAACCAGGAGTTGTTGGCGGCGGCGTGTGGGTGGTGGTGCGGTTGTGTGTGTTCTGTGGTCTGTAGCCGTTGTGGTGTGGTCTATTGTGTTATGTTGTTGTGCTGTGGTGTTTGTGTGGGGCTGCTCAGGTGGACTGGGGTTAGCGGTGGAGGCTGCTCTGTTAGAGCAGCAGGGGGCCACAAAAGACGTGGTCCACTGCCGATGTGTCCGTAGTCCTGAGCAGACTCTGAGGTGACTCCACCCCTCGCAAGCATTGCACTTGACAGAGGTGGAGTTGTGGTGTAGTCGTCTCTGGCATACACAGCAGGTGTAGGTTTCTGGCCCTGGGTTTGACTCGATGCCAGCCCGCAGTAGGAGAAAACGTAGCGAATGTAGCCCTATGGACGAACAACTTCTGAGATACTTCGCCGACCTAAACGGGGTTAGATCGCCGAAACAACAGCCCTTGGTCGGGTAAAACCCGAGTCATTCCGGTACGTAGAACCGGCTGTCGTGGGAATGTCCAAACAGGAATCTTTATTTACGGTTGATGAATGATAGCTCGTTTCCAATGGATGGTGGCAAGAAAGTGGCTGACTTAAGTGTAATGATTTCGTATTACCGGCTTATGGTGACTCAATTGCTGTCAAATGAATAGTCCAGATTTGATGCTCACAACTTCTTTATTCTACGCAACAACCTGGCTGGGGATTTGTCGGAAGGAATGTGACGGCACCTTTTGCTTCTATTAACTCGATACAAGAAAAATAAGGCTTTTTACAGTCAGCCTTTTCCTTATATTTGCTGGGACCCAGTCGATTTCACTTTCCACTTTCCACTGAGGGGTGAGTATCGACTCCCCGAACGTCGCCAGCTTTTAATACCCTTTAATTACTTGGTTGTAATTCCGTTCTTGCAAGGGCTGATGAGTGTCGTTCGCTCCGTGTCCAATTCGGAAAAAGGAAATATATTTTTCTAGCCTCGTGGTATGTGGCCACCGAATCTTTTATCGTATGTCAGTGTGGCCGTTTTCATAGTGGACATGTCAATTCGTGTCTATACTGATCTAATGGTTCGTGTCTTGAATAACTATTGGTTACGTACATTCATCTGGCAATCCCCCCCCATAATCGTTCTTATGTCTATTATTTGGCCAATAAAAATAATAGATCATTATCCCCCTCTCATCTTCAGCGACACGTTAACAAAAAACCTGTGGAGCGTTTAGTAGGGATATGAGAATGGTGGTTCGAATGCGATTCACGGCCTGGACGTTAGACCCCTTACATCGAAATCGTTGTACATGATCTTCGTCAACCCCATCCTGACTCGTTCAGTTCGCCTCTGAGCGCATTTGTATGTACAGATGTTCCGTCTTTACTATTTAGTTTCAGTACGCATTACATAAGCTACGGTAGATGAAAGGCATTGGTAAATGATTTGGTTATGAATCTTTTCTTGTTTGCTTTGATCGATTTACTAGCAATGTACTGAGGATATAATATAATAAAACTATGGATATAACAAAACTAAACTTAATTAATTTATTCAAGCCGGGTACCCTGTAATAAGGCAGAATCAATGGAGTATGGAGGCACGCCATATATTCATCGAAATTCTTGAGAAGGCGAATGTACTGAATGAGTTAACGTGTTATGATTAAATCGGCGGAAGAATTGTCAAGCACTCGGTGTTTAGCATCGATCAGTTCATATGAATTCGAACCAAGTTTCCGTGAAACATAGGCTCTAATTTTTGGTGGGGCTAGTTTTTGTGCATAGCCCTCTCCGGCCACGGACTGTTTAGGATTGGGAATGTACACTTCCGAGCCTATCTCGAAAAGGCGTTCTCTTTTGCGGGTCAATGCCCGTTGTGCGGTTTGTTGATATTGTTCGAACTGTTTGTCTCGAATTTCATCAGCCAGAACTTTACGATGTTCCACATCCTGTGTATGGTATGGATTTACATCCAATAATAATTTATATTCGTTTCCTTCTTTCACATATTCACGACCAGTGTGCAGGAAATATGGCGTGCAGCCCGTGGCTGAATGCACTGAAGTGTTAATATCATGAATAACACGAGCAAGATGGTTTTCCCAGGAGGAATGTTCGAGAAGGTCAGCCATGTGAGCACGTAATCCAAGTTTAATGCGTTTGTTTGTCGCCTCGACCTGATTGGCTTGTGGATGGTACAAAGGCGTTTTCATGTGTTTGATGTTATAATCGGCGCAAAGCTTTGCGAAAGTTTGACTGATGAATTGAGTACCATTATCTGATATAATGAATTCGGGGCAGCCATTCACCGTGAATATATGTCGAAGATAATTGACTACGGATATGGCGTTTGCATTTTTCATGGGCTGCGCCCAGACATATCGCGAGTAACAGTCGATGGCTACGAAGATCCATTGGTTACGATTTTTAGACATGGGCAGCTTACCGACGAAGTCAATCGATAATTGCCTACCCGGTCGTTTTGGTTCTCTATATTCGCCGTGAGGTGTTTTGGTGCTCTCATTACTTGGTTTAATGCGGTGGCATAGTTCACATTGCCGAACGTACTGGTAAACGGACTCATACATGTTTGGCCAGTAATGGCGTTGTGAGATACGTCTATAAGTTTTCCAAACACCCCGATGCGAATGTTGGTTATGATTTTCATCGTGGACTTTTGCTCTGTCAGAAGATGGTACACAAAGTGTCCACAGTATTTCCGCACTTTGATTGGAAAATTTCAATCGATGATATAGAAGGTTGTTCTCGATTTTATATGCATTTTGTTGTACCATTTATCGCACGTGTTTGGGTCAATGTTGATCACGGCTGTGATTGGGATACGATTAACGTGAAAATTACTCGGAAGGTCAATTGGATTTCTACGAACGATGTTGAGAAGAGCAAAAGAACGAGATAAGGCGTCAGGAAGTTCTAAATGTTTTCCTGGTTTATGAATAATTTTGAGATCGTATGGTGATAATCGGATCGCCCAACGGCATAAACGGCCAGTTGGTTCTTTGAGAGTTTGTAGCCAGCGCAAAGCTGCATGGTCCGTTACCACAACCAATTCACGACCCTCAAAATATGGACGAAACTTTTCGACTGCTAAGAGAACGGCTAGGCATTACTGTTCGGATGCTGTGTAATTTTGTTCGGCTTTCGAGAATTTCTTAGAAAAATACTGAACCACATGTTCATTCCCATCATGTTCTTGTGTAAGCGAGGCATCGGTGTAGACCTAGAATGGTTTTGAATAATCGGCCATAGTCAGAACGGGAGTGGTAGTTCAATACTCTTTGAGTTTGAGAATGGGTCCTTTTCGGTTTCCTTTATACAATTTACAAAGGGGAGCTGTGATCTCCGAAAAATTTGGAATGAATTTACGGTACCAGCCTGCTGCACCAACGAACCGTCTGACTTCTTTGCCGTTTTGGGCCGTGCAAATTCAACAATCGCTCGAATACGAGATGGATTCGCAGATAAACCCTCTTGAGACAAAACGTAGCCCAGGAATTCCAATCGTTTACAACAAAAATTCGATTTGGATGTTGAGATGGTTAAGCCGGCCCCAGCCAGACGTTTTGCAACGATAGCCAATATCTTAACGTGTTCTTCAAACGTCGAAGTGCAAATTATGAAATCATCCACATATGCGAATGCATGTGGAACCAAATCACGGAAAATTTTATCAATGAGAATGGCTAATGTGGCCGGTGAATTGCTCAACCCCATCGTCATGCGACGATAAGCGTAAAGTCTGTTACCGAATGCAAAAGCGGTTTTCAGTTGGCTCGATTTTGCCAAAGGAATTTGAAAGAAAGCTTGAGACAGATCAATACTGGTTAGGTATTTAGCTGACTTTAGTCGTGCTAAAATTTGGTTAGTATCTGTAATTGGAGAGGTATTTGGAATAGTAATTTTATTCAGCTCTCTCGCGTCCAAGCACACGCGACACGTTCCGTCTTTCTTCTTTACAGCCAGTATTGGTGACCGCCAAGGGCTTTCTTCGATGGTCATAATGATGTCACGACTACGCATTTTATCCAATTCGGCTTGAACTTGTTCAGCAACATATGGTGATACTGGATACTGGCGTTTCATGACGGGGTTTGCATCACCCGTATCCATTACGTGTTCGTTCTGATTAGCGACATTTAAAGGACCAGACTCAGGAGTTGGATTAAAAAGTTTGAGAACGGCGTCCAACATTTGTCTTTGATCTGGGGTGTGATTATGTGGAAGGCTGCCGCTAGTTAGTTTTGGGGTATCTATGTCGCCCTCTAAACCGAGTGTAGAAGCGTCAATTGGCTCCAGATCATTACTCCTAGAAGATACCTGAGCTTGTTCTTTCCCACTCCATGGTGGCTGGTTACTAAAATTAATAAATTCATCCGCCGTAACCATTTCGACTTTAGCGGATGCAACTTTTTCAGTATCACCTTTGGCTGTATGTTTTAAAAATCGCTGCACCAGGCCTCAAGGAATGTCCGTCCCATAATTGGGTGTTTCAGTGAGATAGGTACGACAAGAGTTGGCACCAGTCGGGTAAGACTACCGACCATATATAATACATCCACTTTACCAATGGCCTCAAAAGAAATCGAATTATCGGCAAGTCCAATGGAGGTTTTGGTGGGTTGCAACTGCCCCCATCTGTACTTCTCATAAAATGTTTGTGAAATGACTGTGACTTCGGCTCCACTATCGAGTAAAACCGTATGAAAATGGTTGTTAACCATAACCGTGAGATAATCGCGACGATCGTTCGGAATGTTATATGTCAAACATTTCTCTGAGATAAAGAAAACATCGGAGTCGTGGTTGGTTAACTTGATTGACTGCGTCTTGCTGGTGAGTAGGGACTGGAGCTGAAGTAGGTTTGGTAATTGGTACTGTTCGTTCAGAACATTTAGTTGATGGTTCTTCGCCATCCCTTTTAGTTTGATTATATTCATTAAGAATCAGAGTAGAATTATTACTGGAATTCGGGACTGAAGATTTGTCGATTTGTAGAGGGACTTCGGTCAAATGAGGATTGTTAGAGACAGTGGATTTAGAAAAGGTTGTGGATTCTGAGTACGATGGACCACTATTCCCAATCGACTCCCTTACGCGTTTTTTGAACACGGGCATTGATCAGACGTAACCCCCGGTCGTGCACATTTGTAGCAGATCACCCTATTCGGTTGGGTTCGACACACGAGACATTTTGCACATCGTACATTTTCGTCGCCCTCAACAGCGAGAAATGGGTCGACGATAGTTCCTACTCTCGTATCATTCCCCTTTGGATTTTTGTCATTTTTATAGTCCTCGACTGGTTTCGAATACCTACGTGTCTGACACGTTTAATTGGTTTCTTTTGCTCGTTCACGTATGCACATTCCCTGTCATCGAAGTCGGATCCAGGAAACGAAGCGGTATATTCCGAATGTGAAGACTCATCCGGTGAATCATGTATGGCCGAAATTTCCCGTGGCGCTGATCGCTGTCTATCCGAACGGGGTGTGGCAACAATGAACGACTGTGGTGCAATTCGCTGATCGAACTCACGCAATTGCTCCAATCTCCGAAGTTTCTCAGTTCGGTGAAGTACCATTGTCGAGCGGCCCCCGTGAGTGTGGGTACCAAACGCGTTACCAATTCATGGTCGGGTACTCCATTCTTATATCGAAATGAGACAATAATAGCCAAATAATCTTCAACCGATATAAATTTTTCGTTCACATGAACGCCATCGAATTGAGCACGTCCCATCCATGATGGTAAGCCCCTGAATTTCCTATCCATTGCATCCGCTTGGGCAGGTTCGTCGAATATAGTGGCTTGATTTGGTCGTGATTGTGGTGGGCCGGATAGCGAATAATTCGGATATAAATGAGATGGTTGATTAATTGGTTCTTGGATATGAGACGTTCTAACACCACGGTAGGTATTGATCGTTTGAGTTTGTAAGGTTGCAGGACCACCCAAAGAACCATGCGGAGGATCCACCGAGGGTGGTATCCAGGTATGATTCCAGATCGTTGGCATGGTTTGGTTCATATCACGAAGGTCAGGAATTTGTGTCTGCAACTGAATCCGATCACGGATCATTTGCTGTTGCATCTGTGTTTGGGCTCTCAGCAACTCAGACACCATTACAGACAGTTGGTGTATTGAGGGTGTTGGTTTCGGTCCGCCTGACACTGAATTGAGAACGGCTGGTTGAGCATTTGAATTAACCATACTGGTGGTCAGGGTATACCGTGGTTCAGTTGCCGGAACCGAAGTCGGTATATTCTGGTTTGGAATCGAATCTGGTATGGTTAAGGGTAAATATTGTGATGCAACAGTATTTTGAGTTGAACTCATCGTTCCCCGTTCATTCTCAAAACCATGGAAGGTCGAGTTCAAACTTAATTGGGGATCGCACGTCGGGATTCCCGTATGCGGTGAGGACATCCGAAGCTCATGAATCTTCGACTGAAATTTTCCGATGAGATCTGCCTGGCGTGAAGCCGACTCGGGTTTTAACTTAAACCGAGCGGTTCGATAACAATAATTTACATTCCCACGACAGCCGGTTCTACGTACCGGAATGACTCGGGTTTTACCCGACCAAGGGCTGTTGTTTCGGCGATCTAACCCCGTTTAGGTCGGCGAAGTATCTCAGAAGTTGTTCGTCCATAGGGCTACATTCGCTACGTTTTCTCCTACTCAGGGCTGGCATCGAGTCAAACCCAGGGCCAGAAACCTACACCTGCTGTGTATGTCAGAGACGACTACACCACAACTCCACCTCTGTCAAGTGCAATGCTTGCGAGGGGTGGAGTCACCTCAGAGTCTGCTCAGGACTACGGACACATCGGCAGTGGACCACGTCTTTTGTGGCCCCCTGTTGCTCTAACAGAGCAGCCTCCACGGCTAACCCCAGTCCACCTGAGCAGTCCCACACAAACACCGCAGCACAACAACATAACACAATAGACCACACCACAACGGCTACAGACCACAGAACACACACAACCACACCACCACCCACACGCCGCCGCCAACAACTTCTGGTTCCTCCTACAATCTGCACGGTATGTCAGACCAGGATATTCCGTAATGTGACATCAGTCAAATGCAACACCTGCCTTGGCTGGTGCCACTTTAGGGCATGCTCAGGTCTGGGCACCACGCGAGATTGGACGAGGAACTTCGAGGGCCCGTGCTGCGCTGCTCGGTCGCAGACCTCAACTGCGACGCCTCCCGCCACCACCACAGGGCGGCAACCACCTCAGCAGTGCACACAGCCAACTGCGGCACGACCACACACATCCCTCACACCCCGCATCACCACACGAAGCTCCTTTAATTTAACTGTAACGGGCTGCAGAGCAAGATCGAGGAGATAACCGTCTTCATGGCAAGGCGTGGCATATTGATAGCTGTGGTCCAAGAGACGAAGTTGCACAGCAATTCAACACTGTTGAATTGTGCCGGGTACAACGTGCACCGTCGAGATCGCGAGCGGGATAATGGTGGAGGCTTAGCGTTCATTACGCACCACACCGTGCAGTATCGTCTCATCGAAGCAGACATCGACCGCAGGGATACCACCCTAGATGTTGAGCTCGAAATATTTAACGTTTATATACCCCCTGTCACCTGCTGCCCAGTAGATATCACCCTGACATAGGTGCGCTCCTCAGAGGTGAAAATCGTATGGTAGTAGGCGACTTTAATGCGCACCACGACCTTTGGCACTCAAGCCTGTCAAACGATCGTAGGGGAATTGACTTGGCTGAGCAGATAGACGATTCGACATTCTGCACAATGAACGACGACACACCCACCAGGATTATGGGCAGCTGCTGCAGCTCGTCAGACATAACAATAGTCAGCGCTGGTCTGATAAACAGCATATCATGGCGACCTATGCTGACTTTGGCATCAGACCACCTGCCCATAGTCATCTCGATCGATAAACCAACCGACTTTTCTTCCGCGGAGCACCGAACATATATCAACTTTTCAAAAGCTGATTGAAAAGGCTTCGCGGAATTTACTGAAAACACCTTCGCTGCCCTCCCCACACCAACCGACGTCCACCTTGGTGAACGTAAGATCCGCAGGGCTGTCACCGCTGCTGCAGCCCGCTTCGTACCGGCAGGATGCATCACCGACCCACGCCCAAATTTCCCTGCTGAAGCGGCTGTTCTAGCCGATGAGCGTGAGAGCCTTCGTCAGGCCGATCCCGGAGATCCCCGTATCAGTGATCTCAACGCGGAGATCCGGCAACTAGTAAACGTACATAAGCGGAAGAAGTGGGAAGAGCATCTGAAGACCTGCAACTTCACCTCTGGTGTGAGTAAGCTTTGGTCAACCTTGAGGGCACTGTCCAATCCGACGAAGCACGACAACAGAGTCGAAATTTCTTTCGGCGACCATGCTTCGTCGGACCCGGAGCGATACACGAGCTATTTTAGCCGGCAGTTCATACTGCATCCTCCGGTGGACAAAGCCAAGCGTCGAGTGACCAGAGGGCTGCACAAACTGCCAACAACCTGTGCGCCCCTTGCTTTCACTTGCGGTGAAGTTCAGGTGGCCATCGGGAAGGCGAAAGCCTCCAAAGCCGTGGGTCCCGACGGAATATGCATGCTGATGCTGAAAAATTTGGGTCCTGCGGGGGTAGCGTACCTAACGGAGGTCCTCTATTTGTCCATGGCCACCCTCATCATCCCAGACATCTGGAAGGTGGGGAGAGTGGTCCCACTGCTTAAACCGGGGAAACCCGCCAACATAGGAGATTCCTATCGTCCGATAACACTCCTTTCCCCGGTAGCGAAGACACTAGAGGCCTTGCTACTCCCGTATTTCACAAACCACTTGACCCCAGCGAAACATCAGCATGGTTTCCGTAAAGTGAACAGTACAACAACAGCACCTAACGCCATAAACACTCAGATAACTCGTGGCCTTAACCGTAAACGTCCCTGTGAGAGAACGATTCTAGTAGCGTTGGACCTGTCAAAGGCGTTTGACACTGTCAGCCATTCCACGCTACTAGAAGATATAGAGGCTTCCTCTCGCCCACAGAGGCTCAAACGGTGGTCGGCAAATTATTTAAGTGGTCGACACTCGTCGGTAATGTTTAGAGACAAATCGAGCAAACTTAGGAAAATAAAACAGGGGTTCCACAGGGTGGTGTCCTTTCCCAACTACTGTTTAACTTTTCCATTTCAAAGCTCCCTCAACCACCAGAGGGAGTCTCGATTGTCTCTTACGCCGACGATTGCTCGATCATGGCGACTGGGAATGGAATTGATGACCTGTGTTCGAAAGTAAACGGTTATCTCTCTGAACTTTCTCGCTTCTTCACTGCAAAGTGTCTAGCCCTCTCCCCTACGAAATCCTCCGCGACCCTTTTCACAACCTGGACGAAGGAGGTCAGGCTACCGCTAGGAAATCCCGTCGATGACACACCAATTCCGACGGTGAATAATCCTAAAATTCTCGGAGTAACATTCGAGAGCCTGCTCTCCTTCTCTGCGCACGCAACCGCTATTGTCAATAAAGTACAGAGCCGCAACAAAGTCCTCAAGTCGCTAGCCGGCAGTACTTGGGGCAAAGGCAAAGAAACGTTGCTGGCAACATACAAGGCAATAGGCCGGCCGGTTTTAAACTACGCAGCACCAGTGTGGTCGCCGGGGACTAGTAGGACGCAGTGGACGAAGCTACAGACGGTACAAAACACAGCACTCAGGACAGCGACTGGATGCCTCCTGATGGCACCAGAACACCACCTCCACGACGAGGCGAAAATGCTCCCAATTAGGTAGCACAACACGATGCTCTGCAAGCAGTTTCTTGCTGGGAGCCACAGATGTGGCCACCCAAATAGACAGCTGCTTGCAGAGGAGCCCTCGCCGAGGCACGTCAGGAGGCATCTATATGAACTGACGGACGAAGTCCAGAGGTTCATTAAGCAACCTCTGGACCCGTCAGCTCACAGACAGGCCCTGAACGGCATTCACAGGGACGCAGTCTCGAGTTATGTAGACTCAAGACCTGTGAATGCCGTTCTAGGCACACAAACACCGGACATTGACGCGACGGAGCTCCATCTGCCTCGGGAGACCAGGACAACAATAGCCCAACTTCGCTCTGGCTACTGCAGCAGGCTAAATTCCTACCTGAGTAGGTTAAATGCGGAAGTGCCGAACGAATGTCCGGCATGCGGAGAGACCCCCCACGACTCGAAACATCTCTTCGGATGCCCGGAAAACCCCACAACCCTAACGGCGTCGTCCCTATGGACCGACCACATAGAGGCTGCACGTTTCTTGGGGCTGCCGTTAGTGGAACTTGACGACAACGACTGAGATATTAGCCTATCTGGGCGGGGTTGTCGTAGCCGCTACAACTACAACAACAACAACATAACAATAATGTATCATTTGATGAAGACGACCCTGAGGTGTTAACACCTCATTCGCCTTCAGTTCCCGATATGCTCTCTCACCTATTTCCAACTCATTCATTTGGTGTATGGCATGGGATTTTATCAACCATGGTTGGCCAACGTAAGCAGATATTTTACCATTGAGGGCGGCTATTTCGGTGTCGGTCCATTGAACCGGCGCTGGATATAGGTTATATATCTCCCCTTCGATCTGTCGCTGTTCGTCTGTCAAATAAGTTGCATCGAGAATGGGAAACAATTCCATGTTCAAAGACTCAAATACCAAGTTGTAAATTCCGATTATTCAAAAAATTCTGCCAACGGTAGACGTAAAGTCCGTACTATTAAAGTCTATGTTATAAGATGATGGTACTCGAATTAAAATCAGTACAGTATTTACTTCAGTTTATTATTTATTATTATTATTATTTTATTCTATGAGTATGTCGTTTTGAATAT
>NW_023458568.1:11093100-11107168 GCF_013731165.1 Rhagoletis pomonella | reverse complement strand
TTTGGCCCACACAAATACCCGCCATCAAAACAACCAACAACACAAGTCATAGCAACACGAGTCATGGCAACACCCGACAGCACCTTCGGTGCCATGACAACGCAACATCACACAGCAACATGTAGCTGCGCGACCACGCAACATCAAGCACACAGCCTATTAAAGATAAAACACAGCCGATCAACAGTCAGTCAGCACGAGACTGTGGTCGTGAGCATACGGCTACTGGAAAGAAGTGGCTTCTTCTGCACCGGCTCGAGCGTCGGGCTTGATTCCACTTCTGTAAC
The DNA here is from genome assembly GCF_013731165.1 of Rhagoletis pomonella. NCBI lineage: Eukaryota > Metazoa > Arthropoda > Insecta > Diptera > Tephritidae > Rhagoletis > Rhagoletis pomonella. The sequence goes on along the minus strand of NW_023458568.1, from coordinate 11,106,881 downwards.
AGCGGCTGGTAGGGTGATTTCTTCTGCACCGGCTTGAGCGTCGGGCTGGACGTCACCTTCCCAGTGGCAGCGCCACAAGCTACACACGTTCTCACCACAGCCTCTCGTGGAACCGCGTACGGGCGACATCCGCTCGCCCGCAGTCAGCACCGCCGTTAGCAGAGGGACGTCGACAGCGCCTACAAGAGCGCTTCTCACCGCTGTCAGCAGAGCGGCGTCAACAGCGCCACTAGAGCGACTTTCCGGCGCAAACAGAGCGCCACTTATCTGCGCCGCCCAACGGCGCGAGTGGAACTATACTCTCCGGCGTCATTAGCGCGGTACTCTCCGGCGCGAATAGAGCGCCACTTGTCGACGTCGCCAGAACGCCGCCCAGCGGCGTGAGTAAAACGTCACTCCCGGCGCCACCAAAGTACCACTCATCGGTGCGCCTCACCTGCATTGCTGAGAGCGCTACATCTCGACACAACGGGAACACTACTCAGCGGTGTCACCGGAGCACTACACACCGGCGTCACCAGAGCGCTATCCACCAGAGTTGTTAGAACGCCATTCACCGGCACGACCAGAGCGCAACCCACCTTGCAAGAGCGCTACATACCGACGCGGCCAGAACACCGCTTATAGACGTTAGCAGCGCGCGACTCAGCGGCGTCAGCAGAGCGCTGCCCACCAGTACCAAAGTCACGCCACTACAGCCTAACGGGCTCATAACGGGACAAGGAGCCGTTACCCAGTCACTGCAAGTGACGCTACCGAATGTTTCAAATTATTATTTGTTATATGTTCTTTTATAGAAATTAAGGAAAATTAAATAATAAATTACGATCTACCAGAGCCCGAAACTACAAATTTATTGTAACGAACCCTGGACACGGCGAGTATACCCCAGCATTTTAGAAGAAGCATCGGGGCAAGCAAAACGCTTCGTTACACACTTTCAAAAATAATGCCGCATAAATCGATCACTATTTGAATATTGCTTTAAATCTAATTAGTTTAACAAAAAATTCACGCTCAATTGGTTGTATATCTCATGTGATTTTCGGTCCAAAATTTTGTTTAATATTATACCGAACGTGGGCTGAGAATGGCGTTTAACGCACTAGCTCGAATCTTTTTATGGACCAAGTGGGATGCAGCGAAGGCCTTGAATACTTGGGAGTATTACCTGTATCTCCTTCGGTCCCTTCTGTCGCCAACAAGGTACGCAACAAAGATCAAGACTATGCACCCCCGAATTTACCGGAAGACCAAATCAGACAGAATATTCAACCAGTTTGAGAATGTTAGACGAGATTGCTTTGATAAGAGTTTCAAATTTTATTGGGAATGAATACCCAAAGAAATTACAAAAATAAAGAAAAATTAATAGTTTGGTTCAATTGATATTGACCGTGTTATCGGTTACGTTGCTTGAACTTATACCGAAAGACGAAAAGAAAAATGATCGGTTCAAAAATCTTGACCGTCGATGTGTGGTGTTACTTGATTAAAAAATTCAATTAACTTGCTTTTCAGAATTGGCGAACTGAACTGATAAATAATCAAAATATCCACAAAAATTTTGATTGAAAACGAGCTCCAATAAAAATCAATTAAATCATGCCGTGTGAAGACTGAGGACGATATTGATTTACAGTGATTATGAATTCAAAAGATAATTATTTGATTCCATCTCAATGATGATTTATAATAGCGGTATTTCTAGAAGAAAAAATTTATCAAAAATCTATTAAACTAGAATATGTATGGTTCACCGACGTACAATTTTGTGACCACCAAACTGAGAAAAACGACTAAAAGATTTTAATTTTTCCTTAAATCTAATTTTATGATGTATTAAATTGATTCGATGATGAAATTGCTATTTTCCCTCAGCTGAGCACGCGGTTATTTTATGCCGGGCTTAAGTGTGGTTATGTTCAACGAAAACTTATTCTTTTTCACCCGTTTAGTTGGGCGCCAATGATTTGCTTGACCTTAGTTTGTCGGTCCAAACAGGAATCTTTATTTACGGTTGATGGATAGCTCGTTTCCAATGGATGGTGGCAAGAAAGTGGCTGACTTACGTGTACTGATTTTGTATTGCCGGCTTATGGTGACTCAATTGCTGTCAAATGAATAGTCCAGATTTGATGCTCACAACTTCTTTATTCTACGCAACAACATGGCTGGGGATTTGCCGGAAGGAATGTGACGGCACCTTTTGCCTCTATTAACTCGATACAAGAAAAAAAAGGCTTTTTACAGTCAGCCTTTTTCCTTATATTTGCTTGGACGCAGTCGATTTCACTTTCCACTTTCCACTGAGGGGTGAGTATCGACTCCCCGAATGTCGCCAGCTTTTAATACACTTTAATTACTTGGTGGTTCGCTCCGTGTCTAATTCGGAAAAAAAGGAAATCTATTTTTCTCGCCTCGTGGTATGTGACCACCGATTCTTTTATCGTATGTCAGTGTGGGCGTTTTCATAGTGGCCATGCCAATTCGTGTCTATACTGATATAATGGTTCGTGTCTTGAATAACTATTGGTTACGTACATTCATCTGGCAATCCCCCCCATTTTGAAGTTTAGCTTTGACAGTTTTGTTATGTTTACATTTCTCATAATCGTTCTTATGTCTATTATTTGGCCAATAAAAATAATAGATCATAATGCACACTTTTCTTACCTACTACATATTAAGTGTACACATAAGTACTAATTGCACATAAAATTTCAAATCAGTAAATGGTGTGCTTCAAAAGTTATGATATAATTCATTTTTCACCTCTTAAAAATTACATAAAAAATTCACTTGTTTTCATTATTTTTTATTTAAACACCTATAATTAAAAGTTATGCAGCAAATTGATCCTAATTTTTTTGAGGCTTCAAGTATATGAAGTCAATGAATTATATCAAAAAGCAACCAGCTTGATATAGTTTCCAACAGTGAAAATAAAGCTAAACAACACCAAGGTTACCTGTTTTTTTAGATTTGCCCATATATGTATATATGCAAAGTTGTGGGGGCTCCAAGCCCTAGGATTGGGGTCCTCACACCCGCCTCTATTTCGGAGAGGCGTTTGTTACCATCATCTTGCAATGTGGATGCGTACCAACGCCCTTCTGCTCATCTTCCGAATTGCTGCTCTGCGACTGCGCTTCATATTGTTATTGTTGCTAACTTTTTCCTGTTTATCCTGTGCCCTTGTTTGTGTGTTGATGTGTAGCGTATGTGCGCTGTAGGTATATATGCATGTATGTACATATGTTCCCCCATGTGTTTTGTTCGTTCCAATGCATTTTGCGTAGTTGGCGTGCTAATTCGTTTGCGCGCCTGATCGCACTACCATACTTTCTGCTTGCAGTGCTGGTCCCTGTGGCTTTGTTTATGTGCTGCTGCATATAGGTATCAGCATTGTTGCGAATATTCGCATTCGCATTCGCAACCGCGGAGCTTCCGCATTAATTTTAACATTCGCATTCGCTTTCGCATTCGCAAAAATCAATGCGGAGCTTTTGCGAATTCGAATATTTTGCAAGTGGACCGATAAAACGTATATATAGCAAAAAAAAATTACATATTGTAGCCAATATTTTTGCCTGTGGTCGTATGAGTATTTGTGTAACAAAACTGGTCAAATGTCATATTTATCAACTTTGATAAAAATGTCTTTAAAATATTATTTCTTAAGCTATATAACCGAGCTATCAATGGGGAGCCATAAAAGTTCCCACTTCTACTTGACCTTTGACGTACGTCAAAGAGAACATAGTCCTTTTAATAATATTTTTTTTTTCTGTACTTTAAATACCTGCTTTGGATTCTTTCTTTATTACGATTTTTTTTGCACCAATCTTAAAAAAAACTACTAGACACAAAAAAAGAAAGTGTGCACTGTAATTCTTAACAAAATTTTCTTGATTTGCTTTTTATGTTATAGGCTGCATACACGGTGCGTCTGACTCGTGAATCGGTTTGGATGTGTTTGTGAAAACAAATATGTGTTAGTTACACCAACATGACTCCCGGCATGACTCTGAATGATTCTACTTTGTGTAGTCGAAGGCGCGTAAACACGTACACAAATGACTCGCGAGTCAGACGTACCGCGTATGCCACCTATTACATTTATTCGTTCCAATAATTTCAAATGGGGCTCTTTGGGGAATTTATTTTTAGCAAAAATTTAAAAAATAGTAGTTTTGTTTACTTGTTGGATACTATTTTTTTTATAGGGATATACATTGGATCCTTGGCTAAAAACTTCTGTGGTAAAACTGTCCCTTCTATGCTATTTAAAGTCAATGAGTAAGCTCCTTCTATAGGGATTTCCAGTAGAAATTATCAACGTCTAGCTATAAAGAGAATCGATGCTCAATTAAAAAGCTATACGTCTGACCTTTAATAAGATGAAAATTACTTAACTATCTGTTATTCAAATGCTTATAAAAAAACGGAGTGCTTTAAAAAAACAAACAATATTCTGATCCAATTCGGCTGGCAGCCACGACTTTGAAAATAGAATTTTGTTCAAAAATAATAATCTATTTTCCATATCCACCTATTTAGCTCGCTATAAGCACAAATTTTTCAAAGCAGTCGCTGAATAAAGTATTAAAAACGAATTACAAAAACTAAAATCGAAAAGTGCTGATAAAGTTACAGGTTCTCCAAATTCTGACACAACATGACATATGTATCTGGTTTGGCTTGTAAGCGCTGTTTAAACAGAGATCTCGCCATTATGCTAGATTCTAATTGTTTTTCAAAAATACTTGACATCCGCATTCGCATTCGCATCCGCGGATGTTAGCTGTTAGATATTCGCATCCGCATTCGCATCCGCGGATGTCTAAAATTCTACATCCGCAACATCCCTAATAGGTATGTATGTACATATGTATGCATGTACATATGCCGATGGTGTATTGTTTGCATTTTTGCCATTCCCTTTGCACGCTTGTTTGTTGTCTATGCTGTACGTTTGTTGATGTGTTGATTTGCATCTAAATTGTTAGGTACAGTGACCAAGAGTTGGTAAATAAAACCTTCATGCCAATTAGTTTTTTCTTTGTTGTAATTCAAATGTTAAGAAATATGTACATATAATAATTTTCAGAATTCTATTATTTTGTCCCTTTTTCAAAAGTTTGTTGGTGATTTTTGTGAAAAAAATTTTCCTTCAAAACTTTCTTGAACTGTTTCTTCTTAATTTTTCGCTTGCAAATTGTTCGTAAAAATTTTCTTGATTTCTCCCCGTTTTTTCTTTCAAAATTGTATTGTCTTAAAAAGTTTTACTTAATACTTATTCCAAGTTTTCTTTATTTTTTTTTTGTTTAACAAATTTTCCTCAATTTTTTTTTCGAATCAAAAGTACATACATATTTTCTTAAAATTTACATCTTCCTTAAAATTTGCCAAATTTTCATCATGCAAATTTTCCTAAACATCTTTTCCTCAAACAATTTTTCATTTTTTATTTATTTTTTTTAAATATTTTCTTAAACAATTTTTATTGAGCTTGAGACCGTTTTTAATGAAAAACTTATTGTGGAAAAGCAACAATAATTTGAAAAAATGGTAGTAGTTCGCCTTGTGAATTCTTGTTGCTTTTTTCCACTATTTCATTTGTTAAGCCAACTACAATCAAGCGCAGCTATTCTAGGGTTGCGTGATTTCAAATCCTTTTTGATTTAAAATCCGCTTTTAATTAACAAATATATTTCATTTGTGATTTGGTTTGTTGACCAAATAAAAAATAAAATTTATTTGTGATTTGATTTGTCATCCAAATTTGAAATAAATTTTATTTGTGATTTGCTTGGTCAACCAAATAAAATATACGTTTTATTTGTGATTTGATTCGTCAACCAAAAAAAAAATACATTTTATTTGTGATTTGATTCGTCAACCAAATGAGAAAGGGCGATTCAACCCTCCAAATCAGAAATCAAATTTATTTATTTATTTATTGAATTACTAGCCTGCCTCGTATGCGCGAGGCTTCGCAACGCGCTGAATGTGTAGATATTAAATAAGTTGTGATTGACAACTAAACAGGTTGCAACCCTACTAAAAAAATAGTATATAATTGCGCATCTGGAGGCCAAACCCTTTCATTTGACACCCCATTTCTTGTAATCTAACGAGCAGCCCACATTTTTTAAATTTTTCGCACAGGTTGGGATTCGAAAAATAAAACCTTACTGCAAATCTGAAGGCTAAGCTTTTTCATTTGACACATCATATTTTTAAATTGAATAAACACTACAAATTTAAAGTCATTAACAAAAAATACCCTCGCGTATTATACATACACAATACATACACACTTAAAGAAAAAATAAAAACTTATTTCACATGCAGAGACCATATCCTTTCACTTGGTGCCTCAGTTTTGAGTCCAACAATCGGTGAAGATCTTATAATTTTTAAAAAGTGGCAACCCTACTCAAAAATTAATACATTATTGAACATCTAAACGCCGAGCCCTTTTATTTGACACCTCATTTCTTGTAATCCAACGAACAGTGCGGATCTTATAATTTTTACACAGGTGGAAACCCTACAGGAAAGTACTAAAGATAATATTCCTATCGATACAGATTATACTATAGTAATTTTTAAATAGGTGGCAACCCTACTGAAAATAATTAAAGTTTTTGCACATGCGAAGGCCATGGCCGTTCATTTGATATCTCATTTTGTAGCCCAACGAACGGTGAAAATCTTTTTACTTTTTATTAGGTGGCAACTCTACTCAGAAAAATAATCCATTATTACACATCTAGAAGCCAAGTCTTTACGTTTGACTGCGACTGTGCAGAACTGATGCCTACGCTTATTATGATTGTATATAGTAATTTTATCCACAGGTGGCAACCCTATTAAAAAAATAAAACATTTGTGCTTTTCTAGAGGCACATCCCTTTCATTTGGCACCTCAACTTTTGTAATCCAGCGAACGGTGCGGATCTTATATATTTTTAGACAGGTGGCAACCCTATTAAAATTCTAAATGAAAAAGGTCACTCTCCTATCGATACAGAGTATATTGGAAAAAATCTCGTGAAAATCCGTTCAGTAGTTTTCGAGATTACCGCGTACAAAGAATCTCGACTTTCCTTTATACAGACTAGTAAACTAAAATATACTTATGTATATACAATGATATGATATGATATGATGTCAGCCTTGAAATCCAACGGAGAATCACTGTTGCCAACAAGTGCTGCTTTGGGCTGAGTAGGCAATTGAGAAGTAAAGTCCTCTCTCGTCGTACAAAGATCACACTCTATAAGTCACTCATCATGCCTGTGCTGGTGTATAGCGCGGAGGCATGGACAATGAAAGCATCTGATGAGGCGGATCTTGGAGTTTTCGAGAGAAAGATTCTGCGAAAGATTTACGGACCTTTACGCGTTGGTGATGGCGAATATCGCAGACGATTTAACGATGAGCTGTATGAGCTTTACAACGATATAGACATAGTGCAGCGAATTAAAATTCAGCGGCTCCGCTGGCTTGGCCATGTCGTTCGAATGGACAGAAACGCTCCTGCTCTGAAAATATTCAACGCGGGTCGCGATGCTGGTAACAGAGGAAGAGGAAGGCCTCCTCTGCGTTGGAAAGACCAGGTGGAGAAGGACTTGGCTTCACTTGGCATTTCCAATTGGCGTCAGTTAGCACAGAAGAGAAATGACTGGCGTGCTGTTTTGGACTCGGCCGAAATCGCTTAGGCGGTTACAGCGCCAATAGAGAAGAAGAAGAAGATATACAATGATAAACTTATAAAGTAATTGAGTTTAAAGTTTTTATAAAAGCACATCTGGATAAAGAAAAATGAAGCAACTGTGACTTAGAAAAATATTTCAGTTCTCGAAGTGCACGAGCAATAGGTGCATTACTTGCATAATTAGTTTAGTAGCTTTCCCCGTAAAAAGGGTAGACATTTTGGAGACTTCTTTGTGGAACGTTAAAGCTTATCCGCTCAAGTAAAATTGAACAATCAGTAATGCCATTAATTATGTTGTAGATATATGACAAGGAAAGGGCAGTTCTCTTTTCCAAAGAGCTCAAATTAATTAACAAGAGCCGAGAATCGTAAGATGGAATAGGATTCTCAAACCATAGGGAACGCAATGCATGTTAAAGAAAAACTTCTTGAACTCGTTCAAGCCTATTAACTGAATATTGGTCATATGGTCTCGAAATTATAACTGCGTATTCCAAATGCGAACGGACGAGAGCTGTGTATAGGAGCTTAAATGTATACGGATCGAAGAATTCTGAGGTATTACGCCGAATAAAACCTAGAACTGAATATGATTTAGACAGTATAAAATTTATATGACCGTTGAAATAAAACTTGGAGTCAAATATCACTCCAAGATCCTTAGTTTCCATTACATTAGGTAGCACATGATTATCGATAGAGTACAGCTTGTTCACAAGATTCTGACGCCTGGAAAATGCAATATGAAAGCATTTTTTTATGTTTAAAGAGAGCCGCGACTTCGAACACCATAAATGGAGATTATTCAAATCACACTGAAGTTTTGCTGCGTCTTCTGCATCCTTAACGGTAGAAAAAACTTTTAAATCATCAGCGTAGAGCAAATACTTTGAAAAAGAAAAGCAGTTACTTATGTCATTTATAAAAAGAATAACAGGGGCCCTAAAATGCTTCCTTGGGGAACACCTGATGTAGCCACAACATGGTTTGACAATACACCATCAATTGTAACCACGGATCGTCTATCTGACAAGTAAGACTCAAACCATTTCAGGAGTGAGGAATGAAATCCTAGGCAGGCTAACATGTTTAGAAGGATCTTATGAGATACTCTATCGAATGCCTTAGAAAAGTCGGTGTAAATACAGTTCACTCAAAACCAATAAATTAGACACAGTCGAACGTCCAGAGACGAAGCCGTGCTGATTTGAGCAGATTAAAGATTTGACCGCAAAATAGAGTTTGTCCTTAACAACAATTTCAAAAAGTTTCGAAATCGGTCTGTAATTCCGAACATCATTTTTACTTCCGCTTTCTATAAAGCAGATTGTTTAAATATTTAAATTCCTTAAGATAATGCTGGTATTTTACAAAAAGTGACAGATTACTAGTTGCTTTGAATGACTTTAAATACTTGTTTTTGAGATTTATAAGTTTCTTTAAATCTTTGTTATACCACGGCGATTTGTATGGCCGCTTATTTTTTAACGGTATATTATCTAAGCAAAATTTGTTCATTGTTAATTTAAAAGTGGAAAAGCAGCTGGGCATATCCAGGCCAGAAAATAATTCATCCCATTTAAAGTCTAAAAGGGTGTTATTTAAACTTGGATAGTCACAAGATGCATAATTAAAAACATTTCTATCAATAGGTGATATGGCTGAAAACTCATAAAAATTTAGATTAATATCTAAAGGAACATGATGTATACCAACATCAGAAATCGGTGAAATGCACTTCGATAAACTAAAGCTAATATTGTCACTTACAAATATAAGATCCAATAGTCTATTTGAATCATTGAAACAACAGTTTATTTGGTTAAGATTAAGGCTTAGGAGGCTGTCTACAAAATAGGATTCCTGATTAGTGACAACGTTATTGGGGATAAGACAAGAATTTCTTGAATTACCACACCATCTAACATTACACAAGTTAAAATCTCCAAGTACACAAAAGTTTTTATCGTTATTATCTAGAGCTAGCCCAACTAAATTATCCACATGTGAAAAACAGCACGAAAACAGCAATTAGAACACCGCCTCCCCTCAAACAGCCAGTTTTAACGGAATCACGATCTTTGCAGAATACGTCGTACAAAGTTTGGGTCAAAAAACTCGCTATCGTGGAAATTTGAATTCAACTAGGTCTCTACAATGACCAGAACGTCATAAGCCTCCTGTACACTATAATGAAGTATCTTATTTGATTTTGTTGTAAAGCCCGAAATATTTTGATAATATATTTTCAGCCCAGCCTTAGAATCAACAGTTCGATCGCAACTGTTACATATTACACTGGTTGAGTTTGAGCTACCTCTTTTTGAAAAAAACGAAATGGTCTTACTTTTACATTAGCAGGCCTCCAAAGAACTCCACAGCCATATACACGGATGGCTCTAAACTAAATCTAAGAGTAGGGAGTGGGATACACTCAAAGGACCTCTCACTAGATCTCTGCTTTAGGCTACCAGACCACTGCAGTGTCTTCCAAGCGGAACTCGCGGCCATAAAGGAGGCTGCACTCTGGCTCATCGATTCTTCTCTTAATCTACCTTCGCTAACCATATACTCCGATAGCCAAGCAGCTATTAAGTCGCTGGATTGCTGCAAGACATCATCTACAACTGCTTTAGAATGTAGGAAAGTCCTTAACGATCTAGCCTCAAAATCGACTACTCACATCGTGTGGGTGCCGGGCCACAGGGACTTTCAGGGTAACTGTGCGGCGGACAAGCTTGCGCGGAAGGGAACCACCCTGTCGGGCGTCAACTCCTCCCATGCAGCGGGCATACCCCTATCTACCTGTAAGACACGGCTCTGGACATACTACGTGGAGATTGAAAACAAAAGATGGTCGGAAGAACCCACGTGTGGGACGACTCGACAAATCTGGCCCAACTACGACAAGAAAAGATCCGACGCACTCATTCGGCTAGAACGGCCTGTACTAAGGCTGGTGACCGGTATAATTACGGGCCACTGCTTAATGGGAAGGCATGCTAGCAGAATGGGTTTGCCGGCTAATGATTTCTGCCGTGGTTGCCGCGACGAGGACGAAATCGAGAGTGTAGAACACTATCTCTGTTATTGCCCCGCCCTCATGTGGGCGAAAAGACGCTCATTTCACCACCACCGTTTTGATTGTCTTGCGGATCTTAGTGAAGCAGGCATTTACGAATTCTCGCGCTTTATAAACCTAACCAACTGGTTCCACTTCTAGGCGAACGGACGGGTTCGAATTCGAGCTCTCAATTGGTATCACAACGGACCCACTGGGTCTAAGTGTGCCTCTCTCCTATGTTGGATGAAGGCAGCCGCTTCAACCTAACCTAACCTATGTATGATTCAAATATTTTGTGGAATTCCGGCGGCACAAATTTTTAATTTTATATATAAGACCGTCGTGCCACAATTTGTCGAATGCTTGTGCCACATCGAGAAAAAATTGCAGAGCAGTACTCTCTGAGCTCAAATGCCCTTCTGATTTCATTGGTAATTCGATTAACTTGTTCAGTTGTACCATGTTTTTCTCGGAAGCCAAATTGGTGTGCTGGTATTAAATTGCGTTCATGGAGAAAGGGAGATATCTTTGATAGTAGTACTTTTTCGAATACTTTGGAAAGACAGGGCAGTAAGCTTATTGGTCTGTATGAGGACGGCTGTGTTGCGTCTTTTCCAGGTTTGGCTATCATGATTATCTTCGACCTTTTCCATGATTTCGGAAAGTAACCGAATTTGAGGATAGCGTTGAAAAGGTAAGAAAGAATTGCTAGTGCAACATTCAGTAGTTATATTAGCATTTTCGGAGTTACAAAATCAGCACCCGGCGATTTCTTTGGATTAAGCCGCTTTACTATAGCTTTTACTTCTAAAGAGTTCGTCTTGCTAGGTGTGTATAGCTCCTTTGTATTTTTGGTTAGCCGTGGCAGCCTGAAGTTGTTCGTTGGACAGTTTGGCTGAAACACATTCTTTAAATGGTGTGAAAAACACTTGGCTCTCTCCTGCTCACTACGAGCCCAGGTACCACTTTGGTTCCTAATTGGCATTTCCGTAGCCACTGGTGATTTGAAGTATTTTAGCGATTTCCATAGAGACTATCTTTCAGCAGAATTCGGGGAAAGCTTCTTAATGTACCTTTGCAAGTTGCGATCCTCTGCGCGTTTGAGTGCTTGTTTCAGTTTACTACTGGCAGCTTTATACAGTAGCTGTGAGGTTGGTGAGCGATGGCTCTGCCACTGTCTTCTTAGGCGCCGTTTTCTGCCACAAGTTTTTCTATTTCGGTATTTGTAACTGATGTATAAGTAGGTGATACTTGGACTTGATTTGGTGTTGCCAGGCCAGCGGCTGAAGTAAAGGTTTCTTTAAAATGTTCAACAAGGGAGTCTATATCTCCCTCGCAGTTAAGTGCAGCGTTTAATTTAAAGTGACTACTGATGTACTTTTTATATTTAAGCCAGTTGGTGTTATTTGAAGTTAGACGAGGCTCAATGTCGATGTTTTGGGTCTGTTCATATAGTTTTATTAATATGGGGGAGTGATCGGATGATAGTTCAGGTAGTGTTTCTGCTGTTATGTTATTTCTGTATATGTTTCTTGTAATTGCGAAATCTATTAGGTATGGTATCTTCTTTATATCGGTAGGCCAGTAAGTAGGTTTACCAGGAGATGTGACCTCTAGTCTATTGTGCCTGTTTATAATGGTATTGTATAACTGCCGCACTTTTGGGTTAATAAGGCGTGATCCCCAGTACGTATGCTTTGCGTTGAAGTCGCCTCCTGCCAGGAATCTATTACCCAGGCTATCAAAGAAATCTTTAAAGTCATTTTCAGAAATTAAAAAATCGCGGTGGGCAATAAATAGCCGATAGATTCAAGTCTCGGTCGCGGTTTCGTAAGCATATGGTAGTTGCTTGCAGACAGGCTGTTGCTTTTGAGTCTACAATATTGTGCTTTAGCCGATTTCTAATCAGCACCGCTGTGCCTCCATGAGCTTTACCATCTGGGTGATTTGTGGCATAGAATTTGTATCCAGGTATGGAGAAATTATATTTATTTGTTAAATGTGTCTCGGACAGTAGCATAACATCCATGTTATATTCAGTGAGAAATTGACTGAGTTCTAATATACGCTGGTTTATTTCGTTAGCATTCCATAGGCAAATTTTCAATTCACTCATTTCTTATTCACTAAAATTTGCAACAATCCGTTTTGAGCCTTTATGAGGTCTTGAATCATATTTTGCATAGTAGACATGAATTGAGTCATACAATGGGTAAGATTCAATATCATTCCTTCTATGCCACAAGTAGGGGGGGTTCGGCTGTATTTGCTCAGTATAATTCCTTTGAATATTTGCAAATGTTTCTTGATTGTAGTTTGATTTCGCCGTGCTTGGCTGCGTTTGTAGTTTTAATGCGTCGGCAAAAGAAACGTTGGGAACTCGCTGCGCGTTGGCAAAAAAGGCTCTTGGTGTAGTGGTTGATGGCGTGAGGTGTTGGTATGTATAAGAGCTAGTTGCTTTAAGTCGTTGTATGCAGGGCATCCCCTATAATTGGCGGTGTGGTTACCTCCGCAATTACTGCATTTCTTTACAGCCACATCAGCTTTGATAGCCTTGCAAGAAGCGGAAGCGTGAAGGTCGCCGCAGGCAACACACTCTGGACGCAAGGTACAGTATGTTCTGGTATGCCCAAATTCTTGACAATTTGTGCACTGTACGGGACCGTTTCGCTTGTGCGGCTCCTCCACTGTTATTCTTCGGTGTAGAAGGTATCGTATGTTGTAGATTGGGTGCGCTGCGTTTTTATTCATTGCCTTTGTTTCTGGCTCAAGTTCTATCTTAAAGATAGGCTGAGCGATTTTTGCTCTGTTGATAATATTGACAACATTTTTAACAGCAAATCCTGCCTTCTCTAAAGCGTGGGCAATATCACCAATGGGTACACTTGATTTTATGCCTTTTATTACTACTTGCAGTCCTTTGCTTCTTTTGGGCTGGTACGTATTATTCCTTTGAATTATGCAAATGTTTCTTGATTGGAGTTTGAT
>NW_023458568.1:11090353-11093000 GCF_013731165.1 Rhagoletis pomonella | reverse complement strand
AATATATTTTAACTACATTGCATTTGAGTATGGAGAGGCAACTATCTGGAAGTATTTTACATAAAAAATTTACTAAGTATTGCCCGGTTTGTAGTTGCAGTTAAAGAAAACACATGAAAAGGCACGATTTTTTTTAAATTCGAAAAAATGTAAATATTTCAAAAACGGTGACACTTTTACCTGAAAATTTTTTGTTTATCAGGGAGCTCACCCCCCACCTACCTTCCCCTAATTTTTGCCTATCCGAGTCTGGTAGATCCTGTATATATATATATAAATCCTTAACAAGTGGTGCCGTGGCTATTAATTTGTAGTTTTCGTTAAAAATACGGCAGTTTTTGTCGTTGAATACTAGTGTTTTGCCATTTTTTGTCATTTGACTCACCGACATTAGGTTAGCACAAATGTTTGGTATACACAAAACGTCTTTTACAGTGAATTGCTCATTATTCGCATTTTCGTCCGACGATATCGTCATGCGAACATCTCCAGCACATTTCACGTTAAGGCGTCCACTATCGCCAACAATAATCTCCTTGGATTTTGGCTCTCGTAGCTCGCATAAATTATTTGAAGACATCGTCATGTGGGCAGAAGCCCCAGAGTCAATAAACAACTCATTTGCATTTTCGGTTTTCGCAACGAGTGATGTCGACATCAGTAACAAGTTGTTTTGAGATTTCTTTGACTTCGTTTGACATTTGTTCGCATAATGCCCCTTCGCATTACATTCGAAACACACAACCGCTTGTTTGTTAATTTTCCGTGAACGGTTGTTTTTCTGCTTTTTAGAAATAAGAGCCACTACGTCATTATTCGTAGATTCATGTCTTACTTCTTGTAGCAAGTTTGTGCGTACTAGGTCAGTCGTCAGCGCTTTACCACTATTTGCAAGCGCCATTACCATTGGACGGTATTCGTCATCCGGAATCTTCGTACCTGATTTGTCCAACTTTTGTTACGTGCAAGTCATTTTATTGACGTATTCCTCCATAGAGGAACAATCAGCCAATTCTAGTATCATCAAGTATTTTAAGAGATCCATGCGATGTAGGACCCCATTATCCTCAAACGCAGTCTCCAGCGCTTCCCACGCAGCTTTTGCGTTTGCACAATTCTGCACATACGAATAATTTGCCGGCGCTATTTGTAACCCTAATGCCGAAATCGCATGCAAGTTTTTGGTCGCATCTTGCTCAGCTCCCTCGATGCATGGCCAGTACCCCCATTCCCATTGTAGTTAATCCACGTGATTATAACCTCTAAATCAAACGAGTTGCTAACCGCAACAATTATGTGTATTTGATTAACACGAATTATGTATCAAAAACGAAGAATTCGAGTAGCAAACGTTATCTATTTACTAGTTACGACTTTTTTTGGCAAAAACGTGAGGCCCATAACCTGTTATTAATTTATTTTATAATGAGGAAATAAAATGCACGTCTTACTATTTGGCAAAAGGAGATGAGAGAGAGAGAGAGAATTTTATTAGCGATAAGCTTTTGTCAACCGATATACATACATTTCAGCTTAGAGTTATCGATTACAATATGTACAACATTAACAAAACCAACAACCACATGATCAAGTTTAAATAGCACTGGAATAGCTCAGGGTTACGTGATTTTGATTTAGTCAAATCACAAATCCAGAAATAAAAGTTATTTCTGAATTGAAAGTTGCACCAAATCCTAAATAAATTTTATTTGTGATTTGCTTGGTCAACCAAATAAAAGATAAGTTTTATTTGTGATTTGCGATCAACCAAATAAAAGATAAGTTTTATTTGTGATTTGATTCGTCAACCAAATCAGAAATCAAATTGATTTGTAATTTGAATCGCCATCCAAATCAGAAATCAAATTTATTTGTGATTTGATTTATAGAGCGAATCATTTGATTTGTGATTTTTCAGCTAAATAATACTCTTTTAGGCAACGCAACTACTTCGGGATATTTGGGACTATTTCGGAATTTTTGGGACTATTTCGGGATTGCTGGACTATTTCGAGATTTCTTCGGGATTTTCAGGACTCTTCCGCGTTTTTCGAGGCTCTCGGGACTATGTCGGGATCTTCGGTATTTTTTGGACCAATTAGGAATTTTTGGGATTATTTCGGGTTTTTCGAGACTACTTCCAGATTTTCGGGGACTATTTCGGAATTTTTGGGACAATTTCGATATTTTCGGTTTTCTCGTTAATATATCGGGATTGGTGGGACTATTTCAAAATTGTTGGAACCAATTCGGAATTTTCGAAAGGATTTCGGGTTTTAAGATTCTCGGGATTCTCAAAAATCTGATGTTTAAATGTGATACCTGCTGCTATGTAAATATCTCTTTTTGCTTGGCTAAGCTTGAGAATGCTATGTGTTCCATAAAGGAAATTAAGGCTGCTTTTAGTAGAGAAAAAATCGCCAATAATTCGGAAAACCTCCTATCATCAAAAGTGGCTAAAAACAACGCGAATAATAGTGATGCAGCAGAAAATGTAAACTTCAGAACTACGCGCTCAAGATCTAAGGTCGCTGACCTCAGTAAATTGCCCTTGAACGTGAATTCTTCCACTTCTTTAGCTGCTGCTACTGCATCTTATGGTATTGTTGGTGCTAACTCCCTCGCAGATGACAATGGTGTTTTTGCT
>NW_023458568.1:11067694-11090253 GCF_013731165.1 Rhagoletis pomonella | reverse complement strand
GAATGTATTTAATAGATTTAAATTGAATTTGCTCTTGTTACCGTCAAATGACATGCTAAATAGTACAAAGGTACATGCTCCTGACATTATTTTGTGTTACTTACCGGAATTAGTGAAAGTGGATTTTGTGAAATTGGACGCAGTATACGTTGCATGAATATGCGGATATTCACCTAATTTACGGTGAAGCTTGCTGTAATGCCAGAGCTGCTCAAAGACTCTATGCAGAGCGATACCCCTATCGTCGACATCCGGGTCGTGAAGTATTCGCCCGGACCCATAGAGAAATATATGAAGGTAAGTGATTTTTACACCTTGTTAACTATCATTTTTCACTTTTTTAAGGTCGCATACCTGGAAGGCATGGCGGCGAAACAGGACGTCCTGCAACGGTAGATGTTGAAGCTGTGTTAGAGGAAGTGATGGAAAGACGGACGGGAATACCAAAAACTACAGTTCACAAAGCTTTAAAAGACCATCGATTTCATCCCTACCACATTCAACGTGTTCAGGCTCTACAGGAAAGAGATTACCTGTCGAGGGTTAGATTTTGCCGTGAAATGTTGCGAATGCATGCATCAGACCCCAACTTTTTTAATAAAATAATTTGGAGCGATGAATCATCATGCAAACGTGATATGGTTATTTTAATTTACATAACCTTCACAGTTGACAAATAGACAATCCTCACGAAATGAGAGAAGATCGTTCGCGGTACCGGTACAAAATAAATTTATGGTGCGGTATTTTTAATTGTCAGATATTGGGACCTGTGGAACTGCCGCCAACGCTCAACTCTCACAGTTATTTAGAGTTCCTTCAGGAACGGCTTCCAACTCTTTTGGAAGATGTACCCTTAAACCTGCGGCGAAGACTATGGCTGCAAAATGACGGGTGCCCTGCTCACTACGGGCGTGAAGTAAGAGCTCATTTAGACGAAACTTATCCTCGCCGATGGATTGGACGATACGGGCCAATCACGTGGCCCGCTCGATCGCCAGACCTGAATCCATTAGATTTTTTCTACTGGGGCTGTCTTAAGGACAACATTTATTCAAAAAAAAATTCAAAACGAAGAGCATTTGCGGGAACAAATAAATGGAGCTGCTGCTGAGATAGCCCAATTGAGTTTAAGATCTCTAAAAGCGTCTTTTCTTAAAAGGTGCCGAGCTTGTATTAGAGTAGAAGGTCGCCAATTTGAGCATATTTTATCAATAAATAAATAATTTTTTCTTCAAACAACTCATGTATATCTTATTTCACGTGAACCCATCCTTCACACAAAATATTGATAGATATAGCCCTTGTTATAGACTCTAGTCCGAATTCCGGTAAGTAACATGAAATAATGTCAGAAGCAAGTAATTATGTACCTTTGTACTATTTAGCATGTCATTTGACGGTAATAACAGCAAATTCAATTTAAATCTATTAAATACATTCTGGCGTTTCTCAATCCTTTACCCACAAAAGCGGCTATAACTTTTTTTGTCTATTCAAAACAGTAAGTGTGGCACCTTTCTATTCTTTATTAAATTAGCAATTTTTTTATGTAATGTAAAGTTATAGCTCAGTACATTTTTTTTCACCCGAGATAGTCAAAGTTGGGGAAGAAAATATCAAAAAGTTAAAAATCCAGAAATAGTCCTAATTTTATGATGGTTCCTTAATATATTTTAACTACATTGCATTTGAGTATGGAGAGGCAACTATCTCGAAGTATTTTACATAAAAAATTTACTAAGTATTGCCCGATTTGTAGTTGCAGTTAAAGAAAACACATGAAAAGGCACGATTTTTTTTTAAATTCGAAAAAATGTAAATATTTCAAAAACGGTGACACTTTTACCTGAAAATTTTTTGTTTATCAGGAGCTCACCCCCCCCACCTACCTTCCCCTAAAGTTTGGCACGTTCTGGGACACCCTGTATATATATAACGATGATGGAAGCAATCTCGACGATGCAGCGGGCGACGCACATCTGGGACTTTTAGCAGCAGCAGCTGACTCCAGGGAACCAGCAACGGTTCAGGAAGAATTAAACAGTGATGACAGCAAAGAATGGACCGATGCGATGCGACGTGAGTACAGCGCATTGGTTCAAAATGGAACCTGGGAGTTGACTGATTTGCCTCCGGGTATTAAGGCTATAGATTGCAAATGGGTGTTTAAAGTAAAGAGGAATGCCGAGGGTGATATCGATCGGTACAAAGCGCGATTGGTTGTCAAGGGGTTCTCGCAAGTCAAGGGCATTGATTACGACGAAATCTACTCTCCCGTGGCTCGTTACTCTTCAATACGTTTTCTTTTGGCTACTGTTGTTAAGTTCGACTTGGCAGTTCACCAAATGGACGCAGTAACCGCGTTTCTCCAAGGAGAATTGGAAGAGGAAATTTACATGCGCCAACCGCAATGCTTTGCCTTTGCCACTCTACCATTTTTTCAAACTTTTGTTGCTTTTCCACAATAAGTTTTTCATTAAAAACGGCCTCAAGCTCAATAAAAATTGTTGAATATAATTGTTATAAGGCCATAAAATAACAAAAACAAGTAACTTAAGGACGAGCACATTTAAATATTTTCTTTAAAAAAAATCGCTAGCATTTCTTTCTAACGAGTTTTCTCTGAGCATTTTTCTTAAAATTTTCTTCAAAATTCTTTTCCCTTAGACTTCAAAATTCTTTATTTTTTTTGTTTTTTTCCCCTCAGACGATTTGTTTTCTACTTATTTTCTTCGTTTTTCCTAAATTTCATTCCTCATACAATTTTCCTTAAATTTTTTGATTTTTTTTTCAAGATTAAAATATTTTATTGTATTTTTATTTTTTTCTATATCATTTCCTACGCAATTTTTCCTCATACATTGTTTTTCCTTATTTTCCTCGTTTTTTTTCTCTTCAAATTCATTCCTCATACAATTTTTTTTTAACATTTCTTTAAGGCTCCAATTTTTTTTAGTTTTTTTTTTTAAATATATATTTTTCTTTCCTCTTTTTTTTCTATAGCGATTCCTACGCTAATTTTCCCCTCATACATCGTTTTCCCTCTGCAATTCTTCTCTGAAATTTTCCTGAAGTTTGTTTGTTTCCCTACCCCTTTCCTCCCAAAACATCTTTGCATCATTTTTCCTTCCTTCGTCTCTGTGCCTTCGTTTCGGTGCTTCGTTCTTTCGCTGGTGGTGGGTTGTTTGCTGTTTCCGGGAGGTTCGTCTTCCATCCATTATTTCCAAAGCGAGATACGGACAAGTAATATGATAAATTTTTTATGATGAATATCGCGGAAAATCTTTTGCATCAAAATTTCTATTCTAATTTACATTTGAATTATGATATCAACAGGGATGCTTTGGAACGTATTTTTTGAAGACAAATTTTTTACAAATCTTGAGATTGTTGATTTATTTTAGAATTAAAAATGCTATTTTATATTAAAAAATATATTTAGACTAGAATTATGTAAACTACTATTATTACGAATTGAGACGATTTTAGTGGATATTCATGGTTACCATTAATAGTAGTATGACAGTTAGATCTAAATGTATATTTGACAAGAAAGATAGAATACAAGATTGCGCCGTCCTGGCGGCGATGACATATCTGTACAAAAAGTAAACAAAGTCGAATTGGATGTTGAAAGAAAATGTGAGAACAGCCGATTGTCTTAATAATAAATTTTGCGCCCTGAACGTTCTGCTATCTTTTTTGGTTTCAGTTTGACAGCCAGCTGCTGTAATGATGTGGAAATTTACCACAATGAAGAAAAATATAACAATTAAGTGAAAAAATTTGATTTTTACAAATTTAGTGATCAGTGGCGCGTTTCAAGAACGATATTTCAGACAAATCGTTGATAAACAACTATTTTTCCTTCCCGTCTGCTTTGGTTTTGGCAAAAAAGTTGATTAGTTCCTGCCGGCGATCAAGTCATTTCAACCACAAAATAATATTATATTCACTAAAATTGTAACTAACTTTTTATTATTTTTTAATTCCTTTTTGATATTTAGCAATAGCAAGATGGAAAAAAATTAGAAGCCAAAATTAGTAATATTTTTATGAATGTAGTTATAAAAGTTCACAGAGGAAACGCCGGAAAACAATGTATTGGCAACGACATCAAATGTATGTCAATTTAGATGTCAACAGAATAATAACTACGATAAAAAGCATGCTAGAAGTGTGCGAAGGAGGAAATCTTTTCAATTTGAACAAAAAAAAGCTTTAAATGCCGTTGTAAAACGGTCAACCAATTTCTTATAAAATATTTTGCTTTGGGTGTAATTGAAACTCAGTCAAATGAGTATTAAGGAAAAGAAAAATTTGAAAATAATAAACAGAAAAAGAGATGGGCGCACAAAAGTTAAGTTAAATGTTATACCCAAATTCTAAAAAAAAGTAGATAATAGATATTTTTTTTACATGTCACTGTATAGAGCTCTTTAAATCTATTTTATTTTTTATGAATAAGGGCATAAGCATATAACTTTGTTATAAACAAAATATATAGCAAGATTCTATATATTTATGTATGAGCCATTCTTTTTCATATCGGACACCAAATTTGGTGTCACACTTTCGATTGGCTTCAATTTTTTTTTATGGGTTCTATACATGAAATAAGCTAACACGTGTTCGAGGAATTTTTTTTCGCTTATTTCTTTAGAGATATGATCTGTCATAGTTTGCATTTTTTCGTGATTCTGACTAATTATGTACTCCTTCAAATCGTTATATCTCGGGTTCTGCTAATCGCAGAGACTTCATCTTAACGTCATTTTAAAGCTAAGAAACGGGCTTAACATTACATCTATATATAAGGTGGTCAAGATTGTCCTAAAGCTAACTTAGCTATTAACAGTTGAACTTTTTGAAGTTGATTTGCATAGTGAAGACCAGTGAATTAGGGATTTAAATTTATACCATCGTAATTCTTGTTTAATTCTCTATAAAATATGTGGTTAAAAAAATGGGGGTTTTTCAAGAACTATTTTTAAAATATATATTTTTTTTATGACGAGATGGGTTATTTTGTGAGAATCAACAATTATTTGTAATTTTTTTCGAAAACTTATGTTAAGATATATTTGGTAAGGTGTTAAACATCGGGTTTTTGCAAAAAGTAAAATTTTATTGTGGATTCCGATAGAATACCTATCCGGATATAATATTTGTATGGCAAGATTTTTCTTTAAGGCGACAAACCCCTAGAAATGGGCGTGGCAATTGCAGGACTAAAATTAGCAAAATGCAGATTTTATTGCGGATTTCGGCAGAATATCGCTTCGTTAACAATATCTGTTCCACAACTTTTTCAATCCGTATAGATATTCTGGCGAAATCCACAATAAAGTCTAAATTTTTGAACTTTGGTTTTAATATAGCCATATTCTTTGTTAAGAAATTACGAGATTGCGATTTAAAATTTGCAAAGTAATTTACAAAGCAATTTATAAAATGTACTTAGAACTAGTTAATATTTTAACAAAGATTTTTTTGAATGGACTGTATGATGGGATTTATGACAGGTTGATTAGCAAATATAGTGTGAATTGAGCAATTGATTTGGGTTGCGGAGTTCGGAGGGAACTCGCGCAACGGGAATGGTAAAATTGAAATGAGTAGATAATAGTAATATATGTATAGATGGTTGATACTTAGTTTGCTGAAGTGCAGGTGAAACTCCGCGATGTACTTCAACTCCCGCGTAGATAATATGAGATGAAACCAGGTAAGTAGATGTCGACCTCCAACGGTGTTGTAGAGGACTTTTTTATAGTTGCTGGTGTTACGATCCCTGCTGTCTTCTGTTCAGGTGGCGATGAAAAAAAGAGGAGTGCTGGCAAGGTTGCAATCGCCTTTTATAAGCAACACTGAAAGGGGATTCCAGTGCGCCCATGGGAAGCAATTTCCTTGCAATTTTGGGACTTCCAACTACCGCAGGGATGCTTGTAGTGGAAGTCAAAGGCATGTAATACGGGATTTACGAAATTGGTAATTTTAAGGGAGCGCAAGTCCCTTAAACATGCCGGCCCGGTTGCACCGGTGCAAGGCTGTCACGCAATGCTATTAAAGCCTGTATGGCGTCGTCGAGCTGCTGGCGCGCCTCGGCCCGAGGCGGCAGATGCGGTGGAGGTGTTGGACTCCTTGCGGCTGGTCTGTTGCTTGGCACGGGGCGATGTAGGAGGGTGTTGTGCGCTTGTCTGCACACCCTGCATGACCATTGCGGAGGACGTAGGGTCTGCAACGTCTTCTTGAAGTTCGAATTCGTTTGGGCTTTGCGAGCCTGCAAAAGGCTGGCATACAAAAGCAGGTTTGATGCGGTCTATTGCAACTGTAACTGATTTGTTGCGTATTTTAACTTTACATGTTTTACTTGAGCGTTCCTCTACCTCGTATGGTCCGTTGTATGGTGGTGTCAGAGAAGGTCGAACAGTATCGTTACGCACAAAAACGTGAGTAGCTGTGGCGAGTGCTGGAAACACGAAAGGCTTGCGCTTGTGGTGATGCGCTGTGTCTGTCGGTTGCAAATCGTGCATGTTAGCTAACAACGTTTGGACATATTCTGATGGAGATGCAGTTCTGCGGGTTTCACACATATCTCCCGGAAGTCTGAGTGTAGTACCATAAACCAACTGAGCGGGTGTTGCCTTGATATCTGGTTTGTCCAAGGATCGGAGGCCAAGCAGAATAAGTGGTAGCTGGTAAGACCAATTTGTTGAATTCGTACACGTAATCGCTGTTTTGAGAGTTCTATGAAACCTCTCAATTAAACCGTTCGATTGCGGGTGATAAGCCGTCATTCGCAAATGTGTTACACCTAATGCTTGCGATAACTCTCGAAAGAGTGTCGACTCAAACTGCCTACCCTGGTCGGTTGAGATGCGAAGGGGCACTCCGAAGTGCTTGATCCACCCGTTAAGTAATGCGAGAGCTATGGTGTCTGCGTTTACGTCCGATAGAGGGATTGCTTCTGGCCATCTGGAAAATCTATCAATAATCGTTAAGCAGTATCTATTACCATTTGATTGCGGCAAGGGGCCGATGATATCTATATTTATGTGCTCAAATCGCTCCGAAGGTAAATTGTACCTTTCGATTGGTGAAGTGACGTGCCTACCCACCTTTGAGCGTTGACATGGTATGCAATGCGTTACTTATTTACCAACGTCGGCTTCCATATTCTCCCATACAAACTGTTGCTTCACTAATCGCGCGGTGGCTCTTTTTCCTGGATGCGCTACATTATGCAACTTCGCAATGACGGCTTGTCGTTGTGGTGGTGGTATATAAGGACGCGCTGAACTGCCGGAAACGTCGCAAGTGATAGGTGTAGCGTCTGGAGACAATTTAATTTGTTTGAACTGTAATGTTGTGTTGTTAGATTGCATTAGTCTTTGAAGTTCTTCGCATGTTTTTTGCTGCTTAGCTATCTCCTCGTAATCTATGACGCCATCTACAGCGATATGGAGGGCGTTGATGCGCGAGAGGGTATCTGCAGTGATGTTAGCAGCTCCTGGTATGTGCAGTATGCTTGTTGTGAACTGGCCGATAAGGTCGAGATGACGAATTTGTCTAGGTGACGCATTGTCTTTTATTTGTGAGAAAGCAAATGTCCGTTGCTACCGAAAATTGTCTACCTTCAAGTAAATGTCTGAAGTGCTTAACAGCGGTGTAAATCGCGAGCAATTCGCGGTCATATGTGCTGTATTTGCACTGCGCGGGTGTAAACTTTCTTGAAAAAAACGCGAGTGGTTGTGGTTGCCCATCGATAAGCTGGTGTACTACCGCGCCCATAGCTGTATCGCTTGCGTCGGTGCATAATATCAAGTCAGCCGATGGCGCCGGGTGTGCTAACAGTGTAGCGCTTGCTAAGTCGTCCTTACATTTTTGAAAGTGATGCATTGATTTATTGTCCCAAGCTATAGGAGTTCGGTCTTTCGTCTTGTTCCCTGTAACAAGTGCGTGCAAGTGCTGCTGTTGGTCAATTGCGTGTGGTATAAACCGACGATAGAAATTTACCATGGCCAAGAATCGTTTAAGCTCGAATGCGAATTTTGGCAAGGGAAATTTGCGAATGGCTTCTACTTTTGCGGGTAAGGGGCTTATACCTTCCGGTTGGACTAAATAGCCTAAAAACTCGATTTTCGCTGATCTGAATTTACATTTTGAAGGATTTATGGTCAAAGAATGTTTTCGTAGCCTTTAAAAAACTAAACGAAGGTGCGACGTATGCTCTTCTTCTGTTGTGGATGCGACGCAAATGTCATCCACATAGCTGAATGCAAAGTCGAAATCTCTCAATGCTTCATGCATATACCTTTGAAAGGTTTGTGCGGCGTTTCGCAAACCGAAGGGCATACGTACGAACTCGAATAGGCCGAACGGTGTGGTGACAGCGGTCTTTGGTATATCCTCTTCGGCGACTGGTATCTGATAGTAGCCACGGTATAGGTCGATTTTTGAAAAAATTTTCTTACCGTGTAAAAAACAAGTGAAGTCGTGAATGTTCGGCAGAGGATATCTATCTGGTTGCGTTTGCGCATTTAGTGCCCTATAGTCACCACAGGGTCGCCATGAGTTGTCGGATTTGCGTACCATGTAGAGCGGACTGGCGTAGGGGCTTTTTGATGGCCTGCATACGCCCGTCTTTATGAGGTGGTGGATTTCCTCCTTAACTGCGTGGTATTTCTCCGAACTCAGTCGCCGTGGCTTTTGAAACACTGGCTGGCCTTTCGTTATTATAAAATGTTTAACGCCGCTATCGTTGGTGCTGTTTTCAAAAGGTTTGTTGGTTTGAGTTATGTCGCTAAACTCTTGCAGTAAATCCGCGTGAATGCTATTGGTGTCGTACGTTTTGATATTGTACGGCTGCACACCGACAGCGCATATAGCTCGGCTTGCCAATTTCGTCTGCCCATCGATGATAGTGGTGTTATGCATATCAATTAATATGTTGTACTTACTCAGAAAGTCTGCGCCTATTATATTGTGCTTTGTGTCAGCAGCGACAAAAGTCCACTCGAAGGGTCTTCGTAGTCCTAAGTCGAGGGTTAATCGTATGACACCAAACGTTTCTATTTTCGTATTGTTAGCGGCATATAATTGAGGTGTAGTTTGTGCCAGTACTGGTCGTTTAACAGCTGCAGCGTTTACAATTGAAACGTCTGCACCTGTATCAATTAAAAAACGAAGTTTGGAACGGTGATCGATGACAAAAACTCTGTGGGTGTTTGGCCGTGAACTTGTAAAATTAGACATGGTGCAGCCTGTTTGGTTTGAAACGACGGCATTAGCTGCAGAAGTCGCCGTCGAGATTAGTTTTTTTGTTCTTTAAAGTTGCAAGGATAATTGCATTTTTGCGCCTTGGTTCCGAATCGCTTGTGATACCAACACATTTGTTGCGAGTTCGCAGAGGAACGTAGAGGGCTGTTTTGGCGACTTTGAGACCGTGCTCGTTGATGGCTTTTATTGCTCATTTTCTCAATGCGTGCGAGTGCTCGTTCAATACGCTCGATTCTGCTTTCAACGGAAGCATTGGAATCCGCGTGTGCCGAGCTTTGTTGGAGGGGCCGTTTGGAGGAGCCGGCGCTAACAGCCTCTACTGAATTGACCCGGACAACGTCGATGATTTCATCAGCTATTGACGCCAGTTGTTCCAGTGTCATCTCAGGGTTTCCTTTGTCGATTCCAGTGATTACGGCGCGAGCTGAGACAGGTAGCTTTTGCAGCCAAAAATCTTTTATGAGTTTCTTGTCCGTAGTGACTCCGGTTCTTTGTAACTGGGACAACATGTGACTAGGTTTGTTGTCACCAAGTTGAATCCCCGAAGTGAGTTGCTCCAGGCGTGCGATTGGCGAGACCGAAAATTTGCTTAAAACTGCGGTGCGAAGGGTGGCGTACTTATCCTTTACTGAAGGATTTCGTACGATATCGAAGGTTTGTTCGTGCAGGCGCTCATCCATGTACATTACTGCGATATTAAACTTAGCGTTGTCTGCTCTGTAGCGAGAAACCATTCAGTAGTGGCACTTGGACTCGGGCGGCGAAACTACTAATATCAGCGCTATCGTCGGTGCAGGAGCTATTTTCGGAGCTGGTGTCGCCTGAATTTCCGTCGTTGGTTCCCATGATGGAAGTTCGCCCACGTTTCTCGGATGTTCGAACCAATATTTTAATCGGGAGGAGTCCGCCTTATGTCGTTGTGTTCAGATTCGGGGTCACCAGTTATGGCATCCCAGTCGCTCAATGCAGAAGGAACACCAGTTATGTATAGGGAAACTAAGTTAATATTTATTTTAACTTAAATCTACAAAATCAAGATAATTGTAAAAATCACACGCCTGTTTTATCTCCTCGAAGCCGGAACAGAAAGAAAGAGCAAGAATATGCTGCTGTCAAATTGGATTGAGCAGAGTTGCATTTTATGTGTTGTCCCAGCGTTGCCACAACCACATTTCACTGCTTTTGGACTGGTGCGGAACTAGTTACTATCGGCTGGTTCGTTTTTGGCAAAAAAGAACTAGTACTGAACTAGAAATCTGGTTCATTAGTTCGTGTTTTCCCCACAGGGTAGCGATGTCCAAATTTGCTCATATACAATCATGGACAGAAAGTGAGCCAGTGTTGCCACTCGCTCCATTTATTTGGTAGCAAAAAATTTAGCAAATCTTACTGAAATGCAGTAGATTTTTGTAAGCCTGCAGTTATATTTAGAGAATACCCCGCTTGGTATTATTTGTTTATTTAATCAACAATATATTTTTTTTACATAGGAAAAATATCTATATTAGTCAGTCCATTATTTTGAGAAATTTAATGATCAAACTTTGGGAGTGTATTTGGGACTCAAAAATAAGTCAAACATACCTAACCCTCAAGCAGGCGAATTTCTTAGCTGAGGACTACGATGGTGAAGACTAAATCAATTAATTTAACATCGACGAAAACTAAACTGAAAACATATTTCTCCTTAGGCACACAGTTAATCGGCAGAAGTAAAAAAAACGGTACACCCCTTTTATAATCCTTTAAAGCAATAAATGATAATTTTGGAATTTTGGTGTCTAATTGTTTACCGCTTAGAAGCGGTCTTGCCTGCTTGAGGGCTAAAGAAATGTTCCCCATTTTGGTTTCTTAAGGAGATAATGCATTACTATTATCCCGTAATTACCGTGAAAAAATCATTCATTAACACAATTTCGAAACTTTTGTTTTATTTAATTTTTGTTTTTTATGTTGCTCGATAACTGGACTCAAACTCAGGCCCTGCGGAATGGTAGCGGTCACTGCTGACCACTACACCACAGCTGCAACCTAATTAGCTGGGTGGGCAAAAACTCGGAGTTCGAGCGAGCGAGCAAACTCCTACTCAATGCCTCGCAGACAACGAGGCGCTCGCAGCTCGTACTCGTAGCAGCAATGAGGTGAGGCACGAGAAGTTTGGCTCGCTCGCCAAACGAGCGAGCGCTGCTTGTTTGCTCGCGCTCCTATTAAACGAGCGAGGCTGTTGTGTGTTGCCTCGCTCGCAGTGCGAGGCGAGTAGCTGTCTGCATACTCACTCTGCTAGGAAAGACGAGTAAGCGACGAGCGAGCGCTCCGAGTGTACTATACAACACATGCATTTTTGTGCATAAAAATGTGGGAATGTATGTCAATAGATTATGTACGAAAGTATGTTAATAATTGTATGTACATATGCATATATATATGTAAAGTATTATATTAGGGCAGCATTTAAAACAACAAATAAAATTTATTACATACATAAGCATAGATTATGAAATGAATTATTTTTTAGAGTTATATTCATACATGTGTACACATATAACATGCATATTTATATATGTTTGTATGTACATATGCATGTATTTTGTCTTTACAGAGAAAAGTAAGTAACAAAGATATTATAATCGTTTGTGCCGCTTAAACAAAAAACAAGTAAGCACTTGTTAACACCCCCAAAATAGTTTGCTACTTGTAGCAGTTATGCTGTATACTTGAATGAAATATAGTCCTTGGTGAAAAAATTTATTTGTGGCCTGTTGTTCAAGGACATATGTACATATGTATGCATGTATATATGGATATGTAGACATGGGAAAATTTGCGTAAACAAAGAATAGATACCGGTTCGCATACAACTTTGGCGTTGCGTTGGCGTCGAATTTCAAAGCAGCCGTCCACATATCCAAAATTTGGCAACGCTAAGGCCAACACAAAGCAGAAAGATCGCTGCGTCAGTCGCCAGCTGTTGCAAATAAATAAAATTAAATGAAATGTTTTTTCCTTTTAATCAAATGAAGGCAAGAAATATATTTTTCATGCTATTATTGATATGAAATATTAATTTATTTCTCGTTAATATGTTAATTTAGTGGCCAAAGTAGTCTCTGCCAAGCTTCATTGTAGAACGCATACTTTTAACGTGCGTTCTGTCAAACCAACGCCAACTACAAAGTCAACGCGAAAGTTCGATGTGGACCAGCCTTAATTATCAAATAGTAGTTTGTATTATCCTACATACATATATATGTATGGGGGCTAAACCAGGAATATTCATTTGAAAATGCTGATGTCCTACTCATTTATGAAATGAAAGACAAAATAATGATTTTTATAAATATTATGTTCTCATTTATACATATGTAACATAGTTACTTAGTCAAATTACTAAGTAATTACTTGTATGTAAGAATACAAGGACAAATTATTTATCAGAAGCATTGCCCCTTACATATTGAAAAAAAGTAATAAAAGCTCTCAAAAAAGCAAAATCGCTACAGCGAAAAAAGTGTTTTAAAAACCGCATAAGTTCAAATCCGCATAAAAAAGAACCACATAAAAAGAGACCTAAGTGTATAAGTTGAAATTTTATAAGAAATTATTGAACATTAAAAACATTATACCTACATAGATGTGTATGCACATATGTGCCTACCTAGTAGATAAGACTTGTCAAAATAGCACGAATCTATTCTTCTGTGCATGAGAATATATACATAAATATATACAAACATATGTGTATATACATATGTATGTATATACATATCTGCATGCGTGCATACAATCCTTTACTCGAAATTCTTAGTTGCTGCAATTTTTATCCCATACATTTTTGCCGACCAAACAACGCGTTTGCCTGTCTAATCTGCTTGCCTCATTTGCCTCGCTCGTTTACTCGACTCGCTCGTCTGCTGCTGCAAATGAGTGCCTCGCTCGCAACGACGCCCTCGCGAGGGAAGAGCTAACGAGGCCCTCGTTTGCTTGCCGCTCAACTCTTGCGCTGCCCTCGTTTGCTTACTCGCTCGCTGGCTGCTCAGCGCGTGCGCTCATACTTAACGAGTGCTCGTTTGCAAACAGCCTCGCTTGTTGCTCGTGAGTTGCGCTAGCTCAGAGCAAACTGCCGAGCGAGCGTGGGGCTAAAATGAGGCAAATCCGAACCCTGGTTGGTAGAGCTGGAGAAACAAAGAAAAACATCGATGACACGTCGATGTTTTTTCAAAATTTGAGAATTATGCTATTTAGCCTTTTACTTTGTAAATTTTCGCTTGGAAATTAACTATATTATATAAAACTGCCTATAACAATATAGAGTCTAGTTTTTTCTATATTTAACTTAATTATAATAAATTATATTGCTTTTGTCCCTTCAAGGGCTTGAGATCAAAAGTTACTTATGTAGGTATAAATGAGGCACGTTTGTAAAGCCTTTTAAAAATGATTAAGATTTTTGCTGATGCTTGAATAATTAATTGGAATAAATTGTGTATAATGCTTTTGTCTCTTCAAAGAAGCTTCAAGGGCTCGAAATCAAAAATTACTTATGTCTGTGGTCATAAGCAATAACCGCCTAAGTCGAAAAATCTGAATTCGAGAAAAAACGTTTTAAACATTTGGATTGTAATGTTAATCTAATGGGGTAACCAAAATATGTTCGTCTATAATTTTTTAAATAGCCTAGCTGGCGAGATGGGGATTTCACATACACATGGAATAGTAGTTGCAGAATACGATATCATATATAACTCAATTATTTCTTAAGTCGACTTAGGCGATTATTGCTTATGACCACAGATTTATAAATGAGGCATGATTCAATAATAAAAGGTTTG
Organism: Rhagoletis pomonella; assembly: GCF_013731165.1. Classification (NCBI taxonomy): domain Eukaryota; kingdom Metazoa; phylum Arthropoda; class Insecta; order Diptera; family Tephritidae; genus Rhagoletis; species Rhagoletis pomonella. Next base: position 11,076,139 of record NW_023458568.1, on the reverse strand, counting down.
CTCAGATGCATCGATGTTTGCATCGATGTTTCTCCAGCTCTGCTTGTTGGTTTCTCCGGCGTTTCTGGTTGTAATGGCGTTTTGCTGTTTTTTGGTATGTTGTAAAGGTTTGCTTATTTACTTAATATTTGTTGTGTACAGAATCACCTGAAACAAAAGTTCGCGAACTTACGGTAAGGTATTTTTGGAAAATACCAAAACAGATATTTCTCTAACCAATGATTTTAAATTGCTCAGGTTAGATATTTATTTAGATGAATATTTTGCAAACAATTGGATTAGTGTAAAATGTTGGAAAATGAGCCTGGCAGCTCCCACTAATATGTATACCAGAAAATGTAATAATGCAGGATAAAAGATATAAATGGGAGAATTACGCTCGAAAAAGCGAGCCTACAATTTACATTGCTTAATATTTAACCTGAATACTAGTAAATATTTCCGGATATAAAAAGTTATCCGAAATTTGTCATCCGCAAGACCCGAGCCGTATTCCGCAAAGAGGTTTATCAACTTTTCACTCTGCACTTATCTAGTTTTTTTTATCACTTTGCATAAGGTTCTGCTCCACAGAAAATATAAATATCCCAAATGATAAGTTTAAAGTGATAAGTGCGAAATGCTAGGTTTTTGCAATTTTTAAATATTCTTTGCAATTTCTGTTCCGGTGCATACTGTCTAGCATGGTGCACAAATAGCATAAATAGCATGATTGGATAATTTTAAAATTAGCCAATCATACTATTTATGCTATCTATGTACCATGCTATACAGTATGCTACGGATCGAGAATACCCCTAATGAAACTTACTTTGCATTATCAGTAAAATTTTACTGATTACTGAAAAAAAATAGCAGTAAGCAGCAAAAAGAAAAAAATAATATATTACAAATTATCACCTCATAACTGAAGATATTAGCGTTTGAAGTTTTTGATATGTGAGTACTTTTTTGTTGTTTTAGTATACACCCACCAGAATATGCATTCTGCATCAAATGGCATATAAATTAATGTTTCAAAGATTTTACAAAGTATACGAAAATTCGACGAATTTTCACCAAAATTTTAAACTTTTAAACAAAAATTTCTAGAATTTGTTTGAGTATGCAGTATATCACTCAACTTCAGTACAATAAAGTGCGAGTTTTAAGTGGCTATAAGCTACCGTTTATTTTTGAGAATTTTGATGATGTTGCGCATTTTCTCCATATAGCGAATGCGTGATAGTTTTTTTTTGAGGGAAAACATTCCGACAACTACAAAACTGCATGCTCAAAAAATTCTAAAAAATTTAGCTTAAAAGCTTAAAATATTGGTGATAATTTGTCGAATTTTCTAAATTTCGTAATATCTTGGAAACAGTAATTTATACGTTATATGATGTGCAGAATGAACTATTTTTCTATCAAAAATTAACGAAAAAAATTTCTTATGAAAAACATTGCAAATATTAAAAAAAACACTGTGCGGAGACTTATTCTGGTGAGAGTATGTATGCATAAGACAGGATTTTGATGGTTTCTATTACTCATCCTTATTCCAATTGATATGTTTACAAACTCTGTTTTCCATATTATTGCTCAAATACAGTGAAAAAAGTCGGACGGAGATGTGCCTTTCTTGCATAAAACAGAGAAGTTTAATAAAGATATGTATCACGTTTTTCCCGCATAAATCATATTTTATTTAAATATCTGTAAGCGGTAAATTTTTATTGATAATGAAGTTACCACCAAAAATTGTTATTGATTAATGAAAGTTCGTACTGGTAGTTAAGCTCTACCTCAAAAGCAGTTTGAAAGTTTAATAAAAAGTAAAAGAGTTCTCCAGTTCAGAATTTCGTCGAGACGCTTATTTATTTTAACATAATATTTAGTCTAATGCTATAGTATTTGCTTTTCCTATACTAAATATTAGATGGATTATAAATGATCTGGCCGCTTTTGGGTGTGTAATACGGGCTAAAAGTGAGATGTGCCCTTCTTGCGTAAAAGAGCTGAATAGAAAGAACAATCCTCTACGTCTCCTCAAAATATACGAGTAATAGCGTAATAAAGTATATAACGAGTATTTATTTAGTCAGTGCTCTGACAAAAATATTGTTTGGTTCTTTACTTTGACTTATTTTTCTCTCATTATTTTGCAAATAGCGTTGTTGATGTTCAATTATACTCTTTGCTATAATGCACTTAGCTAATTTGTACGTCAAGTCTTCTTTCTATGTACATGTACGTCATCACTCTAGTATTCGAATATTTAAATAAAACGTGATATGTAGTTTTATTAAATTTCTTTGCTTTATGCAAAAACGGCACACCTCCCTCCGACTTTGTTCACCGCTTTTGAGCAATAATATGGAAAACTGCTATTTTTCAGTCATGAGTAAAAATTTACTGCTTATTGCTATGTATTTAGTAATCATTAAAAGTTTATTGGTAATGCAAATTACATTTCATTATCAGCATAAACTTACTGATTTTTTTATCGTAGGATGGGGAAATGCTTTATGCACTGGTCGGTTCGCTAGTCTCTATACTACATTCCCCGAGTGTGGGACTCCCACCGAAGCGTGTTGGACTACACACTAAAACCCAAATGCCCACCACCCGCGCAAGAATCCCGCATCTGTCAGACGGTTACACGTCTCTTTGTCACACCTTGCGTTGTGTCGTTCAACAACGGTCTCTAAGATATGTCCGAATCATATCTAGCAAGTATGTTGGAAAATTGAATGATCGTTCCAAGGCTTCCAGTATGTCGTCCCATCTTGCCGAATGAAGACGAGTTGGCCGCGCCAGGAGGCAGGCTTCTTCGACTACTTCACTAATTGCTCCTATAGTTGAGTGCCCTTTCCTGAAGCCATGTTGTCGGGGTGAAAGGCTACAACCACCCCGCCCAGATCGGTTAGTATCTCAGTCGATGTCGTCAAGCTCAACTAACGGAAGACGCAAGGAGCGTGCAGCCTCTGTAGGGTCTATGCACAGGGACAGAGGCGTTAGTTGTGTGGGGTTTTCCGGGCATACAAAGAGATGGTTCGACTCGTGGGGTGCCTCTCCGCATGTCGGACATTCATTTGGTCCATCTGCTTCTAATATGCTCAGATATGAGTTCAACCTGCTGCAGTATCCAGAGCCAAGTTGTACTATTGTGTCCGAGTCTCCCGAGGCAGACGAAGCTCCGCCTCGTCTATGTCAGGCGGTTGTGGGCCCAGAAAGGCATTCACAGGTCTGGAGTCTACGTATCTTGAGACTGACTCCCTGTGAATACCGCTCAGGGCCAGTCGATATGCTGACGGGTCCAGAGGTTGCTTTATGAACCTCTGGACTTCGTCCGTCAGTTCGAAAAGATGCCTTCTGACATGCCTTGGCGAGGCCACCCCTGCACGCAGCTGTCTGTCGTCTGTGGCCCCCTACTAAGAATTGCTTGCAGAGCATTGTGTTGTGCTCCCTAATGGGGAGCATTTTCGCCTCGTCGTGTAGGTGGTGTTCTGGCGACATCAGAAGACATCCGGTCGGTGTCCGTAGTGCAGTGTTCTGTGCTGTCTGCAGCTTCATCCACTGTGTCCGACTGGTCCCCGGCGACTACACTGGTGCTGCGTAATTTAAAACTGGTCGGCCAATTGCCTTGTATGTTGGCAGCAACGTTTTTTTGTCTTTGCCCAGGTACTGCCGGCTAGCGACTTCAGGACCTTCTTGCGGCTCTGTACTTTGTTGACAATTGCGGTTGTGTGCGCAGAGAAGGAGAGCAGACTGTCGAAAGTTACTCCCAAGTATTTTTGGGTTGTTCACCGTCGGAATTGGTGTGTCATCAAGTGAATACCCAGCGGTAGTCTGACCTCTTTCGTCCAGGTGGTAAATAAGGTCGCAGAGGATTTTGTAGGGCAGAGGGTTAGAGACCCGTTTACTTTCGAGAACAAGTCATCAATTCCATTCCCAGATGCCATTATCGAACAATCATCAGCGTAAGAGACAATCGAGACTCCCTCTGGTGGCTGAGGGAGCTTGGAAATGTAATAGTTAGACAGTAATGGGGGAAAGGACACACCCCTGTGGAACCCCCAGTTTTATTTTTCTCGGTTTGCTCGATTTGTCTCGTAAACATTACTGACGAGTGTCGACCACTCAGATAATTCGCCGACCACCGTTTGAGTCTCTGTGGGAGTGAGGAGGCCTCTACGTCTTCTAGCAGCGTGGAGTGGCTGACTTTATCAAACGCCTTTGTCAGGTCCAACGCTACTACAATAGTTCTCTAACAGGGGCAGTTGCGGTTTAGGCCACGTGTTATCTTAGTGTTTATGGCGTTAAGTGCTGTTGTTGTGCTGTGCACTTTACGGAAACCATGCTGGGGTCAGGTGGTTCGCAAAATACGGGAGTAGCAAGGCCCTAGGGTCTTCGTTACCGGGGAAAGGATTGTTATCGGTCGATAAGACTCTCCTTTGTTGGCTGGTTTCCCCGGTTTGGGCAGTGGGACCACTATCCTCATCTTGCAGATGTCTGGAATGATTAGAGTTTAGAGTGGCCATTGACAGGTTGAGAACCTTGGCTAAATAGTCTACTCCCGCACAATCTAATTTTTGCAGTATCAACATGCATATTCCGTCGGGTCCCATGGCTTTGGAGGCTTTCGCCTTCTCGGTGGCTACCTGAACTTCACCGCTGGTGGAAACAAGAGGCGCACTTGGTGTCGGAGATTTATGCGGCCTTCTGGTCACTCGACGCTTGGCTTTGTCCACCGCAGGATGCAGTATAAATTGCCTGCTAAAATAGCTCGCGCATCGCTCCGGGTCCGACGAAGCACGGTCGCCGAATGATTTTCGACTCTGTCGTCGCGCTTTGTCGGATTAGAGAGTGACCTCACGGTTGACCAAAGCTTACTCACACCAGAGGTGAAGTTGCAAGTCTTCAGTTGCTCTTCCCACTTATTCCGCTTATGTACGTTCACAAGCTGCCCAATCTACGTGTTGAGATCCCTTATACGAGGATTTCCGGGATCGGCCTGACGAAGGTTGTCACGCTCATCGGCTAGAACAGCCGCTTCAGCAGGAAAGTTGGGACGGGGGTCCGTTATACAACCTGCTGGTACGAGGCGAGCTGCTGCAGCAGTGCCAACCCTGCCGAACGTCATACTTAACGTTCTACTTCACTTAACGCCATACCTTCAAGTTTTTCCCTGAAGACAAGGACTGTGTCGTCTGGCGACAGGTAGCAGCTCACCAGAGTGATTTGGCGCTATTTCCGCGCAGACCTAGCAACGTCCGACCCCACTGCTATCTGAGCGATTAACAATCCATATCGCGGCCGTATGGTCAATCTTGTCTTCTAATTCCCAGCGTATAGCGTTCTTCACTTCTGGGACCGTGGTTAGGCAGTCCATGCCAAGAACTTCTAGACGTAAACGTCTAGTGAGGATACGGGCGTCTCCAAGCTGGCCAATGGTCTACTGCTCTTTCTGAATGCGCTGCATTATTCCTTCAGAACATCTACATCGGTTTCTTTTGTTTGTTTTTGCTTTAGTGTGTTCATTTCAATTCAATTGGGTTTCCGCTTCAAGCCGCTATCTCCACACGTAGCCCAGTCGCTTTTAAATGTCCCGTAGTTGCCTTATCTTAAAAGAGCAGGCCATGGCGAAGGTTGTCACAAGTCCTTATGGGATATTGTGTTCAGAGCCATGATAGCGCAAAACCAGGAGTATATTTCAACTAGACCTGTGTGTCCAACTAAAAGGTGACGTGTGTTGAACGTACTTGAAGACCTGCCAGGGTTTTAACGAGACGGAGGCGATTGCAGCATTTGCCTACTAGCCATTTGTTGAACTAATCGTATTCATTCTCCAGTATGCCGCGAACAGGATTTAAATGGTGTCAATCCTGGGATACTTTTTTAGAGACGGCATCTGTTCGTCCGGACACAGGAGATTGATCATCTTTTAAATCAGGCCCTCGTCTCCTGCCGCTCTTGGTCTGGGACTGCTTATTGGTTATTCGCAGCTAACCTACCGGAGTAGGCCGTTCACATCCGCCCTGTGTGACCCCGGTAAGGTCACAAGGTATCTTTAATGCACTAATAAATATATACGCATAACGTAATAGCAAGCCATTGAGTACTCTTGGCTTTCAAGTTAAGACTCACTAAGATTTACCGTTTGGTGTTTGTAACGTATATTTTGAATGTAATTAATTCTTCAATATACTTACCAAAGGGCGGCTCTTCCATACCCCAAACAAGCTGTCTCTAGCAAAAGTCCATGGATTTTTCACTGCTGCTAGCTGCAAAGCCTCAGCATTTATCAAAACTTGCTCCCATGCCTTCTGCTTTTCTACTTTGCACACTTTATTATTTTGGAAGCTCCCAAATAAAATTCATTTTTTTATCTTTTATCATAGACAGTAGGCAGTTATTGGCAAGTTGATAATTTATGATAGATACATAAGTGCAAAGTTGCTTGAATGTAAAGTAACGGCGTCGCGGCGCGCTAAGTTGATTTGCAAAGTATAAATATTTGCGTCGTGGAAAGAAAAAACATAACTTTGCTGCAATAAATGCAAAGATGATAATTGCAAAATGCAAAGTTGATAAGTCTTTTTGTGGAATAGGGCCCTGTTCATCTTTGCTGGCTTGGAATATTCATCACCACGTGATAAACTCTTTTTGCAAATTTCAACACATTTAATTTTTCTTATTGTCTTATTTTGTTTTAATTTCATTGTAGCAAAAGAAGGACCTGTTCACTGTGTTAAATGGAGCCCAAAAGCAACTGAATTCGTTGTTGTTTACGGATTTATGCCTTCAAAGGCAACCTTATACAACCTAAAATGTGATGTAGTTTACGATTTCGGAGAAGGACCACGGAATTGTGCATTCTTTAATCCTTTCGGAAATCATATCCTTTCGAAAAATACGTTATCTATGAAATTAATTGCAATTATTATGTAGCCAAACACATACATACATTAAATGTTTCATCAATTTAACGATTTCCTTAACAGTATACACTTTTAGCTTTAGCAGGATTTGGTAATTTGCCCGGGAACGTAGAAATTTGGGACACAAAAAAGAAGGAAATATTAACCAACATAAAATGCCCCGATACAACATATTTCGAATGGAATCCTAACGGCATATATTTTATTACAGCAACAACAGCACCAAGACTACGAATCGGAAATGGGTATGTAACATTTATAAATAGCACTCTATAACAGGGGGTCAATTCCTATTCTGTGAAAACGTGAAGTGAAAACATTTTTCATCACTTCACATAAAATTAGGATCCTGTTTTCAAATGAAAATAAATTTATTTGTCAAAAATTGTTGACTGTGGAAACTATTTTTCACAAAGTTTTGTGGCTGGGAAAAAGTAAAGTTGGGCGTTTTTCTCAAAACCATCATCTCGTGATAAAGAATATCATTCTCTTAAACTCACAATAATTTAGCAAATAATTACTTGCTAGACGTTAATGGAATAGCCATTAATGATCGAGAATCGCTTAAAATGATATAACGAAACGATAAAGTGAAAAAAGTTAATTTTCACTGTCATTGAATTTTTTAACCGACTTCAAAAAAAAGGAGGAGGTTATCAATTCCTCGGAATATTTTTTATTTTATTTTTTTTATTTATGTATGTTACCGTATAACTTTGGACCGCGTCAACCGATTTCGAAAATTTGCATCGGGAAGGTAGTGTCTCAGAGGTGGTCCCATACTAATCTGGTTTAGATCCGATCATTGAATTGAATCATGAAAAATAACGGTACTCCTAAATTTTTATATGAGATTTGAACTTTGTTTTTTGCTTAAAAATTACTTGTCATTTTCACTTCACAGTTTCATAGAACCAGGATTGGCCCCCAGGTGTGGGCAAGCGTGAGACTAATAACAGACGCATGTATATTTTCCAGGGACCGTAACGGTTATAACTTTTATTATAAAATCACTTTTTAATCGTTATTAACTGAGTTTTATTTTTTGTTCAAAACATAACGATTATTTTTCGAGTTTTATTTTTTGCTCGGAAAATAATCGTTACGTTTTAAGTTTAATTTTTTGCTCGCAAAATAATCGTTACGTTTTAAGTTTTTTTTTGCTCGGAAAACAATGGTTACGTTTTAAGTTTTATTTTTTGCTCAGAAAATAATCGTTACGTTTTAAGTTTTATTTTTTGCTCGGAAAATAGTGGTTACGTTTTAATTTTTATTTTTTGCTCGGAAAATAATCTTTATTTCTTGAGTTTTATTTTTTGCTCAGAAAATAAAACTTAATTTTTGCGTATGAGTATGCGCGTACGTGAATAGATAGGGGCGGCTGCATTGCACTTTTAACGCCACGGTGGAGTGGGTAATGACAGATGAAGATGAAGATGAAGATGAAGATAAAGATGAAGATAAAGATGAAGATAAAGATAAAGATAAAGATAAAGATAAAGATAAAGATAAAGATAAAGAT
>NW_023458568.1:11059239-11067594 GCF_013731165.1 Rhagoletis pomonella | reverse complement strand
CTGGAGAAATAAACTACCGATTTGAAATGGAGTGTGAGCCAAAACACTTCGCTCTTTCAAAGCGAATTGAAATTCAGTTTATATACTACGTTTATACGCATGCATAAGTCGCTTTAATTCATTTCGCCGCGATTCAAAACATATGTATAAACTGAATTTCAATTCGCTTTGAAAGAGCGAAGTGTTTTGGCTCACAATCCATTTCAAATCGGTAGTTTATTTCTCCAGACAGTTAGAAAGAGTGTATAAACACCGCTCTCACTCAAAGCGAATTGGAGGTCAGCTGTTCCGCTCAAATTCTAAATAATCGCATCAGTATTTAAAAGCTGATTAATAATAATCGTTCTTTTTCTTTGCCACGATTTTATAATGCCGAATAAAATTAGATTTTTATCACTTTCCATTATGTTAACTTATAAAATGTCAAATGAAAACAGCTTATTTTGTTTGCTTTTGAAGACGGTTACTTTGATGCCGAAATAAAGCCGTAAGTATAAACACTAGAGCGAAATGTGTACGGTGTCAATGCGCTTTCAATTAAGTCGATTATTCTGTCCGTATAAACGTAGTAATACATATGTTTTGAATCGCGGCGAAATGAATTAAAGCGACTTATGCATGAGTATAAACGTAGTATATGTTCAAACAGGCCAATTAGCTGAGGCAATTAAGCTTTAAATTGCGAAATTGAGTTTTGTGTTCACACATACGTCAGCTGCGCAATTAGCGATACGAAATCTGCTGCTGGATTACCTACGGTGATGGAAAAGTTGGTACAATCATACCTTTATTTAGTTTGAAAGTGCATTCGGTACAAACACACAATTTTAGGTACATTTGGAACGTAGCCAAATAACTTCTCAGGAAACCAGTTCTTATTTTTATTGATATTTCAATGCATTTTCTGTTGCGGGCAACTGGTCCAATACCTTCGCTCCTTTGTGAAGGGGCATACAAATGATACAAAAAGGTGGTCAAAGTAACGCAACTGTAGTTGATTTCGCCAGATAGACGGAAAATATTTATTTTTAAACGTCAGATCGGAGAACTCGGAGGAAGTAATTCACCTTTTCTACAACATAGTTTTGTCTCGCGCTGCTGGAAGAGATTATTTTCATAGCATTTGTTTAATGGTAGTACAGAAGTTGATGTGGTATCGATGGGAATTTTTATCCTCCTATCTTCTTTATATAGAAATACATATTTACTTTTTAGGTACATCTATCTACTTTTAGATAAAGCTTTCCGTAAATTAGGTACAATTTTATAATTAAATATTCCATCCCTTATGGAATATCAGCTGTAAAAGAGGAACAGAAACAAACAGCTGATTGCTCTTTGTTCAATAAACATACCTCCAAGTCAAAATTAAACATACCTAGCAGGGTTGCATAGAGAATCTGACAAATTAATTGCCAATTAATAATTAATTGGCAATTAATAATTTTAATTTTTTTATGATAAATTGGGTAACAATTAAGGCTTAAATTGGTGAAAAGGTGCTTAATTGCCAATTAGGTGCCTGTTTGAACATAGTCTTAGACACTTCAAACATGCACTTTATTAAACTAACATTTAATGACTTTCTAAATGGTTTCCAAAGTTTGATTTGTGGATTTATATCAAAGAATGAAACCGAAACCGGTACCGCTATTTTGGACCGAAAAAGAACGAAACCGAAACCGTTTCAAGCACAGGGACCGGTTCCAATCGGTTTCGAGAAAACTATAAAAATCAGCTACAAGATCTGGCAAATACAAACTTGTTTTTCTTTTTCAGTAGAGTAAGTTTGCCATTGCTTGATCAAGAATTTGCTTTCAAGTCGATCACACATACTTAACGCTCGTATTTTTTTTTTCAGACAAAAAACTATATTACTGCGAAAAAATCCCGTTTCGCAGTATCTCCATTAAAAATAAAAAATAAAAGTATAAATGCAGTATCTTTGAAAAAACAGCAGTATTAATTTTGGAATAAAAAAAGTTTTATACTGCCAGAAAAATCATTTGAATTGACAGCTGTGACGTAGGCTGCACGCAACTTGATAGTAAATTTTCGTTTGAAAATGCCGTCGTCAAGGAAACAACTTAAAATTTCACTAAATTCTGGAGCTCCGGAACAGCCTAAATATGATCACCTGTTTGAGTTCAGGTTGTCACACGGTTTGAGGGGATAAATTGATATCAAGTCGATGGTGAAGTTGTAAATGTGCGAGTGTGTTATTAAAAAAGTGTGAATATATTGCAATTTGAAACAAGTTCTCGATCGTGTAACTTCCAAGTAAAACAAAAGAAACGATACTTTGCGTTTACACGTTAAAAAAATTGCTTTCAATTTATTCACACGTTTTTTCATATTTCATTAAACACCATTTTCTGCGAACAAAAGCTCACTTCCCAAAGCTATGATCGATTAGTTATTGAAATTGAACGAAAAATTGCCTATCGTCTTGAAAGAAAAATTGCTTTCAAGCTGATACGCAATTTGCAAGTGCGAGTGTTTCAGAGGTTTTTAAAATTAGCCACAATGTTTAATGTCGCAAAAAAAAGAGCAAATCTTGTAAGGTTCATATTTATTTAATAAATAATCTTTATCAAACTTATTTTCATATTTTTATTTCAAAAGCTGAAACCGAAACTAAATTTGAAGAACGAAGCTAAAACCGAAACACCTTGCGGAACCGAAACCCGAACGTTATTTTGATTCGGTTTCATCCCTTGATTTATATTGTTTTTGAATTTAAAGAATCTGAGCCTATATAACATTTAAATGGCGTATAATCAATGTATTCTTACAGTTCCGGACGTTTTGATTGCTCCTAGAAAATTATATTGACCTCAAAAGAGAATAACTGACTTTCTTACGTGTTATTCCCATTGGAAAAATAAAAACTTGATACGCAACCTCTTAGAATTATCACAGAGAGCGGAGATTTATGAAGGATCATTACTAGGGCTCGGAATCTCATGCACCGAAAAATCGAAAATATGCGCATATAATATGCACCCAAAATTCAAAAATATGCGCTATAAACAATTAAAATATGCAATTAAAAATATGTTCCTAATATTTTATTGCTGGTACAAAAATAAATAGCACATGTATTTTAACAAGAAAATAACGAAAACAATTCACTTCAAAATACAATACATATTTATGTATAAAATTAGTTTATAATCAAGCAGTCAGATACAATCCTGTGTAAATAGACAGTTGAGAAAGTTTGCCATTTTGATTCCACAACTCGTGCAACCTACAGCCATTTGGCGGTTTTAATGAATTTCTGTACGTCACACAGAGAGAGGCAGCTTCACTCTAAAACATTCTGCAGGAATGGCTTGCAGAGTGTCTTTAGCCTCATCCTTGCAAGGGCGGGACACTCGCACAGGAAGTGTTCGACTGTCTATTTTGAGCCAAAGTCATAACTACTACACCAACGGACGAGTCCCCTGTGCACACTGCAGTAAGTTAGTAGGAATCTTCTTTGCTCATTCCTGAGAGAGCTTTGGTCTAAGTAGGACACCCAGAACTGCCGTGTAATCCTGTACGATCCTGTGCGGTTCCACCTCTTCTTAGCCTTCGAGTGATAAATTTCGGTAATTGTTGCTTTTATCTCCCTGAGCGAAGCGCCCATGTCCACCGCGTGGGACACATTCAATGCGGAGCCGCACCTTGCTCGTATTGATCGGAGATATAGGCCAGCTCGCTCCTACAGTCTTGCACTAGTTGAGATCTAACAGATCCGAAGGCCGCTTGGTTATCCGAGAAGATATTCAGATATATACTGAAGAAAAAATATAGGGATTTTTTTTTGCAGGAGATTTTGCACTAAATTTAAATGGTTGTAAAACAAAAAAAGCAAAAATATGCCAAAACCACATGCCTTTTTTTTAAATATACTAAAATATGCGCAGTAAATATGCAAAAACAGGTATTTTTGCAAAATATGCAAAATCATGCATTTACTGCAAAATATGCAAAAATATGCACTAACGATTGAATGTCATCTTAAAGGAAATTTCATGATTCGTAAAGATAACTTAACTATTTCGATTTGAACATGCCTAATGAAAAAATGCATTTGCATGAGATTCCGAGCCCTAATCATACCAAACACTAAAATCTGAGTCGAATTTCGGTCGCATTGCAGCATTTTTTTTGACGTTGTCTAAAGTATATCCTGCAAACCAAAGTTCCTAAAATTTTAACCAAATTTTTAAGGTTCAAATTCACAGTGCGTAGTAAACTCAGAATAGGCAGTTAACTACAGATTTTTGTACTGAAAATCTGTAGTTAACTATCGATTCTGAGTTAACTACGCACTGTGAATTTGGCCCTAATACCATGTCCCCACCGGAGCTAACCACGTAGTTATGGCTGTTGTGTTGGTTACCCCGATAACCCACTTCATTTAGCGTAGTTTCGCCATATAAAAATGACAGCACTTAACCATTTCACTGAGATGGTTAAAAGCTAACCAACTCAAAACCACGTCGAAAGTCTGATACAACCCTGTGGTTTCCCGCCATCTGTGGGTCATTAGCGTTAAAATGTAAAAAATTCGTTCCTTACTGGTGTTTGGATTTAACTAAGATCAGATTAGATTTACTCCGGTTTTTGAAAAATTTTTAAATCTACTCTGCTCCGCTTGACTTCAAATCTATTCCGATTTTTTTTCATTCATGTTATGCCCCTCTTGGGGCCGTTTTTTGAGTGTTCACCACCGGTTTCAGTAAAAAAATTGAAAGTTAGTCAAATCTCACTGTTAAAAAGTAACTCTTTCATAGCAATGCGTCAATAAAGTAACTTCGTTATTTTTTGATGTATGGCTGTAGAAATTGGCGGACGCAGAACTATGCTTATGTTGTTAAAAAATATATGTAGAATAAAATTTATATAAAGTAGAAAAGGTTTAAATCCTATTGCTCTTTAAAAAATTAAGTGTTAGAAACGTACTACTTTATAGAAAATGCTAAATATTACCTAAATATGTAACGTATTATCCTTACATTTCCTCGCGTTCTTATTTTTGCATGAATAGGATATATTTAACTCAAACAACTAATGACAGAAACGAGAATAAAAAATTCAATCTAGTACGGAAAATTTGTTTTTGCTCAGATTTTTAGTCTTGAGTCGAGTTTTTGAGGTAGGTCCGAACACTGTTCTCTACATTTGTACTGCTTTATAAACCTCAAACCGCAGTGTGGACAGCAATAGTTAGTGAGGTGGTTAAGTTTGATTTGAGATGGTTAACTTTTTGGTGGGGACATGTTATAAGAGTATCAGAAGTGTGTTTCGAATTCTGTAACGATTTCTTTACGAATCTTCAAAGGAAGTCACGATTTACACGATTTCTTAAAGTAGAAGACCCCAATAAGGCACGACCTTTACCCATCTGTTTAATGTATTCATTTTATTTTGTATGAAACTCAACGTATTAGGAAATATTTCGCGAGTGGGTTGGCTGAAAAAATCATGGCCAGGATATTTTAAATTAAATATTCAAAATATATATTTTTTTAACTCATTGTCTATTTGGTATTTTATAATAATGACTAATAAAACATGTTTAAAACATTATTTCGGTCAAGTCCCACGGTAAAAGTTTTGAGTTAAAAAGAAACAGGCGTATATCCTCTAAAAGCTAAATTCTATAGAAGTTGGCACAGTTGTCAAAGGGCTATGACGAGCGATTCGAGTCAGTCTCTTTAAAACTCGATCAGACCCCAGAAATATGCAGGAAGTAGCGCTTGAACAATGTGGTGTGGCATTATATAATTTCCTTTAGATCTTTGGTATAGTTTTGGTAATTTTCAATGAAAATTACTTATTCACAGGTAAATATCAGTATGAAGGCAATTTAATTATTTAAAACAAAATTACTAAAGTCGTGCGCCCTGCGGAAAAACATAAACCAAAGATAGTTTAGTAAAGCAAGTTTACCACTCAAGTCACTAGAACGGGTTTTCACAAAAATTTTATCACTAGGCGTGTTTTATTTGACCAGAAATTTTAGCTTTCTGCTTCAGCCAATCAGAAAGAGGTAAAAGCTTGCATTTTACACTAAACCGTTCAAAAATTTATATTCACTAAAATATTAAAAACTAAAAGTTTTCAAAAAATTTCAAAATTGTATGCATGTCTGCTTGCCACAAAAGTGCCAATTATTTCCCCAGCGCATATATAGCATTTTTAAAGTCTCTTAAGTAAATCGTATGCGTTAATATCATGCAGCAGGCATTCGCACAAAAACATCGAAACATGCCTTGATTTTGAATATCCTTCATAAACTCAAAAATAATTTACAATAAACAATAAATTCAACAATTTTATTTAGCTTGAAATTTTTGCGGAAAAAACAACAATTTGCATTTTGGTAGTAGTTATAGCTGCTATTTCGGAGATCACCACATCTCATCAGACTTCTTCAACTGGGATTCGATCCAACGACCCAAGCCGCCTAAGCCAGTCTATCCACTGAACTAAGTTCGCCATGTAAACTGTTGTTGCTTTTTCTCTTTTGATGTGTTAAGCGAATTACAATCAAGCGCAGCTTCTCCGCTGCTATTTACACTTGATCATGTGGTTGTTGGTTTTTGTTAATAAATCTATTTTTAGAATGTTTAACTTGCAGGTGTGCACGTCCTTAAGTTATTTGTTTTTGTGGCCATATAAAAATTATACAGTTGAAGGGGTTAGAATTAGGAATGTTAATCCCGGGATCCCGGCATTTTTAAGGTCTCGAAAATCCCGGGATTCTTGGCAAGTAATCCCGGGATTTTTGGGATTTGTAATTTGCACTGATGGCAATAATAGAAACTCCTTTTCTTGACCAGTATTGGCTATATTTCTTTTTTTATTTAATAATTAATATTTTTTTTATAAATGTCTAGTTAATTATACATATAACACCGCGCGATAATAAATTTTAAACACAAATATCAATATATTCGCGAAACCCTGGGCCAAATATAGTAAAATTGCGTTTTTAGTTTTTCACTCTGACGTCAGTATTCAAAAATGATTTAAAAAATTCTGAGAAATGTGCTTAGAGAAGCAGTATGGGTATAAAATTAATGAGGAAATCCTGTAGAATTTAAACAGATTCAAGTTTCTGGTGCAGAAGGGGTGGTAAATATTAAAAATGTCTTTTAAAATTTTATCCTCGAAATTTCGCAATATTTGTTTTTAAAAAAATTATATGTTAAGGGCCTATATAAAATCGATAACATCCTCGAATTTCGTTCTTCTAACTTTGTCAGCTTAAAAATTACCTATTCGTCCTTGTGAATCCAAAAAATTTAAATTCTTTAAATTCTAAAGAAATTTCCTATTGCATTTGTTATCCTACATTGCATTGAATTTTTTTAACAATTTTTGGAATTAACCATATCTTTGAAATTACAAAGTCCTTCAAAATAAATTCTGCGGTCACAGAGAAAAAATAAAAACGCCACTTTAAATAAAAAAGTAGGTTTCAACCCCATTTATTTATTAGAGCTTTTTAAACAATATAGAAGCAATTTTTTCGATTCAAGTTGTTGAAAAGTAATGAATATCTAAATCCCGGGACTAATCCCGGGATCCCGGGATTGTGACAACGTTATTCCGAAAATTCCGGGATCGGAAAAAGCCGAAAAATTAACATCCCTACTTAGAATCATAAGGGTCTAAGTGACATTTTTTTTTAAATATAAGTTGTACCCATATTTGTATAGTTAAATATAGTATTTATCTGGTGACAAAGAGTAAACATTCTTTGAATTAGTTAATTAACCTGCATTCATTTAGGCAAAAATCATTTGAAATGAATGTACCCAGAATTTACATTAAGTAATCAACTTTAACTTTAATTATCTTAAAACAATATCAGACCTACTTAGATCCTTTTGATTCTAACCCCTTCAATTATATTCAAAAATTTTATTGAGCTTGAGGCCGTTTTTAATGAATATTTTTTGCGAAAAAAATTACATTTTGGTAGAAGTTATAGCTGCTATTTCGAAGATCACTTCAACTGGGATTCGATCCAACGACTTCAGTCGCCTAAGCCAGTAGTCTACCCACTGAACTAAGTTCGCCATGTAAACTGTTGTTGCTTTTTACACTTTTTTTCATATGTTAAGGCAACTACAGCCAAGCGCAGCTATTCCGCTGCTATTTACACTTGATCACAGTGGCGGATACAGGATTTTATTTGGGGAGGGGCGATTGGGATCAACATGTCAAATAACGTTAAATTACGGGGTCTAACTTGATTCTCAGCGGAGTGACCAACCACAGCGGAGTTACCAATCGAAGCTATATGACCTACAAGCATTCAACCTGCTTGAACCCTCATTTATTTTTCAC
>NW_023458568.1:11035592-11059139 GCF_013731165.1 Rhagoletis pomonella | reverse complement strand
AGCAAGTACAGCGCCAGTGAAACAGTGTTGATATTTTAAGTAAAATTGTACTTTTTTCAGTACAATTATTTTTAAAATGTACAAAAGTACAATTTGCCGATTTTAAGTACAATTTCAACATCAAAAATACTTTTTGTACCAAACGCTCAAATCTCTTCTAGCACTTTGATTCTTAATCCGTTTACATTTAAGTAAATGGATATACCTATATTTCATATTTGATACAAAACGAAATTATGAATTGTAATTTTGAATGTAAACGTGATTGGGAACAGTAATATTAGTGATGTCCGTTATGGTGATTGCGATTTCTTATCACCGGCGGGTGAAATATCCCCAATCGCTATTTATTTTGAACAAATCTTTGGAAATGCAATTTACCTAATGGCGATCCTGCAGAAATAGAAGTAATTGAGCAATTCGGGGGTTGAAAGTAAAAAAATGTATGTAAATTCCATGCGTTGAAATTATAAATTTCCCTTGAGGATTTCCATTTTATCGATAGTGATATCATTTTATGTTCATTAATATGAACTGACCTATATAGTGTATTAATGTTTTATCATCATTGTCTTCATCATTGACAAAATTACACGGTCACCCGGTATTTTTGTTATTTTTTTTAAATAATTTTAATTATTTTTTTTTATAAAATTGTAGCTCATTATCAAACAAAAACCTTGCAAATAAATCGAAACTTGAAAGAATGAAAAAAATCAACAAAGTTTCATCAAATTTTCACAGTTTTTGTTCAGAATTTGTAGACATGTTTTGGGTTAACAATTTTGTAGCCCATTCATTCTAGTATAATAAGGTGCAAGTTTGAAGTGTCTAGAAAATACCATTGATTTTTTGAATTTTTCTGTTTGCGGTGTTGCACACCTTCTTCCATATAACGAACGTTCGCATTTTATGTTATATGGATGAATGCGCGTGTAGCGTTGTTGTTTTTTATTCCAATATTTTAAATTAAGCTTTATTTTATAGGTTTTCTTAGACAATGATAAATGATGTACACAAATTTCAGTATGGAAAAAAAGTGCAACACCTTCAACGAAAAAAGTTCTCAAAAATCTACGCGAATTGAATGTACTATCTCGATCATTTAAACATCTCGGACTAGCCCACCACTTAAAATGATTATTTAAATCTAAAGTATATATTAAATGATACTTAATATTTGCTTTAGAGATGAAATTTCGACAAATTTGTTTAAACAAAAATTCTTCTGCTTGCGTTTCTATGTTTATATCATTTATCAATTTAAGCACATACGATTAAATGTAAAAAAAATATTTTTAATTGCGGATCCGAAAGAAGTATTTATTAGTTGCATTGAGTTACGCAAAAATAGTGCCGAAAATCAATCGATTGTGCTGAAGGTGCCGGCTGCTTCCGAAAGGGCCGAAAATGGCACAATGCACACTCATTTTCCATCACTGTCACACATACAATCTCACAATTCTGTTGACTTCGTTTTCCCCTTCCGATAACTTTTTGCTTCCGCGCTTGCCCAGCACCGCTGTGCAAAGCTTTGCACGCGCAGTCGCCCGCGACACATATGTGCTGATTTGGGCATCCCTAGTCTTGATCTTGATCTTGATCTTCATCTTCATATTCATCATTATCTTTATCCTTGTCTTTTTACTTATCTTTAACTTTGTCCTGTTCTTCACCTTTATCATTGGCTTGATCCTTCAATTAGGTTGTGAAGATCTGTGGTTTTGTCGTTGCCCTTGTCTTTGTTTCTGCCCTTGTATCTTGCTCTCTGTATTTTCATTACCCACAGTGGCGGTAAAAATTCAATGCTATTCACGCATGCGCATACGCATACGCAAAATTAAGTTTTATTTTCTGAGCAAAAAATAAAACTCCAGAAATAACGATTATTTTCCGAGAAAAAAATAACACTTAAAACGTAACCATTATTTTCCGAGCAAAAAATAAAACTTAAAACGTAACCATTATTTTCCGAGCAAAAAATAAAACTTAAAACGTAACGATTATTTTCCGAGCGAAAAATAAAACTCAAAACATAACGATTATTTTCTGAGTAAAAAATAAAACTCAAAATATAATGATTAAACTTGATTTTTATAAGTAAAAATTAAAAAATAAAAATCAGTGCCGCTGAAGGTATTCCGAGTAATAAGAAATATATTGGTTGACTTCTTATGCACGTAGCATTTCTCTTTCAGCGTGATTTTTTGAGTTGAAATTTCAAAAGATAATCGTTATTTGCGGTCCCTGGTATTTGTTGAAACTTATTCTTTCATGTTTTCTTATTCTAATTTTACAAAATGATAGTCACGCATGTTTATAAACGCATAAATTTAAATTCAGTCGCTTAATATTTAAACATTATAAGCGAAGACGACACCTCAGATAAAAAAATAAATTACATAAATTGTGTTTAAATCTGTAAAAACAGTAAAGCAGGTACAATAAATCTTTAGAAAAAGATTTTGTTCCATTTATTTATTCCTATTTTCTCTATTTGATTGTTATAAATGCATACATAATATATTGTAATATGTTTGCATCAAGTTTTCAAGGCATTCTTCATCTACTAAAGGTGGCAATGCAAAATTTAATTATCCAAAAAGAAAGAACAATTCATGAGCTTTATAAGCGTTCAAAAAAATGCTTATTGGATGTCCCACCAGTCACAGCAAAATATGTATTTTTTAACGTAAAATACAAATTCTTAAGTTTCCCATTGTTTAAATGAGATCCCCCAATTAAAAATATAATTAATGTTCACATCAAATCAGCAGTGTTCATTTTACTCACGAACTATGTGTCCTCAAAGGTGACTCGTCCCACCGGTTTCAAAATGTTGTCCACCCGTCACAAGAAAAAACAAGGTTTGTTTTTAATTTTTAATATAAATGGTACTTAACATTCTACTAACTACACTCGAGAAAGCCGGTATGAACGAAATTGGGAAACAAATTTAACAACTCAAAGAAGCGTTGTCCCACCCGTCACGCTTGGAAAATGTTAAACTTCTGTGTAAATTATATAATTAAATTGTATACTTTATCAGTTTCGTAATAAACTGATATCTGACTTCAAGTGTAAACAGTTTGACACTTTTCAAGTCAATGGTTAAAGAGAATTTACTAAAAGTTTGAGCGAAAACGAGTTAAAATGGCCCACCCGTCACTTTGGAATGCCTCATAAGTTTTCTTGAAGTATAAAAATTCATACGTAATTGTAAATTTACAAAATTAATTTATGTGATTTTTCGTATTCGGTTTTTATGGATCGTCTTTGCTTTATCTTTCTTTTTATCAAAAATAGTAATGTTAACACCATCTACTTTAGTTACAACGTGAGAACCCTGACATATATTTTTTATGTTTGATTATGGGTTCTTTTTGTACTAGAATCAGATTCTTTTCTTTATTCTGTACTGGACGAGAGGGTCTATCATATGAATGTTTGTTACGGATTTTATGTTTATTAATTAATTCTTTGGCTGTTGCATGTGATTTTTGCATACGGTATTTTACCTCTTTCGCATAGTTTTCGACGTTATATATCGGGTCTATCTTTTCTTTTCGCAATTCGTGCGGTAAAGTTGCTTTTTTGCCGAAAACTAGTTCGAACGGAGTAAATTGATTATCAAAAAGAGTATTATGCGTTGTATTGTGTAAAAAGCTGAAATATTTCAAATAAGTGTCCCCGTCAGAAAATGTTTCGCTCAAACATGTGAGTAAATATTCGTTGAAAATCCTATGGTTCCGTTCAATTGTTCCCACGGTTTCGTGATGGTGTGTTGCTGGAAAGTTGTGTTTTATATTTAAAAGTTTTGCCAGTTCGTAAATATTTCATTTTTATATTAAATTCTTAAGTCGGTCATAATAGAATTTATTGTGACGTATATTAATATGCAGCTTTCAAAAATAGCATATGCCACAGTTTTGGCATTTTTGTTTGGTATCGCGATAGTTACTAAATATTTTGTTTGATCGCAAATTATAGTGACAGCGAACTTGTTACCATATCTTGATTCTGGCAGACGGCCTATTGTGTCAATAATTACTTCTTCAAAAGATTTACTAGGTGTTGGTGTTAAAACAAGATTTTCTCTGTTTTTAGGTTTGACTTTGTTTAGTAAACATTTCTCACAACTTTTTACGAATTTTGATATATCACGGGTCATCATTTTCACGAAGTATTTAGTACGAATTTTTGCATACAGTCTTTTGAGTCCACAATATCCTCCACTTATTGGGTCGTTATGGTACATTGTCATAAGTTGATGTTTCTTTTCATCGTCGGCCACAGTTTTGACAAGATATGTTAATATAATATGTAATGTCTTTAAAATTTTATTTTCGCGTTTTTTTAAGCTAGCAATTGTGAAATGACCGAAAAATTCATCGTCTTTTGGCCATTCATCTCCTTAATTTTGCGTTTGCTGGCTTCAATTTCAAGCATAGAAAGTAAATCATCGAAATTCAATATTTCGTTAGCAAAATCGAAATTAAGCAACTCGAGTTTTTTATGTTTAATATGTGCGCAAATTCGTAAATTTTTAATTTTATCATCTTTATCATAAGTAATTTCTGATCTAATGCGCGGGATCCTTTTTGAAAAGTTGTAAGAAAATTTATCATAAACGTTTAATGTTTCCTGTCCTTCATCTTCGTTATTATTTGTATTTTTTATTATTTTGTCGTTTTCTCTGCTAGTCATTGATCTCGTCTGTACTGCCAAAATATTTTCGTCGATTCCCTTATTTCTTCTATCGTTATACGTGAAAGTGTGTCTGCGCCAACATTTAATTTTCCTTTAATATATTCGATTGTAAAATTATATTCAGCTAATTCTTACCATATCCTTGAAAGTTTTGAAGAGGGGTATTTCATATTGAATTGGTATACTAATGGTCTCAGGTCTGATTTTACTAAAAAATGCGTTCCATGAACGTATGGTCGAAATTGTTTAATGGCAAAGTAACGCAAGTAAAGTAACAAGAAACAGATATACTTTCGGAAGAAACAAATATTGTTTTTCCATTCACGTAGATATTGCAGAAATTTCCAAGAAAAAGTTTTATAGAAAAGACTCATGACCTATGCAAGTGTTGCTTTCGGTTCCGTGTAGGATTGGTATCGCGACTTTTTCATTGCCTACCCAGAAGGACATACAAATGCTTGCATAGCTAATAACGCATTTGTTAATTTTTAGAAAATCTTTACCCAGATAGTATACTGTTAAAATTATCGGTTACTATATGTAAAGTATGTTTAATATAATACTCAGTAAAAGTCAAGTTTACGGTAATCGTACCTAAAGTAGAAACAGTATTAGAAGTGGCACCGGTAATGTGAATTATATCATTCGTATTTATAGAAAAATTTGTATCAAAGCTAGAAATTTTCATTAAAGAAATGTCGGCTTGCGTGTCGACTAAAATCGTACAAAAGTCGTTTGACCCATTAATTTTCAATTCGATAAAGTCGGAGTAATTAAAATTTAAGCATTAATGCTCTTTGTTGAAAAAATTTTATTTAATTGTCCAATTCTTCCACTCTCAGTGTTCACTACTGAGGGGCGTTGGTGTTTAAAGCGCGCACATTAGCATTACTGCGTGAATTTGGACGTCTATTGTTATTATCAGGGAACGGATTTTATGGAAATTGCCTTTTTTTCTGCTAAAGAGATAGAGTATATTCGATTAAGAATGTCCACGATTTAGCTTTCCCTGATTCCATATATACACATTTGATGTTGCCTTTTTTTGCCTTTTTTAAGATATTTGCCTTTTTTTGCCTTTTCTACCTTTAAAAAAGTGATTATAGCATTTACATTTTTTTTTTTAAGATTAAAAAATATACACATTGCCCATGCGGCTTATAGAAGCGTAGAGACCTCTTGCCAAATTGGTGTTGGAAAAATTCAAAGCCGTTTTCTCAGCTAACGTAGGCTTGGAGATAATAAGGGGTTTGGATAAAATTGTAAATAATAATAATAATAATATCCCAACGGTTTTTACCCTCCATTCCCGCCCATCCGCACGAGGGGCGCAGTCCGCATGACGTACGGAACCAATATTTTAAATTTTTGTGCCGAGTCACGATGGGCAGGAGTTTGTTAAGTGTCGAGATCTAAAACTGTTCAGCTACAGAACTAAATTCATCAGCTGATTTTATGTATTTATGTGAATAATTCACTTATTGAGAGAGGAGAGTATCGCTTTCTTAATGCTGAAAAGCGGATCTGATATATCAAACGTGCTGGAATGAGAGTTAAAATCCTGGCATAAGCAACGGAGTGGGTCGTGCAATTCAAAATTGGTTTTACAAGCTTTCAGAAATATGGGACAAAAGTGTCTTGATACGCGTGACGGAACATTAAAGCTTACATCAGCCAGAAGAGACGGACTTGAAATTAAACCTGTCAGTAATTTAACCATAAAAATTATACCAAGCATTTCCCTGCGACTGGCAAGTGTAGGAAGGTTAATAAGTTTTAAGCGACTCGTATAAGGTGGAAGACTATATTGAGAATCCCATCGGAAATTTCTTAAAGCAAAAAGTAGGAATTGTTTTTGAATTGATTCTATCTTGTCTGAGTAAATTTGATACCTTGGATTCCAAACCACCGAGCCGTATTCCAGAATCGGCCTAACTAATGTTGTAAACAGGGTTTTAGTGATATACGGGTCACTAAATTCTTTTGACCATCGTTTCACAAATGCAAGAACACCTTTAGCCTTGTTGACTGTCACATTAATGTGAAGATTAAAATTAAGCTTAGGATCCATTGTGATACCAAGGTCCACAAAATTGTATACCTGTTCCAGGTTATGGTTACCTATTATATAAGAAACTGGCAGAACAGCTCTTCGCGAGAAGCACATTACTTTACATTTCTTAAGATTTAGAGGCATAAGATTTACTTTACACCAGTAAGCCATGCTGTTTAAGCCTGATTGTAGCAAAGACCTTTCTTCAATTGAAACGTACGATTTATAAAGTTTTACATCATCTGCATACATTAAAATTTTGGAGAATTTTATATCTGTAGAAATATCGTTTATAAAAAGCAAGAACAGAATCGGGCCTAGGTGGCTACCCTGAGGGACTCCTGAAGTAACATCAATGACGTCAGAGATAGTATTTTTAAACAATACCCTTTGTGATCTATCATAGAGGTATGAAGAGATCCAACGTAGAAAATTAGGTGGAAGACCAAGAAGATCAATTTTATAGATGAGCAACGAGTGGCACACTTTGTCAAATGCTTTACTGAAATCAGTATATATAACATCAACAGTTTTGCTCTCACTAAATGCTTTTGAGATATAGGATGTTAATTCAAGTAAATTTGTAGAAGTTGATTTGCCCTTGCAAAATCCATGTTGACTGTATGAAATGCTTGAAGTGATAGAATGCGTCAACCGATTTGTTATAATTGCTTCAAATAATTTAGGAATTGCAGAAAGCTTAGCTATGCCCCGGTAGTTCTCCACTGAAGACCTGCTACCGCTTTTATGTAAGGGGGTTATGAACGATTCCTTCCATACAGTTGGAAAAACGCCCTCTTTAAGAGACAAATTAAATAAGGCTGTTAACGGCTCATAGAGATAATCAGCACAATTTCTAAGAAAACAAGTGGGGATCTGGTCAGGACCATAACTAAAAGACTGCTTTAAGGACTTCAGGTAAACTAAAACATCATCGGGAGATATTATAGGGTTATGTATTGAGTTAATTGGACTTAGTTTAAAAGGATAGTCAAAGTATGCTTGGGAGTTAGTGGAATAATTGGATTTAAAAAACTGAGCGAACATGTTAGAAATTGTTTGATTATCACCAGAGACGGTATTTTGAAACTTCATGGCTGAAGGAAACCCACGCGAGGAAAACGCACTTATTCCTGATAATATGAACGTTTCAAACATTCCATATTTAAATTGGGCTCCGCTTGTATCAACTTACGTCGAGCACACATTTAGTATATTCAAGGCTTTTCTTCGCCAAAATCGAATGAAAATGCTGTCAGAAAACTTCAAAATGCTTCTTGTGGTTCAATGCTCCTACAACTATACAGATTAAAGTTTTATGAGTTAGAAACCCGAAAGGATAAAATAGTCAAAGATTCAAATACAAATTTTTCATATAATGAAACTAGTTCATAGTTTTTCTCTTTTTACTTGTAATATAAACATTTCTAAAATAAATGTATTTTTTGATTGTTCTTCGTATTTTCTGTCTTTTTAGTGCCTTATTTTGATTTTTGCAATACCTAGTGCCTTTTTCGCTATTTTGTTTTGCCTTTTTTTGCCTTTTTTGCAACACCTAGTGCCTTTTCCTGCCTTTTTCGCTATTTTATTTTGCCTTTTCCAGCCTATTTCGTTATTTTATTTTGCCTTTTTTATAGGTTTTTAGGTCCTAAAAATCCGTTCCCTGGTTATTATTATTGTTGTTTCGATTTCTCTTATTTGAATTCCGATTATTGGAATTAAAATTACTAGTCATAATCCCCGAAATTCGCGGTGCTCGAGGTCTAAAAATCTGGATATTTCTTTATTCTAAAAACTACATGAATTGCTTTTGGTAGTTAACTTTAACTTTGGTGTTTAGGTAAAATCATAGTTCGCTGGACTGTTAATTTATGTGGGGTAGTAAAATTCGTTTCCCTTGTGAATCACATGTTTGAAGCCCATTAACTAACCCTTTATATATACATATTGGTATTGCGGCATCCAAACAATTATATTGTAGTTCTTTAACTATAAGGCGAGACCATTAACTAACCCTTCATATATATGTACATAAATACACATTTAGGTTGGAGATTAACATCACAACTGCTCCAACATTTAGTATCAAGCTGCGTTGATAGAAGAGAAAAATTTTCCCGTTTTCCAGGAATTTTGAACAAAAAAGGGATGGCGGGAATAATAGTCGTGAAAACGCGGAAAATCACATACGCCATGCCCATAAATATTATAGTAATACTATTAGGCTAAAATGCGGAGGGAAAGCTACGTTCGTTTGCGGTGGAGCACAATATTGCATTTCACCACTTATCAGTGCTACTAAAAACAGTATTCAGCGATTCCAAAATTGCATCACAATTGCACACGAATGACATGTACAAATAACGCATAAGTGTATGCAATATATGTTTTATATTAATAATATTACATGTAAATTCAGTTGTTATTGACTTAGTTGTTAAAATACGGTTATTGATCGTATAAAAAAATAAAACACGAAGAAAAATTGATTTGTCATTTTTAAAAACTGTCATGAGGTGCAACTCCCCTACTCCACTTGCTCCTGTGGATATTCAGGCACAGATATCGACGCCATAGTAAAAATTTTCATCTCCGGACAATATATTAACCATTTCTTTATTAACTACAGTACAGTGCTTATTTTTTTTGACTCGAAATTGATCGATCCTTCAAGTGGTTTTGATTAATTACACCAGGCTGAGGTTCAAATACCCAATCGACTAAATCTCGAAAAATAATCCCTTGTGGCACTTATCTTGATTTTTCTCGCCCTTCTCTAACCCGCAACAGAATACTAAAATAATCGGATTCTCTGAAACGCATATTTATCGAGAGTGTAAAATTTACCGATCTCTCAGTTCGTCCGCCAGGTTTTTTTTTTAAGTTTTCCAGCATTTTAAAATTATACAAAATTAAAAATAAAATAATTATATTGTTCAAAACTGTCGTTGGAAATTGAAAATGGGAATGCGTGTGAGATTCAGTTTTACATTTTAAAATTGCTCAATGTAAAATTTTAAAAAATTTTCCGTGCAAATATGTGCATCGAATGATTCTTAAATCTAAAATGTATGTGCAAAGTTTCAGTTTTATATATAGATATATAGATTTATAATACAAATAAAACCATATTTGCCTCAGAAAAAAGACATCGAAATAAACCATGTAAGATTTATACATGGGTATGTGTTCAGAGGCAAAAGCAAAATTTTTGTTTTGCAGATCTTCCGCTGTATCACATTCGCACGAAAATAGCAATGCTTTGCTCGATATGAAACAAAAACAGGGACGAAAACGAATAAATGGAACATAGCAATGCTCTAATCAAAATAAAGCCTACAGTGTGTATGAATGTATGGATATGCAACCACGTTGTGTATGTATGTACAGAGCCAAATATAATATTTTCTTTGCAGATCTTCTGCTGTATCGCTGCCTACATGCACTCGAACGTAGCAATGCTTTGATCGATATGAAACAAAAACAGAGACGAAAGCGAATAAATGGAACAATTTTTCATTCTCTAATGTCCCGCTGAGACGCTGCCTATCGAAATGAACGTAGCAATGCTTTGCTCAATGTAAAATCTTTCGACGAAAATGGTTCAATGAATCTTAAATCTGAAAAGTTTGTGCAAAGTTTCAGATCGAGCACTTTAATTTGATGTATAATTTGTCTCTGTAAGACTTGTAGATCGCTGGGAATAAGCGCATTTCTTTCAGAATAATATATAGATTACTATTGCCCCTAGCACTGTTGTTGCACCCGCTGTTATTACCGTTATTACTATACCTACTGAAACCGGGGCGTTGTTTTGTCTGAAATTATTATTGTTTTACCTATTTAAATTGTGACCTCTAAAACTACCTCTAAATCTATTTTGCCTATTTACTCGGGATCGAAACTGTTAAGTCTTGTTGCACAAGTCTTAAAATTAGTTACGCGCACTCATAGGGCACACATTTAAAATGCGTATGCACTCAGCTTGTGGCAAAGATTGTAAGGCCCATAAGTATAGCAAGAGA
This sequence comes from Rhagoletis pomonella, assembly GCF_013731165.1. Taxonomy (NCBI): domain Eukaryota; kingdom Metazoa; phylum Arthropoda; class Insecta; order Diptera; family Tephritidae; genus Rhagoletis; species Rhagoletis pomonella. The sequence continues at coordinate 11,048,351 of NW_023458568.1, read as the reverse complement.
AAGTAGCAATTGTGCACACGTGCAACGGCATTGTACACATACATACATACATAGTGCACATGCGCACAATATGAGCTAAGGGTTGTTTAGTTGGTAATCTTACTCTTTATAGACATTAGAATTCAATGCCAGGGTGTACGAAAATAGTCACGTATGCATTTCTTAAATGTTATGAAATGCGATTGGCTTAAATTGTAGTGTAACTGAAAGTCGACCATGCTTAACGTTTATAATTATTTAATTTATTCATAACAACAAGGGTTTCATATTTCAGTTGTTTGAATATTTTGAATATAGAACTCACGCATTGTCAGGCACACGTGCCAAACCGTCAAACAAACTAACTTTAAGCTTCAATTTATTTATAATATTATTTATGCTTATGCAGCAATTATTTGCCATAAATACCCCAATATGTTAGGCTAAGAATTCAATTGTAAAAGAACCTACAAAGCGACATTGAGTTGCTCAGTAAAATAAATTCAATACAATTAAAACATAAATGAATTGTTTCATTCGATACATGGCGATCCTGCCAGCTTTTTGCGAAAATTAATTTGCAAAAAAGCTATCCTGCCAACCGGTGCTTAGATTTGAATTGCACAGTGGCAGTCTAGTGCTTTGCTGCACAGATCAGCCTGAATCCTGGTTTGCTTAAATTGCAACATTTTTAAAATTTTGTGCTTAAAAATTATGCACTAAAAAGCACTTTGACGTGATCAGCCAAAAAAAAAAAACAAAAAAAAGATCAATCAATCATCAAACAAAAAAGCCTGACGGACAGTCAGCTTAAAACTAATTTGTCCTGACGTGGATCAGCCACAAAGATCCGTCAGCTGCGTGATGAAGGAAGGACCACAACCAATAACTCTCGAGGAATATAGAAAAAGAACCAGCAGAAAGACAACAGATGAAATTACCATTCCAAAAGCACAAAAGCCAAAAAGAAGAGGAGGTTACATGCAAAAACTAAAACGGGAGAAGGCAATCCTACTAAGAACAGTTAATACAAGGCCGCCACCACCATGGGATGCAGCAACTAAAATATGGAGTAGAATCTCAGAGGTAGAATTCCTGATGGAGCAGTATTTAGTAAATAGAAAGCAAAATTAAAAAAAAAATAATAAAAAATATAAATTATATTATAAGCAAACAAAAACTGATGTGCGTCAATCCGCACTCATAGGGCCAGTAAGCGAATTTTCGCTCGTGGCAAAAATATTTTTTTTTATATACATATACAATACATTTCTTAAGTTACTTTCAATCTTACAATTTTTTTATGATTTTTTTTTTAAATATTAAGCCAAAATTTTATCAATAAAAATAAATAAATGTTAATTAAAAATTTACTAAAATAAGAATTAATTAAAAAAAAAGAGGGTTATAGTTACATAAAATTTTTAAAAAACTTATATGATAGGAGACAATTAGAAAAATTTAAAACTGGACATACCAATACAAATACTACAAACTTGGCCTAAAATGGGTCTATTAGACGTAAAAACAGTAGACTCTACTGCAAATGTTATCAACAAAGTTGACGTAACGTCCCCCGACTTGGAAGTTATAACCATCTTGTTATTTGTAATAGTAGCCCTTTTATCAGCAAATATTTGCTTTAAATTGTATAGAATGCACAATAGGTGCTTAAAAAAAAATATACAGCCAGTAGAAGCAATGATTTAGACCAAGTCTAACAAATTTATTACCCACTGTTACAATAAAAGGTTCAACCAAAGGTAATGGACTGGAACCAAATATTAATTAAAGCTAGACAAATTAGAGAGGAATTTTTGAAAACACATAAGTGCCTAAACAACGACAGGGAAATAAAGACAGAGACACTTAATAAACATATCAATAACCTAGTCAGCACACTTGAAAAACTTAGAGTTTTTCTAAATGTCAACTATAATAGACTTACACAAGGTCATAAAGTAGCAGCTGAAACATTCTTTCTTGACATTAGGGAAAAACTCATAACGGTAGCCTCAAGAAAAGGAATTACAATAGATATCCCAACGTCACTACACGAGGAAATATCATTTACACCACTACAAGAAATTATACAAACTCCCACAATGACACAGACAGTAGTAGAATTTATAAATACAGCAACAAAGCTTATACCTGATTTTGATGGCAAATCAGAAAATTTACGTTCATTCCTTGACGCACTAACTCTGGTTGATGCGATAAAAGGCGAACATGAGGCAATAGCCATTTCCTTAATTAAGACTAAACTTAAAGGAAATTCGAGAAATTTAATTGACAATGAAAATACAATTGCGTAATCAGTACCAAACTACGCACCACCGTAAAAGGTGAGTCAGTAGAAGTAGTGACTGCAAAACTTATGAATATAAGACAAAGTAGCAAAACTGCTACAAATTACTGCAATGAAATAGAAACACAAACAAAATCATTAGAAAATGCATATATAAATGACGGCATAAACTTAAATTTGGCAAGTAAATATGCGACACAAGCAGCCGTAAGGGCAATAACTAAAAATTGCACATTAGAAAAAGTCAAACTTATTATGGAAGCAGGTCAGTTTACTGACATGAATGAAGTAATAAGCAAATTTGTTGGAAGTTGTACAGAAGCTACAGGCCAACAAAATACAATTTTGCACTACCGACAAAGACAATTTGGCAACAGATTCCAAAACAATAGAAATTTTGGAAGAAGGTTTCAAAATAGAACCAATGTTCAAAGAAACCACAATGGCCAAAAGAGCAATTATAGTGGAAATAACTATAATAATAGAGGTCAAAACAGAAATACCTACCGAGGTAATACAAGGAATATTAGAATGACCCAAACAGACAACAATAGTTCGGAAAACCGGGACATTCCCCTAAGATAAACTCGGACTACAAAATATACAATCTTAACCTTAACTTTAGCATTTACATACAAGTCAGAATTGCTCACACTAACACCGCCATAACACTACTAGTTGACACAGGAGCAGACATTTCCATAATTAAACATGACCAAGATACACTTAAACACTTAAACAAAAAACACATTACAACACTACAAGGCATTGGACAAGGAAAAATCAATTCAATAGGCACAACATTTTTCGATTTAAAGCTTAAAAATTACTTAATACCACACGAGTTTCATGTAGTATAAAACGATTTCCCAATACCGTGTGATGGCATTATTGGAATGGACTTTATGAAAAAATACAATTGTCTACTTGAATTCAATGAGAATCAAGATTTCCTAACCCTCAGACCAGAAAAATTCCAAATGCACATTGAAATACCAATTATAACTACTTGTAACGATGACATAACACTCCCAGCTATGTCAGAAGTTATAAGAAGGGTGAAACTTTCTACTCCTTTTCAAGAAGTACTGATACCTAATCAAGAAATACAAACAGGTATATTCATTGCAATTACCTTGGTAAAATCTGAAAATGCATTCATACGAATTCTTAACACAAATGACAGACCAGTAACGGTAAAACTAAACAAAATTCAATCAGAAAATCTCACTGACTATAACATAATTTCAAGTGATCAAAACAAAACAGAAAGAAAAATAAAATTTTAGATACACTAAAGAAAAATTTTCCAAAACTATTTGAAAAAACGTTAACGGAATTATGTTCTAGGTACAGCGATATTTTTGGATTAGAAACAGAAGCAATCACATCAAAAAATTTTTACACAAAAAAGTTAAGGACAAAAGATACATACCCAGTATACATTAAGAACTACCGTATACCACACACTCACAAAGAAGAAATTTAAAGACAAGTCTCAAAATTGTTAAAAGATGGAATAATAGAGCCATCATGTTCCGAATATAATAGTCCTATTTTATTAATTCAGAAAAAATCACTTCCAAATTCAATTGAAAAAAGATGGAGGTTAGTAATAGATTACAGGCAGATTAACAAAAAATTAATAGCGGATAAATTCCCACTGCCAAGAATAGATGACATCCTAGACCAATTAGGTCGAGCTAAATATTTTTCTGGTTTGGATCTTATGTCAGGATTCCATCAAATACCACTAGAAACAAATTCACGAGACCTGACATCCTTTTCTACAAATAATGGATCCTACAGGTTTTCTAGACTCCCATACGGATTAAAAATTGCCCCTAATTCATTTCAAAGAATGATGACAATTGCGTTTAGCGGTTTAAAACCAGAACAAGCATTTCTCTATATGGACGACCTGGTAGTCCTGGGTTGCTCTGAGAAACACATGCTATCAAACCTATCGGATGTTTTTGAACTATGTCGCAAGCAAAATTTAAAATTACATCCTGAAAAATGTTCATTTTTTATGCGCGAGGTGACTTATTTAGGACATAAGTGCACTGACAAAGGCATACTCCCCGACGACAAAAAATTTTCAGTAATTAAAAATTACCCTATACCTACAGATGCAGATAGTGCGAAAAGATTTGTAGCATTCTGTAACTACTACAGGAGGTTTATAAAAAATTTCTCTGAATACTCAAGACATCTCACTAGATTGTCAAAAAAAGGAGTACCTTTTCAGTGGACACTAGAATGTAATAATGCTTTCGTGCACCTTAAAAAGGCATTGATAAGTCCTACATTGTTACAGTACCCAGATTTCAGCAAACAATTTTGTATAACTACTGACGCAAGCAAACACGCATGTGGTGCTGTACTAACACAAGAATATGAGGGAAAACAATTGCCGGTGGCATATGCATCTAGAACTTTCACGAAAGGAGAAAGCAATAAGTCAATAATTGAACAAGAATTAACCGCCATACATTGGGCAATAACATATTTTAAACCATACATTTACGGAACAAATTTTCTGGTAAGATCAGATCATAGGCCACTATCTTACCTATTCTCAATGAAAAACCCTAGCTCAAAACTAACTAGAATGAGACTTGATCTTGAAGAATATGACTTTGTGGTAGAGTACCTTAGGGGAAAAGACAACTATGTTGCGGATGCATTATCACGCATTACAATTGACAATTTAAAAGATATAAATGTTAAAAATAACACTTTATACAAAATGCAAACAAGATCTATGACAAACAAAAGTTCTCTTAATCAAAACACAATTAAAACGCATCAATCTAATACATATGATAAGCCCAGTATATATGTACCTATTAATAACACTGACGTGAGAAAATACTATAAATTAAAGATTACACCCAAGACATGCTATATCAAACGGGGTAAATCTATTAAAACATATATACAAATCAATGATTTGTTTGTTAAAGGGAAATTTGACTTAGGTCAATTTTTCTCTAGGCTCGATGATGTGGCCGATAAGCATTCAATTGACAAATTACAAGTGGCACCTAGTGAGAAAATTTTCGAATTTGTCTCTATAAATGAATTTAAAGAAATGGGCAATAAGAAATTAATTAAAATGAAAGTAGCGCTACTGAATGAGGTGACCCAAATAAATTATAAAGATGCAAAAACAATTGAAAGTATATTAAAAAGATATCATGATGACCCGGCAGAAGGTCATTGTGGCATTTCAAGAACCTTGAATAAAATAAAAAGATACTATTACTGGAAACACATGACTAAAACAATCACGAAATATGTTAAGAATTGTCATAAGTGTCAAATAACCAAAGTCACAAAACATATAAAAAGTCCAATGACTTTGACGCCAACACCAAACAAGGCATTTGATACAATATTCGTTGACACAATCGGCCCGCTACCATTGTCAGAAAATGGAAATGCATACGCAGTCACGATAATATGCGACATGACTAAATATTTAGTGACAATACCAACTAAAGATAAAAATGCAAAAACTATAGCTAAGGCAATTTTTGATAATTTTATTCTCGTCTACGGTCCTATGAAGACGTTCATATCGGACATGGGCACGGAATATAAAAATTCACTTTTAGAAGAAATATGCAAACTTTTAAATATAGAAAAACTAACATCAACCGCCCACCACCACCAGACGTTAGGGACGGTCGAGAAATCACATAAAGCGTTTAACCAATATGTAAGGTCATATGTATCGATAGACAAAAGTGATTGGGATGAGTGGCTTAAGTATTTTACATACTGCTTTAATACAACACCATCAACTGTACATGACTATTGTCCATACGAGTTAGTTTTTGGAAAACTTCCAAATGGGTTTCAACAATTTGATCAGGTTGACAAAATAAGCCCACTTTATAATTTAGATAATTACGCTAAGGAAATTAGATTTAGGTTAGAAATATCCCATAAAAGAGCAAGGGATATAATAGAACAAGCTAAGATAGTACAAAAATCTTATTTTGATAAAAAAGTTTTAGATTATAACTTTAAAATAGGTGATTTAGTTTTGCTAAAAAACGAATCAGGGCACAAATTGGACCCACAATACAAAGGACCATTTAAAATTAATAATATAGATTTTAAAAATAATGTAACTATAACTGATAAGAAAACGGGGAAAACCCAAATTGTACATAAAAATAGAATTAAGATATATAATCATTAAAACTATTTTTTAGTTTAAATAAATTTATAAACTATTATTATATTTAATTACTTGCTAAATAGGAATGTTCATACAATAAACTCTGTATGAGCATTCTTTTAAAAAAGGAGGTGTAGTGTAACTGAAAGTCGACCATGCTTAACGTTTATAATTATTTAATTTATTCATAACAACAAGGGTTTCATATTTCAGTTGTTTGAATATTTTGAATATAGAAGTCACGCATTGTCAGGCACACGTGCCAAACCGTCAAACAAACTAACTTTAAGCTTCAATTTATTTATAATATTATTTATGCTTATGCAGCAATTATTTCCCATAAATACCCCAATATGTTAGGCTAAGAATTCAATTGTAAAAGAACCTACAAAGCGACATTGAGTTGCTCAGTAAAATAAATTCAATACAATTAAAACATAAATGAATTGTTTCATTCGATACAAAATTACAAGTGAAACCGTAGACTACTTTTATTACTTCCTGGCACTGTCGGTTTAAGTGTTTTTCTAGGTAAGTTATACATACCTATTACATGTGTAGTGCAACACACATGTTTTAGATATACTATGTTTAGGCTAAAAATTATGTATGTGTAGGTTAAGAGCTGACATCACCGCCATCCAAGAAATGCGCTGGACGGGGCAAGGCAAGCAATGTCTGGGGCCTTGCGACGTCTACTACAGTTGCCACGTAAAGGAGCGCAAATTCGGTGTTGGATTTGTGGTGGGAGAGAGACTCCGTCGACGAGTACTGTCGTTCACCCCGGTGGACGAGCGCCTAGCCACAATCCGCATCAAAGCGAGATTCTTCAACATCTCGCTCATCTGCGCCCATGCCCCGACGGAAGAGAAGGATGAGGCATCCAAGGATCTCTTCTATGAGCGCTTGGAGCGCACATACGAGCGCTGCCCCCGTCATGAATCGTGCTTGGCGACTTCAATGCCAGGGTGGGCAAGGAAGAGATCTTTGGAACCACCGTCGGAAAATTCAGCCTCCACGACGAAACGTCCGACAACGGATTGAGGCTGATCGACTTCGCCGGGGCCCGAAACATGGTAGTATGCAGTACTAGGTTCAAGCATAAAAAGATCCATCAAGCTACGTGGCTGTCTCCGGATCGAAAAACGAGAAACCAAATCGATCATGTTGTGATGGACGGAAGGCACGCTTCCAGTGTTTTAGACGTACGCACACTCCGAAGCCCAAACATCGACTCGGACCACTATCTTGTTGCAGCCAAGATACGCACCCGCCTCTGTGCAGCAAAAAATGTGCGCCCAAATATGCAAGGAAAGCTTAACGTCGAAAAGCTGCAATCACAACAGACAGCCAGCGCTTTCGCTACTCGACTCTCACACCTGCTCTCAGAGAGCACTCTTCAACAAACCGACATGTGCCAGCAGTGGAACCACATTTCCCGCTCATTAAGTACCGCCGCCGAAGAAGTAGTCGGATTTCAGCGAGCCCGAAAGAACAACTGGTACGATGAGGAGTGTCAGGAAGCCGCAGAGAAAAAAGATGCCGCCTACAGGGCCACGCTGCGATCGGGCGCAACGCGCGCTATGTGGGACCGGTAAAGGGATCTGAAGAGGGAAGCGAGACGTATTTGCCGCAATAAGAAGAGAGAGGCCGAAATACGTGCATGCGAAGAGCTTGAAATGCTGGCCGACAGGAAGAATGCCCGAAAATTTTACCAGAGAGTTAGGCGACTTACGGAAGGTTTAAAGACCGGGGCGTACTCCTGTAAGAACAATAATGGCGACCTAGTAACTGATGTCCAGAGCGTACTTAAATTATGGAGGGAACACTTTTCTGCCCTACTAAATGGTAGTAGCACGGAAAGTTGTGGAGAAGAAGAACCCAAGCCCGCAGTCGATGATGACGGAGTCGATGTTCCACCGTCTGACTATGACGAGGTACGTATAGCAATAACGCGGCTGAAAAACAACAACGCTGCTGGAGCTGACAGCCTGCCAGCTGAGCTATTCAAGTACGGCGGCGAGGAGTTGATAAGGTGCATGCATCAACTCTTGTGCAGAATATGGTCAGATGAACGCATGCCCGACGACTGGAATTTAAGTGTGCTGTGCCCAATCCACAAGAAAGGTGACCCCGCCATTCGCGCCAACTAGCGCGGGATCAGCCTTCTAAGCATAGGTTACAAGGTCATATCGAGCGTATTGTGTGAAAGGCTGAAGCCCACCGTCAATGAACTGATCGGGCCTTATCAGTGTGGCTTTAGACCTGGCAAATCCTCCATAGACCAGGTATTCACAATACGCCAAATCTTGGAAAAGACCCGCGAGAAAAGGATCGACACTCACCACCTATTTGTCGACTTTAAAGCCGCTTTTGACAGCACTAAAAGGAGTTGCCTATACGCCGCTATGTATGAATTTGGCATCCCCTCAAAACTCATACGGCTGTGTAAAATGACGTTGAGCAATACGACCAGCTCCGTCAGAATTGGGAAAGACCTCTCCGAGCCGTTCGCCACAAAACGGGGTTTCAGACAGGGCGACTCCCTTTCATGTGACTTCTTTAATCTGATGTTGGAGAAGATAATAAGAGCTGCAGAACTGAACCGCTCAGGAACAATTTACTACAAGAGCGTGCAATTGTTGGCTTATGCCGATGACATCGACATCATCGGTAACAAAAACCGCGAAGTCTGTTCTGCCTTTTCCAAGTTGGATAGGGAAGCAAAGCGAATGGGTCTGGTGGTAAACGAGGACAAGACGAAGTATCTCCTGTCATCAAACAAAGAGTCAGCACATTCGCGCCTTGGCACCCACGTCACTGTTGACAGTTACAATTTCGAGAAAGTAGAGAATTTCGTTTACTTGGGAACCAGCATTAACACCGATAATAATGTCAGCATTGAAATCCAACGCAGAATCACTCTTGCCAACAAGTGCTACTTTGGACTGAGTAGGCAATTCAGGAGTAAAGTCCTCTCTCGACGTACGAAAACCACGCTCTATAAGTCACTCATCATGCCCGTGCTGGTATATGGCGCAGAAGCATGGACAATGACAACATCCGATGAGGCGGCTTTTGTGGAAGATTTACGGGCCTTTACGCGTTGACGACGGCGAGTACCGCAGACGATGAGCTGTATGAGCTTTACAACGGTATGGACATAGTGCAGCGAATTAATATACAGCGGCTCCGCTGGCTTGGTCATGTCGTTGGAATGGACACCGACGCTCCAGCTCTGAAAGTATTCAACTCGGAACCCGCTGGTGGTAGCAGAGGAAGAGGGAGGCCCCCACTGCGATGGAAAGATCAGGTGGAGAAGGACTTGGCTTCACTTGGCGTTTCCAATTGGCGTCAGTTGGCACAGAGGAGAAACGACTGGCGTGCTTTGCTGAACTCGGCCAAATCGCTTAGGCGGTTACAACGCCAAAAAAGAAAAGAAGGTTAAGAGTTTTTGATATAAATAAAGGCTCTGGGACAACAGAGCGTCTACCAAACCCCCGCGTTAAACAGAAACGCTAACACTTGACGCTCTTTCCCTTGGTTATTCTGTTCAACTATTATTTTTGCCACTACGTTCTTTGAATCACTGAAGGTACTTGACGATAAAATTGATTTGATCAAATCTGATCGAGTGTAAGTCTACAAACGTTAACTGTTTGTTCGACTGCATCATACCTTCAATGATCAAATTATGCTCTAATCCTAAAGCTCCTCGACACGCTTAGCAAATTACGTATAATTGTTGTTTATGATATGTAAAGATGCAATTTTCCCAGCTACAACTTTCGAGTTGTCTGGCTTTATTCTATTCCCCAACGCGCGCTTCAACTCCGCAACGCCTGGGTTCAAGCCCTGGTCAAAGCAACATCGCAAAAAAATATAGAAAAAAGATTTTTTCTTAACAGCGGTCGTCCCTCGGCAGGCAATGGCAAACCTCCGAGTGTATTTCTGCCATGAAAAACAGCTTCTCATAAAAATACAATCGCCGTTCGGAGTCGGCGTAAAAGTGTAGGTCCCTCCGCTTTGTGTGACAACATCAAGGCGCACGCCACAAGTCGGAGGAGAAGCTCGGCCAAACACTAACATATGTGTAAGCGCCAATCTATTATTATTATTATTGTTATTATTATTATTATAAACGCATCTTTTATTTGACGAACTGAATCAACTTCGGTTGGAACTGCCTCACGTACTTTGCCTTCGAGCTTCGATTTCAAAAATTATATAAAAGTTGTATTTAAATTTTCGTCTGCAAAATCTTCAATTAAATTTATTTTATCGATAAACGATTCAAATGCTAGCGGATCGCCGTTGTAATTTTCCCTAACCATTGAGGCACAAAGAGTAATAAAGAATTTCTTCTGTTGAGGGGTAGCCATGTCTAAGAATTCTTGAAAAATTGTCGAAATAATTGGTGAACTGGTAGCTGTTGACGGCTTGTTGGATACAGTTAGCAAATCCTTAAAATACGGTAGTGAAACTTCTTTTATCACTGAATTGTGCCGAAGCTTGACTTGGCGTCACTAAATTCTTCTTCTGACTCAGTGTCAGCTAAGTCTGATTGTCAAATGAGCGATAAGCTATCAGGTGAAATCCTAACGCGACAATTCAGTCTAGTAAAACACTTGGATAACTGTTCCTTACAACGAGCTAACTTAACTTGAACTTCCTTGAGATTACAGGTATGGGCCGAACTATTGCCAATAACTAGTAGTAAAATATTAATGTAGGATGCAATAAGCGAATATTTATACTCGTTTAACTTTCTCGCATTCGTAGACAATAGTCTATTTTGTAAAATTCGCTTATTAATTTTATCAAAGTCTGATTTTTATGCGCTTTAATTTGTATGTCAAATTCGCTCATAACCGGCTAGTTTCAAAGAAGCGGAAGCCCAAAATTCAAAAAAAAAACTATAAAATAAATTTAAATAAAACAGACTCCCTGAAGATGACACGAGAGTGTCGAAACGCGTTGGAAGGACAAGGGAAAAATATAAACATTTCGCCTTTTTACTCCATCGGCCGAAGCAGCTCCAACCCAGCAAACAAAATTCATAGGAATTTGGCCCATACAAAAATAAAAAAAAACTATTGTTCACCATGTTTTAATACAAAATTTTGAAAAAGAAATCGAATTGTGTAATACTTATGTTTTTCTTCAGTAGGTCATCAGCTGAAAATTAGCATGCAACAAGGGGTTTTCATGCAGTGGGAAAAGCGGGAAATTTCTTGCAGCACACATGCAAAGCATTTAAAAATGTTTAATCTATACTAATTATATAAAGAGAAGTCCCTTTTTTTGTAACAGGTAATCTCGCGAACGGCTGGTCCGATTTTCATGAAATTTTGTATACAAATAGCTTTCGGTAACCACCATGTTTTAGGCTAAAAAATTTTACTTTTTTTCGGGTAGGTGGACCACGGACCGGTCTATTCGAAAAAATCTTATTATAGTCCGATTTGCATAAAATTTAGTACGTAAGTAGCTTTTTAGCATATATTAGCATATATGACCCATTTTTTCCGGGAAGTAGTCCAGGGACCGATCTATTCGAAAAAATCGAATTTACGGTCCGATTTGCTTAAAATTCGGTGCGCGGGTAGCTTTTTAGCATATATTAGCATATGTGACCAATTTTTTCCGAGAAGTGGACTAGGGACCGATCTATTCCAAAAAATCGCATTTATGGTCCGATTTGCTTAAAATTCGGTACGTAAGTAGTTTTTTAGCATATATTAGGATATATGGTCCATTTTTTCCGAGAAGTGGACCAGGGACTGATCTATTCGAAAAAATCGTATTTACGGTCCGATTTGCTTAAAATTCGGTACGCAGGTAGCTTTTTAGCATATATTAGCATATATGATCCATTTTGTCCGAGAAGTGGACCAGGGACCGATCTGTTCGAAGAAATCGTATTTATGGTCCGATTTGCTTAAAATTCGGTACGTAGGTAGCTTTTTGCCTGGATAAGCTTATAGATTCCTGTTTTCTAATTTTCATGCAATTTCGAATATAAATAGCTTTAAGTAACGACCATATCAAGGGGCGAATTCGTCACTAGGCAAGATTTTTTTGCGCCAATCAGAAACAACGGATACTGTCAAAATATAATTATAATATATAATATATCTCAACTAATATATATTTAGAACCGTTTGTTAGTTTTCGCAAGGATCGAGAGCGGCTGAACCGATTTTTTTGAAACTGCCACCTGCCGCACGTGTCCCAAGGATGGTTTTAGGCTGAAAAAAATCTATATGTAAAT
>NW_023458568.1:10992821-11035582 GCF_013731165.1 Rhagoletis pomonella | reverse complement strand
TTTTTTTTTTAACTGAGCCTATATCCATAGACTATAGTCTAATGGGAATCGAAGAAGCGTTGTTTTTGTTTAATTTTGACTGCTGAAAAATATTGGCGAAAAGACAAAAAACACACTTTGCGAAGTATACTTCTTTATCCAGCTTTTTATAAAACAACAGGAAAAGTCTGCTAGAAAATAATCAAATTGCCGTACGTAACTTCGAAAGCATTTTAAATATATTTCCAGAAATCAAAAAGCGAATATGGGTCAAATAGCTATAGTTCTCATCTAAAGAAAATATGAAATTTGAAGACATCCCAGACACTGGACTGTATGTAGGGATGCAAACGATGCATCGATGTTTTCAAAACATCGATGTTTCGTCCAAAAAAATCGATGTTAATATCGATGTTTTGCTGGACGATACATAGTCGATACATCGACTAGGAAAGTGAAAAACATCGACATCGTTCACTTACTCCGTTCGTATTGTGCCGAACGACCAGTGGCAAGCGAGCGCTTGTTTTCGGAAGCTGGTGCAACCATCATTCAGGATAGAAGCAGGCTTTTGGGGGCTAGATTATCAAAGCTTGTTTTCTGAACTAATTTCAAAATGTTTATTCATATTTAAATAAATAAGATTTACATATTTAAGATACATCATAATAATAAAACAGGTGCAAGTTTTAAGCGGCTAAAAATAGCTTTGATTTTTAATGATTTTTTGGCGGCTTTTGCGTTTTTTCATATAAAAGGTTAAAAATCAAGGCGATTTTTAACGAGTTTTTCTAAAAATTCAGATAAAAAAGTTCAAAATTAATTTGTATTGTTATGGTTTGTAGCGGATATGTGAATCTAGTTCTTTCGAGTTTAAAAAATATTTCAAGCTACATTTTATTTCGTGTAGTAGATGAGATATTAAAAAATCGGTAAAACATCGATGTATCGTTTTTATAACCGATGTTTTTTGACATCGATGTTTGTTGCGGGAACATCGATGTTTTTAAGAGCGATGTTGCATCCCTAACTGTATAGGCGAATAAAGGTTGGTTTTCATTGTCATATTTTAACAACAAAATTTTTCGACATATTTTGACACAACTTTCTTTCCTTTATCCCTACTTTTACCGATGATATTATGGGCCTAAAACTTACAAATAGCCACTTTAACAGCGCATGTACACGCCTGAAGGCCTATTATGACCTAAATCAATCAAAAGACCATTTTTTAGTCTCATTTGACAATTTGTTTTCACTTATTTGACCGCAAATGCCATTGAATTTGACTTAGTGAAAATAAGCGTTAAGATTAATAGAAAAAAATTACGAATTTGAGGATAGCTAAGTAAAGTGTTAAATTTTCGTAGTTGCTGCTCTTAAAACAGTGTAAGATGTTTAAGATAATACATAATATGACTTTTTTTAATTCTTCCTTTTGACCACTTTTCTTTAGAATTGTTTATTCTTCAAAATGAAAGCGAAGCTTCTCCCGTGCCTACAAGTAAATATATTAGCACGGTAAAGGAAAAAGAAAAAAAAATAGAAATGCATCTGATCAAAAGATGATTGTACCTAAAATCTAGTGGCTGTACCTAATGTACCTTTAAGTCATCAAACGTCGGAAAAAGGTACAATTGTACCTACTTTTTCATCCCTGGTAGATACTGGCCGAGTCCAGTTCAGCCAGACACTCGAAAGAATAGCGAAGGAGCGAGCGTCGACGGGCTCTTGCCAAAGCGGGACAGTGGCACAGGTAATGCTCCACGCTCTCGATTTCCTCCTCATCGCGGCAGCTACGACAGTAGTCGTTTGGCTGCAAACCCATCTTGGCAGCGTGGGTTCCCATAAGGCAGTGCCCGGTGAGAATTCCAATAACATGGCGGAGCATTGGTCGCTCCAAACGGAAGAGAGGGCGAGATCTACGCTTATCTAACCTAGGCCAGATGTGTCTCGCTATCCTACACTTGGGCTCCGCGGACCATCTTACATTCTATTATAAAAAGTGTTGAATTGCTTATATCTAAAGCTGCCTTTACATGAGGCGATTTTTTGACAGGCGATAATCGCATACAAATGCCAATTGTACTATGATAGCAAAAATGTTTGACTTCCTTATTAAAAAATATTAGGAAAGCTTAACGGAATTCAAGGAAAGATCTATTGTTTTGATTCGATTTAATGGTAGCAATTAATCAGAATTAAGCTTAAATATTTGCTGTGGTTTGCTATTTACAGTGTCGATATCCAAACAAGTTTTTTTTTGGTAATGTCTAGGTTGAAAAAATGCAAGTATACTTAAATTAAGCTTAAATTTTTGGAAAATCACTTAGAACTAGTGTTGTTTTAAAATTCGCAAGGCAATTCATATATAGTATATATTTTGATTAATTAATTAAGTATTTCGCAAAAATTCTTTCACAGTATGTACGCATTAATGTTAAGAAACAATATCAAACTTAAAACTACTCCGTCTTAGTCCTTGCATGACTGTACTCGATGTTCGCCGCTATCCCACGCCGCTGTCTCAAAATGTTAGTTGTTGTGTTGCAGACATCATGCTATAAAATTCAGTTTCCCCCGCTGCAATCCCGTAAAAATTTGATATTATTGTTGTATAAGTAGCGTTGTTGGTATGCCGCTATACTGCGGCCTCCCGCGCCGCTGTCTTCTAATACTCGAAATATAGCGTGAGTATGCCGCTATGCGAGCGGTCGCGTGGGGTACTGCACGAGTTTTGTTGTGTACCTTGTTGTTGTTGTTGTAGCGGCTACTAAACCCCGCTCGGGTCGGTTCATCCGTCAACGTTGTCGTCCGTTTCAGCTAAGGGGAGGCCCAAAAAGTGCGCGACTTTGATAGGGTCTGTCCATAAGGACAGGAGCGTCAGCTGGGTGGGGCTCTCGGGGCATGTGAAGAGGTGCCGAAAGTCATGTGGCGACTCTCCACATGCCGGGGATTGGTTGGGCACATCCTCATTAATTCTGCTCAGGTATGAGTTTAGCCTGCTGCAATAGCCAGAGCGAAGCTGGGCTATTGTGGTGCGGGTCTCCCGAGTCAGACAAAGTTCTGTCCCGTCCACGTCCGGTGGTTGTGTGCTAGAACGGCATTCACAGGGCAGGAGTCTACATAACTTGAGACCGATTCCCTGTGATTGCCGCTCAGGGCTTGTCGATAAGCTGAAGGGTCCAGAGGTTGCTTAATGAACCTCTGGACTTCGTCCGTCAGTTCGTATAGATGCCTCCTGACGTGCCTTGGCGAGGACTCTTCTGCAAGCAGCTGTTTGTTAGGATGACCACGGCTGTGGCTCCCCACAAGACACTGCGTGCAGAGCATTGTGTTATGCTCCTTGGCTGGGAGCATCTGGGTCTCGTCGTGTAGGTGGTGTTGGGGCGTCATCAGGAGGCATCCGGTCGCTGTCCGAAGTGCCGTATTCTGGCAGGTCTATAGATTCATCCAATGCGTCCTGCTAGTCCCAGGCGACCACACGGGCGCTGTATACTTAAGAACCGGCCGGTGAATTACCTTGTATGTTGCCAGCGACGTTTCTTTGTCTTTGCCCCAAGTGCTGCCGTCCAACGACTTGAGGACATTGTTGTAGCTCTGTACTTTGTTGACAATCGCGGTTGTATGCGCCGAGAAGGAGAGCAGAATGTCGAAGGTAACTCCGCTGGTTTGCTGGTTTTGTCGCAAAATATTACTGACGAGTGCCGACCACTCAGATAATTCTCCGACTACCGTTTGAGTCCGTGTGGGAGTGAGGAGGCCTTAATGTCTTCTAGCAGCGTTGAGTGACTGACAGTGTCGAACGCCTTGGACAGGTCCAACGCTACTAAAATTGTTCTCTCACAGGGGCAGTTTCGGTTGAGACCAGGAGTTATCTGGGTGTTTACGGCGCTAAGTGCTGTTGTTGTGCTGTACACTTCACGGAACCCATGCTGATGCTTCGCTGGGATCAAGTGGTTCGTGAAATACGGGAGTAGCAAGGCCTCTAGGTTTTGGCAGTTTGTGCAGCCTTCTGGTTACTCGGCGTTTGGCTTTATCCATCGGAGGATGCAGAATGAACTGCCGGCTAAAATAGCTCGCGCGTCGCTCCGGGTCCGACGAAGCATGGTCACCAAAGCCTCTTTCAACTCTGTCGTCACGCTTCGCCGGGTTGGACAATGACCTCTCGGTTGACCAAAGCTTACTCACACCAGAGGCGAAGTTGCAGGTCTTCAGATGATTTTCCCATTTCTTCCGCTTATGTACGTTCATAATACGTACGTACGAATCTCCGAGCTGATATGCCTGATACGGGGATTTGCGGGATCGGCCTGACGAAGGTTGTCACGCTCATCGGCTAGAACAGCCACTTCAGTAGGAAAGTTCGGACGTGGATCCGTGATACATCCTGCTGGAATTAAGCGAGCTGCAGCAGCAGTGCCAACCCTGCGGAATTTACGTTCACCTAAGCGAACGTCGGTTGGTATGGGTAGTGCAGTGAGGGCGCTTTCAGCAACATCCGTAACATCAGTAGGGTCAGCATAGGTCGCCATAATACGCTGTTTATCAGAACATCGCTGACAATTGTTAGATCTGGCGAGCTGCAGCAGCTGCCCATAATCCTGGTGGGAGCGTCGTCGTTAACGGTGCCGAATGTCGAATCGTCTATCTGCTAAGCCAGATGTGTTCCACTACGATCATTCTACAGGTTTGAGTGCCAAAGATCGTGGTGCGCAATGAAGTCACCAACTAGCATACGGTGTTCACCTCTGAGTAGCGCACCTATTTCAGGGTGATATCCTGCCGGGCAGCTGGTGGCAGGGGGTATATATACATTAAATATATCCAGCTCAACATCGCCTGACCGGATAGCAATACCCTGCCATTATAGGATGGTATCCCTGCGGTCGAGTCTGCTTCACCACCCACCATTGTCTCGCTCGCGATCTCGATGGTGCACGTTGTATTCGGCGTAATTCAACAAGGTTGAATTGCCGTGCAACTTCGTCTCTTGGACCGCAGCTATAAATATTCCATGCCTTCCCATGAAGACAGTCATCTCCTCGATCTTGCTCTGAAGTCCGTTTCAGTTGAGTTGTAGCAACGTTCTGTGCCTTGGGAGACCAATTGTGATGTGTGGTGTCAGGGAGTTATGTTGCCTGCCGGCTTCCTGCTGTATGTGCTGCAAGCGGGGGTTCTACCTTGTGGTTGTGGTGGGCGGCGTCGCGGGGGAGGTATGCGACTTGGCAGTCTCTGCTATACGCAGCAGGTGTAGATTTCTGGCCCTGGGTTGGACTCTATGCCAGCCCTGAGCAGAAGGTTACGGAGCAGATGTAGCCCCAGTATCGAACAACGTTTGGTCGGGTAAAACCCGAGTCATTTCGGTACGTGTTTGGTTGGTGGTCGGCCGCATGCCCATTTACAGTAAAAATACTGTTTTATGCACGTACCGGGCTTTCTGTATGCGTGCGTGTATGTGAAGTGGCGTGACTTGTCTTAATTTTGCGGAGGCGTTATGTGCTAATTAGTTGTTCGTACGTATATGGGCAAATCTAAAAAATAGGTACACTCTCCAAAAAAAATTGTAATTTTTAAATTCGTGAGCACACCTATGTATTATATATCATTTTATTTGTACTCTCTTAATGAATCGATTAATATAAGTGTAATTCATTTTCATCAAGTGCTTAAAAAGTTAGACGAGGAATAAACATGAAATAGAAAACAAAAGAATAAGCTGGGTTCAAATTACGTTGTTCAAGTTGTAAATTTTGAGCAAAGATTTTGAAAGTTGAACTCACTTAATTGGGATGTTCTAAATTCAATGGCATCCCCCGTTTTACCAATTGGCTCCGGTTTTCGAGATAACGGTGTTTGAAAATTTGATTAAATGTTTACTATTTTATAAATAACTCCCTCAGTTTTGAAGTTATTCTACTAAAATTTTGAACATAACGGTTTTCTAATATTACCTTAATTATTCCTTAAAATTATCGAAATGGGTGCACTTTAACGTATAGCTCCAATACAACTGATTACTCAGATATGTGTTTTTACGCTATAACTCTAATTTCATATCTGAATAATAAATTGTTTGCGTGCTATATGTTAAAGTGAACCTATACTAAATTTTTACCTGCTTAATTGGAGGAGTTATAACGCAAAACAACGTCTCTGGACAATCAGTTGTATGGGAGCTAGATTTTAGAGTGAACCGATTTCGATGATTTTATGAGATAGTGAAGGAAATGTTAAAATACAAGCGTGTGCAAAATTTTAGTAAAATATCTTCAAAACTGAGGGATTTTTTTTATAAAATAGTTCAAATTTAAGCAAAGTTTCAAGTACCCCTATCTCCAAAAGTGGAGACAATCGGGCAAAACTGGGGACGCCATTGAATTTGAAAGGCTTCAATTAAGTAAGAGCAACTATCAGAACATTTGTCGAAAAAAATTTGGTTTGATACCACGCTCGAAATATTCCGACTACAAGAAGGAGCATAATTAAAAGTACTAAATCGGGGTTTTTACATACTTATAGATAACATTTTCTTGAAGCATTTTACAGGTATATGCAACGTTATAAGGACTAGTAGTTATAAAAATATTTAGATCGTTTCGATGTATTTTCCAAATGTGCCTTCAATTAAGATATTTTTGAAATAAAAATTACGCTCAAGATCGCAGAATATTTTATCTTTAAAAGTTGGTTTATTCTGAAAGCACACCTCTTGCTAAGGTGTCAAATTATTCGTAATTGTTTGTAGAATACATACATTGTACTTAAAAAGTTCTTAAAATCAAATGCTTCAAAAACTGTACCCGATAAACCGAAAATTTTGAAAATTGTGAAATGTGGAGTTACAGACTTTGAGTTACTTGCCATTTCGTTATTTTTTAATGCACACTTTTTTACCTACTACATATGAAGTATACACATAATTAATTTTGCCCCTCTTAAAAATTACATAAAAAATTCACTTGTTTTCGTTATTTTTTTTAATTTAAACACCTATAATTCAAAAGTTATGCAGCAAATTGATCCAAATTTTTTTTGTGGCTTCAAGTATAAGTCAATGAATTATATCCAAAAGGAAGCAGCTTGATATAGTTTCCAACAGTGAAAATAAAGCTAAATAACACCAAGGTTACCTGTTTTTTAGATTTGCCCATATACGTAGCGGTACTTTTGCGTATCCGTTGCCATATTGCCGCACTATGAAATTTTGCCACTACACCACTTCGCACAATCGTTTTAAACATTTTTATTTTAAACAGTTTTCATTTTCGGGTCGGCACCCTCGGACACTTTGGCACCTTAGCTACGGTCCCCATGTTATGTTTCACCCACGTTGAAACTGCAGATTTCGCTCTGGCCTACCAACAGAAATAGCACCTTATAAAACTGCTCCTGGCCCAAGTCTGTGATGTACAATGGGCTGCTCCTGCTGCGGTTGCACCTGCGGATCCGGCCGGTGATGGTTGCTTCATTGCGCAGGTCACGTTGCCAAAGATGTGAATCTTAGTTGCTAACCAACGCTCGCAATTTTTCTCCTCACAGCAATTTTATCTCAAGGACTACGTCCTATGTAGTCAAAGTATGAAATACTTTTACAACACGTCACTCGCGCAATTACCTGAGCTTTTTAAAATAAAACACTTTTAATTTTATTACAAAAATGAATTGGGATATTTATTGCGTGTGTCCGTCTAGTTGAAAGTACGAGTTCGAATTAAATTTTTCATTCGTTTTTCTATTCTATAGTATGTACCTGTGGAACGTATTTTTATCAGGGCTACCAACATTACAACGCTGAATAGTGCTGCCTTAATGTTGGTGATGCCACTACACCCGCTGCAGTAGTCAGAGCGAAGTTAGGCTGCTGTGGTCCGA
Organism: Rhagoletis pomonella; assembly: GCF_013731165.1. NCBI lineage: Eukaryota > Metazoa > Arthropoda > Insecta > Diptera > Tephritidae > Rhagoletis > Rhagoletis pomonella. The sequence continues at coordinate 11,027,728 of NW_023458568.1, read as the reverse complement.
GTCTCCCGAGCAGACGAAGCTCTGTCTCGGCCATGTCTGTTGGTTGGGTGCCCAGAACGGCGTTCAAGGCCTGTCGGTATGCTGTCGGGTCCAGAGGTTGCTTTGAGAACCTCTGGACTTCGTCCGTCAATTCGTATAGATTGCTTCTGACGTGCCATGGCGAGGGTTCTTCTGCGAGCAATAGCGTGGGCAAAAATCCGCATTTTTTTAGAATTTTGATTGGTAATAGCAAAAATATGGTTCATTATGCTCTAAAACCAATCTGTGTGAAAGATGACAATTTTTGGTCAATGTCTTAGGCTCGCCCAAGTCCATCAAAGTTCAAGAGCTAAAAAAAATTTTCTTAGCTTACTTCGATTCTCCTCAAAAAAGGTCAATATACCAAATTATGTAGGACTAATACTTTCGAAGATACAATTTTAGTAAAAAAAAATGTATTAATTAATGTATTTATTAATTTTTATTTTTTGAGCACATTGAACTTTGATGGACTTAGGCGAGCCTAAGATATTGACCAAAAATTGTCATCTTTCACACAGATTGTTTTTAGAGCATAATGAGCCATATTTTTGCTATTACCGATCAATATTCACGCTTGCGAGCAAGTGACACGTCGGTGACACTCTACTAATAATTGCTTACAGAGAAACTCCTGCTCCTAACTTGGGAACATATGAGCCTCGTCGTGCAGGTTATGTTGCGCCGGCATCAGAAGGCATCCTGTCGCTGTCCGGAGTGCCGCGTTTTTTGGCTGGTCTGTAGCTTCATCCACTTCCTATTAGTCCCCGGCGACCACACAGGAGCTGCATAGTTCTGAACAGGCAAGCCAATTGCATTGTACGTTGCCAACAACGTTTCTTTGTCATTGCTCCAGGTGCTGCCGGCTAGCGACTTTAGGACCTTGTTGCGGCTTTGTACTTTCTTGACAATTGAGGTTGTATGTGTCGAGAAGCAGAGCAGACTGTCGAAGGTTACTCCGAGGATTTTCGGGTTATTCACCATCAGGATTGGTTCGTCATCGACGTAAATACCCAGCTGCAGTCTGACCTCCTTCATCCAGGTGGTGAAAAGTGTTGCTGAGGATTTTGTAGAGAAGAGGGCTAGGCTCCTTGCAGTTAAGAAGCAAAGAAGCTCGGAGAGATAACCGTTTAACCGTGCAGTGTGAGCTGTCGGCTAAAGTAAGAGATTTCGACGTCGTCACACCTCGTCGGATTGGACAGTGACCTCACAGCTGACCAAAGCTTGCTCACACCAGAGGCGAAGTTACAGGTCTTCAGATGCTCTTCCCAATTGGCATAGCTTTGGTGATCCACGGAAGACAAGTCCGCAGATTTATCAATCGAGATTACTATGGGCAGGTGGTCTGATGCCAAAGTCAGCATAGGTCGCCACGTTATGCTATTTATTGGGCCAGCACTTACGATTGTTATGTAAGGAGAGCTACTGCAGCTGCCCATAATTCTGGTGGGTGCGTCGTCTTTCATTGTGCAGAATACCGGTGCCAGGTGTGTTCTCCTAGGATCATGCGACAGGATTGAATGCCAAAGATCGTAGTGCGCATTAAAGTCACCAACTATCATACGGATTCTAGGATGGTATCCTTTCGGTCGATGTCTGCTTCGATAAAACGATACTGCACGATGTGATGCGTGATGAACGTTAGGCCACTACCATTATCACGCTCGCGATCTCGATGGTGAACGTAGTATCCGGCGCAATTCAACAGTGTTAAATTGCCATGCATGAGTTTTTGTCGGCGACGTGTTGGTAGTGGTGCGGTTGCGTCTGTGTTGTGGTATATTGTGTTGTGTTGTGGTGCGGTAGTGTTTACATTGAGCTGCTCGGGCGGACTCTGGTGTGCCGTGGAGGACGATCGGTATGAGCAGCAAGGGGCCAAGTATGACATGGGCTATTGTCTGTGAGTCGTAAAGCCTCAGCAAACTCCGAGGTGGCTCCACCCGTTACAGGAGTTGCACCTGACGGAGGTGGAGTTGTGGTGTATTCGTCTCTGGCACACGCAGCAAGTTTAGGTTTCTGGTCCAGGGTTTGACTCGATGCCAGCTCTGAGCAGAAGTATGGGAAGCATATGTAGCCTTATGGACGTAGAACTTTTGAAGGATTTTGCCGAACTAAACGGGGTTAGATCGCCGAAACAACAGCCTTTGGTCGGGTAAAGCCCGAGTCATTCCGGTACGTTGAACCGACTGTCGTGGGAACGGTGGTGGAGGAGTAATTGTATGGGCTGCAGATGTGGGTATGCGGGAATTCATTGCCGGCGTTATGGAAAAGAAATATTATATGGAAATCCTGAGAAATGTCAAAAAAGTGCTGAAAAACTGAAATTGCCAGAGTCATTCATATGACCCTAGTCAAGATGCGCGTATGGAGCTTGCGCACCACATTAAACATACATTACCGCATCCGCCTCAATCGCCTGATCTAGCCAATAGAACATTTGAAGGCGACACTGTCGGAAAAAAATTATACTATTTTCATATATACTTAGAAAACAGTAAGTTATGCCATAGAAAAAAAAAGACTATGAACCATATCCCTCTTTAGGAAATTTAATAAACATTAGTTAAGGGATCGTTAGCCATAATTTAATGAACGTTTTTGAGTGCGACTGTTAGTAACATAGGCACCGAATTGAGCAACGAAAACCTTATGATTTGAATTCTATATACCCAAAGCTTTTTCGTACAACGGAAACGTATTTTGTTCTCTCTATGCTATTTCTCTTTTTCTTGTTGCAAAATACATATTCGTCTTGAGAGTACAATAAAAAATTTTTTGGTTGATGTTAAAAAGAGACAAATTTTAGAGTAACCACAAAGTAAAAGAGTGTTTGCAATACCAGCTAGGAGTTGAGATTGACTTTTTAATGTTTTTCTATTCACATATTAAACAGCTTGGAATTATATTTTGATTGTAGTCCAAGTTCGAAGATTTTATTTTCCAATATAGCAACTCAGTTGCCAGCTTGCAGTTGCCATCTGTAAAACAATTTCAGCCAGTGGCCACCCAACTGAAGTTCGGTTGCCATAAGCCTAAGTCATGAGTCTATCTCTTCTTATTCTTGTACTTACAAATATCGGACCAAAGTTATAATACCATTTCATGGTCATGAAAGGTATAGTTTTCAGATTTCAAATCGGTGAAGTAGGTAACAAAATATAAATATAAAAATTTCACGCATTGCTATGCCATGTCATTCCGTCTCAAACATACTGTTATAGCATGTCATTGCTTCTTAGCTCAGCTGTTGTTTGCTGATGTGTCTCTGCAGCATATTTTTAATACTGTTTAACCCTGCCTTGTATGAAAATGCATATAGCAGGGGAGGGCAAGGCCGAGGCCGAAAAAAGCCACATTTAAGTTCTAAATGCAACAAAGAGCCACAAAAAAAGAACAAGAAAAACAAAAATTTTAATTTTAAATAAAATTATTATTAGAAATGAAAAACATTAATTTTATTATTATTCTATTGTACGTAAGATAGATATAAAAGAAAATTCAAAAGATCCCTTTGGCGAGATTTTCAAAAACTGGTTTTAGGTCAGTTAAAGCCGTTCGTAACAATTCTGTTAAATGTTGGATAGTCAATAGGTGCATTCGTTTAAAATCTCCAGTAAAAAATGTCCAAAAGCGAAATTCCGGCGAAATATCATCTGTTCTCTCACAAGAGAAAAATATCCAAAATAGTACGCGAACAGAAAATTTGCAGAAACTTGCAAGTTAGACGAACAGCTGATAGAAATTATGTTTACATTAACCGGTCTATTCTGTACGTTACCGAAGATTTTGTGACCGGAAAATTTTATTACCAAAAAATGTTACCTCTTCTTGTCACCGCGATTTTAGGTACGTTGGTAATGCAGTGAAAATATTCAGCAACTCAGCTATGAAGATTTGTGGAAATTCCTGTATTGCATATTTCACGGGGCAATATTTTGTTACCAGCTTATGAGATGGTAACCAAATTTACCGGTTACAAGAGAGCACAGAATGCGAAAAGGTTTAAATTGACAGACACTTTAATTACCGGTTATAAAATTTATGTTACCAGCGCAGAATAGACTTGTAAAAAGAATAAAATTGAAAACGTAAGAAAACAAATCCTGAATTCTTATCCTGACACAGTTCACTGACTAAACGAATAATTACTTATTTCTTACAAGTTTATTAGTCGCATTTTACTATTTCAACTTCCAAACCATTAAATTCAATTTAAGGATTTGCGTAAATTCCAACCAGCTCTTCTTGATCAGCTGTTTTCTTGTTGGCAAATTGCTGTGGGCTAAAATATGTATAATATGTATGTATGTAAAATATGTATATATATGTGTAATATGTATGAAATATGTATTTTAAAAAGTAAAAAGAGCAAAAATGAGTAGTCCACTTGCAAAGAGCGCTATGTAAAATTTTTTCGATTTTTAATTTTTGGTGGATTACGTACCAGTATTTAAAGTAGTTTCATGCCCACTAACAACACAGTGCAAAATCTTTTTATATTCTGAAAACATTGCATAAAATGTTAACTCTTCTTCAAAAAGTCGCTATCATACTTATTTATAAACTTTCAAAAGTATCCATCTTTTGATGAACCTAGAAAACTGCTTTAGGTCGTGTAGACTGTTAATGTTATCTTATGTCATGGTATTTTTTTTATAAGGCTCTTATCTATCCAAATTTTCAGGTAATAACAAAAAAGATTAAATTTAAATGTTACTTGCTGTCGTAGTCGTTTTTTTTCAAATTTATGGCTTTCTATTATAAAATCACATAACGCTGTTTGCAAGTGGACTACTCAAATGTTCTAAGCAAGGAGCCGCATTTGGCTCAAAGAGCCACGTTTACCCACCGTTGGTATATATTTAGATTTTTAATTAGATAATTATTTAATAAATTTTACTATAGTAGGAGCTTGCAAAATTCGGGAAATCTCTTCCTGTATATACAATGTAAATAATAATGCTGAATATGTTGGATGTGTTCCTTTTGTTGACATGCATAAATTTGATGCATGATTTGATTTGAATTTATTCGGCAGTGTCTTCATATATCACTTTCAAACATGATATAAACTGTCACTTGCTTGATATGTTACATGTCGCTATGTTTTGTAGTTCAGGCCTTTAGTATCTATATAAAATTGCTCAGTCATACGACTTAGTTAGGCCGATCTGTAGCAGCCACAGAATTGACCTATATATCAAACTAAAGTGCAAGCTGCAGTTGCAGTTGACCGTGTTTGTCAAAAACGTAAAAAGCGGCAGAAAAGTTGATAGTGAGTAATATAATATATTGAAAAATATTAACTATATTTCCGTGGAATTGAGATTTGGAAAAGTTATTAGGTATTATTCATTGTTTTGAAACATATTTCACGAAAGCAAAAAATAAAAATAGCTGAGATCCCTTTTTTTTAAACACCTAGGATATCACTGACCATTACAAAGGACCCTGAACGACTGCAAACCTCAAAGCATCACAAATTTTTGTATGTGATTTTTAAAATGAACGATCCAAAATTAGCCGGTATACATATTAAAAATTTTTTAGAACCAGTGGTTGAATTTTTGTACTGAAAGGGTTAACCCTAAAAGTATAATCTACGTAATTTTAACATAAAATTTACGTTTTATTTTGTTGTTTTAAATAAATGTGGTTATAGTTTTTATTAATAAAACTATGTTTTATTATTAGTCAAACTCACAACTTCAATATTCTATAAAAAAATAAGACAGGACTAAGTATATTTTAGCTCACAGGTTTTCTTTTAAGTACATAAGCCTCTACGGCGTTTGTTAAGGCTTTACGTTACTCCCAAATAGATTAGGCTTCTGGGTTAAGAAAGCTTTAGTTTGAAAATGTGATATTAAATGCTTTTCACCATAAACGGCGCAAATTTTCAATGATTATTGCGTTTCAGATTAAGACTAATACCAGATATTGTGAAAGGTTGGACTATACTTTAAAGATGACGGTTTTCTCATGGCCCACTAAACGAAGCTTAGAGTAGAGTAATGTCTTTTAAGAACTTAAAAATTATCCTGGGTTATCAGGTGTCTATCAATACAAGATTAATTGTTGTCTTTCACGAAGTTATTTAAATAAATTTTGAGCTAAGTACTCACCTGTATTTCGGGGGTTACTACTAGTTTTAATAAATTGTTAGTGTAATTTCCTATAAAATTTACCTTTAGGGTTATGCATTTTAAGAATACATCGAAAATTTGTTTTAGAGAATCAATGTGAAATAATTGCAGAAACGATTAACCGGTTTGCTGAGCCACCGAGACGTCTGCTTTTTAAATAATTTTTGTAAAACAAGTAAATTTCATCATTCCTTCAAGAAAATAATCTTTTATCTCCGTTGCAGTCAGGATTTAGACCAAAGCATAGCTGCTCTACAGCTATGTTGAAAATACTTGACGACATAAGAATACAGTTTGACAAAGGCAACTTAACTCTTCTCTGCCTTCTTGATTTTACTAAGGCGTTTGATTTAGTAAATCATGACCTGCTTTGTACAAAGCTTAAATATTTTTTTGGATTCTCCGATAGCTCTGTTAAACTTGTGACCAGCTACCTTGAGGGAAGAAGTCAAAAGGTGATGTTCAAATCTGCGTCATCAAAATCTTGTATTGTTGCCTCCGGTGTGCCGCAAGGCTCCGTGCTTGGTCCCCTTTTGTTTAGTCTTTTTGTCAATGATGTATTTTCTGTTTGTCAGTATGTTAATGTCCATGCCTATGCTGACGACATTCAATTGTATTTGTCTAGCCGTGTCGGTCTTATTGAGGATTTGTGTTATAAAATAAATAGTGACTTGTCTGCAATATCGCAATAGTCCCGTGATAATTGTCTTTGCGTAAATGCTGCGAAGTCATATGTGTAACCCATTAGTAACAATGTTGTACATGTTGAGGATATTCCAAAAATGTTTGTTGGTAATAGTGTCCTTACGTTTACCGACAAAGTTAGAAACTTAGGCTTCGTTGTTAACTCTATGTTGAGCTGCTCTGACCATATAAATAAAGTTGTTAGTAATGTGTATTTTGTTTTACGTAGATTGAGAATGTCAGCTTCGTTTACGCCTTTAGAGACTAGAAGAAAGCTAGCAACTCAACTCATTGTGCCACACATTACGTACTCTGAGCTTGTGTATAGTAAACTTGATTCTACTTCATATCACAAAATTGATGTTGCGTTCAATAATGTTACGCGTTACGTTTATGGCCTCAAAAAATATGACCACATCTCTTTCTGGAAAAACATTATTCTTGGATGCAGCATTTTTGAATATCTTTCGGACAGAAACTGTATATATATTTACAAGCTCATACAATTCAAAACAACGAAATATCTTCACGAGAAGTTAGAATTACCTAAGTCTTGTAGGCATCAAAATCTGATTATCCCTAAATTTTCCTATTTGCCCTCATCTCGGCTATTTTTTGTTAATGCTGTGAGGCTGTGGAATTCCATTCCTGATACTATCAAAGCTGCGTTGAATAGGAGCAACTATAAGAAAGTAATACACAAGTGTTTCACCTCTGTGCGGTAAATGTGATTGCAATTTAACAGTTCTCTTTTCCCTATTTATTTCTCTATCTTTTTTTTTGTTTTTTCTTCTTCTTTGTGTTTTTCTTTTTGGGTTTCCCAACTGCAATGAGTGACTATTAAATGACTACTATTTAATCTTACTTTTATTTAATTTTTATTTTTTATTTTATTTTTAAATTTAAGATAACTGTTTGTATTTAAATTTATTGCGATTATATTTTTACGTTAGATTTAAGATAAGTCTGTATCAGACGATTTTGCGTTTTAATTTTATAATTGAAAGCTGTTGATGTACTACAAAAGACTGAGTCTTACAGGTACAACCTCATTTTTTTCGAAATAAACAAATCGGCAAGTACATATCGTCCCCCGCATGCCAGAAACATGAATGTGTAAAGATGAAAATTTTGGGATTTTTTTATATGTCGGGCCCCCCTAAATTCGATCCTGGCGACGCCCATGTTCGAATGTGATATTGCAAACAAAAGAACAATTAGAAAAAGCACACTTTGTAAATACTCTCTTTGGATGTCTTATTTTATATTCTACAAGGGCAACTTTTTCCCTAAAACCAGAAGTTTTTTCGAATTCATGCCAACAATTTGATTGCTCAAACCAATTTGGACTCGTGTAACTGAATTTTAATTTTTATCTAATGCATGCTAAGATCATTCTAAAAATATGTACACATATTTATATTTTCGAATTGAAAATTTCACGTTTTCTAGTTTTTATATCTTATAGAATCGCCTAAAATTTTAAAATATTAGACGTAACGGCGCGCAGTGCTTGCCCTTATGATATATACATAATACGTATACAATGAGGTTGTTCACACTTGCATGGTTATCAGGTTGTCTCGTTAAAAATTATTATTATGAAGTGTATTTTATTGTTGTAAACCGAATAAAAAATTAAACCACATAACCTGATAACTAGGCAAGTGTGAACAACCTCAATGTAAGTACATTTTTTTAATTCTGTATCTATTAACACAATGAATTTTATGGAAGATAACTTTTCTACATAATAAATAAAAATTACCTGGCAGTGTTACATTAGGTTTGCCTTGTGGACGGGGCATAAATTGTTCTGGATCCTTTCCTTCTTTTAGCATCCGAAGGTGTGGGGGAGTATAAGCTTTATTACTGGCCTCTGGTAAACTCGATTTTATCCCTTCGGGCTTAACTTTTGTTATTATTGGTTCCTCAAACGTGCCGTCAGCATATTTCTGCCATTCGATCCCTAAAAGCTCTTGTCCCTGAGGCCATATTGTTTCGTGCTTTAGGGCACCAGAGTAGTGGTACACTTTAAACCTAAAAAATAAATACAAATGAGTAAATGTATGAACTACTTCTATATTACGACCATACATAATAATAATAATAGATTGGCGCTTACACATATGTTAGTGTTTGGCCGAGCTTCTCCTCCGACTTGTGGTGTGCGCCTTGATGTTGTCACCCAAGCGGAGGGACCTACAGTTTTACGCCGACTCCGAACGGCGATTGTAGTTTTATGAGAAGCTGTTTTTCATCAGAAATACACTCGGAGGTTTGCCATTGCCTGCCGAGGGACGACCGCTGTTAAGAAAAAAACTTTTTCTATATTTTTTTTGCGATGTTGCTTTGACCATGGCTTGAACCCAGGTGCTGATGAGTGCAAGCGCGCACTGCTTACTACTACACCACAGCGGTAGTGCCATGCCATACATAGCATTGTGAAATAATACGTATGTATATACATATGTTGTTCATTTGACTAATATTATACATAAATAAATATGTACAGCGGCGAAATGCCCGGGTGGGTAGTTCTGCTGGTGGCAAGAGTATACAGGTACAGCAAATAGGTTGCCGATGTAATTGGGAAGGTTAACAGGTTTCGTTAAAAATACTTTGGTGCATTGTCGAGCGCAAATAATTTTTCACCCTACACAAAACATAAAAGCTCCTCCCGTTAGAGTATGACGACCCTGAACTTGTAACAAGTAATCTAATCTAAGCGTACATATTCAGGAACAAGTCCCACACACAATTCGTTTTCACGCAAAAATTGCACAACATATTTCACAGATCCTGGATTTTGCTCTGTGCGCCTCATTATGCACAGAGCTATATCTTTATCGCTATTGAGTCTGTACTCGTCAAAATCACCATTATAAAACGTGACGATTTTCTTCAAATGTACTGTCTCACCAAGAATTAACTTTTCTAAAGTTGTATAAAACGTTGCCGATTCAGTATCAAATCTTCTTGTCCGGGAGCAGCTGCTTGGTCAAAAATTTCATAATATATTTTCCGAAAATACTATTCAGGTGTGGTTAATACAGGACTTTCAATTGGACTTTTTTTCTTCTAAAAAATTTTCAGGTGGTTTTTAAAAATTTCAGGTGGGTAGTACTACCCACCATACCCACGTGTTCCGCCGCCCCTGCATATGTATGCATGTAGTTGTAAACCAATATATAGAACCCTACCAGATCGTATACGTTATTTGCCAGGAAATGATACCCTGTAAACTAGGTAAAGTTTCCATGAACTTCTTAAAAGTAATGTGAAAATTCTATCGCATACTACCTAAGTAGACTTTAGGTGCATCGTTCGAGTTAACGATTACTTCCCATTGCTCTGAGTATAAGCGTGTTACTTTGTATACTCACTTTAACATGGGATATCCTAGGAGGGTTAGTTACCCCTTTTAACACCCAAAAGAGCAATGAGAGTGTACAAACTAGGGTGTTCGATTATTTGCCTTTTTTCGAAAGCCGGTTTTCGAGTTATTCGAAAAACTGCAAACTGAAAAAAAAAACGGTTCCTGGTTTTGAAATTAAGAAAAAACGGATAAACCGGCTTTATTTTAAATATACTTATACAGTGAAAATGTTTGTGTTGGAATGAAGTACGAAAAAAAACGGTTCCTGATTTTGAAAATGCCTATGTTGGAACGAAGTATGACCAAAAATTACAATAAAACTATTAACGTAAATATAACTTTTATTTAGAAAAGACCAAAGCAAAATAAGTTCTAAGTTTTTTTGGATCAAAAGTAAATAATAAAAATCAATGAAAAATTCACATTTGGTATTTTTTAACCTTTTTTTAATACCTTATCGCATTATTGACGCAACACAGTGCTGCGCGGGCGGGCAAAAATCAAAGATTTCGTTGTCCCAAATCTAGACGTTCTGTTGGAAAGGTAATTTTTCCATTGTCCGGTCCCAATTTTTTTATAAAATGAATAATACACAGCAAAAATGCACTTGAAGTTGACGCATTTTAAACAAAATTTTTTAGTCAGAGTCACATCGTTTTTCGGCTTCACACGGAAAAATTTGCCAAAAATACAAGTTATGAGATATTAAGACACATTTTTAATTTTTCTGTTTAAAATTATTTAAGATAACTGCAAAAAATGTATGTATTTGTTAAAAAAAATTAATTCTGTAGTTAAACTCGCTATATTTTAAATGCAAATTTATTTTGTTGAAAACAAAAATATTACTAAAGTTTAAAGGAGTAAATCTAAAAATCATGTTTTTTTTATTCCATAGGTCAAAAAAAGTATGCTACTTTCTTGCACCTTGCAAAATAATCTGCTTTTAGTAAGGGTATACAAATGATAAATATTGCAAGAAAGACGTGAGTGCGAAGAGCTTGAAATGCTGGCCGACAGAAGAATGTCCGAAAATTTTACCAGAGTTAGGCGACTTACGGAAGGTTTCAAGACCAGGGCGTACTCTTGTAAGAACAACAATGGCGACCTAGTTACCGATGTTCAGAACGTACTTAAATTATGGAAGGAACACTTTTCCACCATACTGAAGGGTAGCAGCACGGAAAGTTGTGGAGAAGAAGAACCCGAGCTCCCAGTCGATGATGACGGAGTCGATGCTCCACCGCTTGCTATGACCAGGTACGAATAGCAATAACGCGGCTGAAAAACAACAAAGCTGCTGAAGCTGACAGCCTGCCAGCTGAGCTGTTAAAGTACGGTGGCGATGAGTTGATAAGGTGCATGCATCAACTCTTATGAAGAATATGGTGAGATGAACGCATGCCCGACGACTGGAATTTAAGTGTGCTCTGCCCAATCCACAAGAAAGGCAACCCCTACAGTCACGCCAACTACCGCGGGATCAACGCCACCCGCTACCGCGGGTGAAAGCCTGAAGCCTACCGTCAATGAACTGATTGGGCCTTATCAGTGTGTTGTTATTCTTGTTGTAGCAGCATACAAGTTCCCCAAAGAGTTTTTGGGGAGTGTTGCTGGAGTGACAGTCCTTGGCCAAATATAAATCTGGGTTGTTCCGGTTACGCAGACCCGACTGTCGTGGGAACGCTTATCAGTATGTCTTTAGGCTTGGCAAATCCACTATAGGTATTCACAATGCCTAAAATCTTGGAAAAGACCCGCGAGAAAAGGATCGACGCTCGCCACCTATTTGTCGGCTTTAAAACCGCTTTCGACAGCACTAACAGGAGTTGTATACACCGCTATGTCTGAATTTGGCACCGCCTTAAACTGATACGGCTGTGTAAAAAGACGTTGAGCAATATCACCAGATCCGTCAGAATTGGGAATGAAAGACCTCTCCGAGCCGTTCGCCACCAAACGGGGTTTCAGACAGTTCATGTGACTTCTTTAATCTGATGTTGGAGAAGATAACAAGAGCTGCAGAACTGAACCACTCAGGAACAATTTACTACAAGAGCGTGCAATTGCTGGCTTATGTCGATGACATCGATATAATCGGTAACAAAAACCGCGAAGTGTGTGCTACCTTTTCCAAGATGGATAAGGAAGCAAAGCGAATGGGTCTGATGATAAACGAGGACAAGACGAAGTATCACATCCGCGCCTTGGCACCCACGTCACTATTGACAGTTATAATTTCGAGAAAGTAGAGAACTTCGTTTACTTGGTAACCAGCATTAACACCGATAATAATGTCAGCTTGGAAATCCAACGCAGAATCACTCTTGCCAACAAGTGCTACTTTGGACGGAGTATACAATTCAGAGGTAAGGTCCTCTCTCGACGTACGGAAACCACCCTCTATAAGTCACTCATCATGCCCGTGCTGGTATATGGCGCAGAAGCATGGACAATGACAACATCCGATGAGGCGGCTATTGGAGTATTCGAGAGAAAGATTTTTCGGAAGATATACGGGCCTTTACGAGTTGGCGTCGGCGAGTACCGCAGACGATGGAACGATGAGATGTATGAGCTTTATAATGGCATGGGCATACTGCAGCGAATGAAAAGCCATGTCGTTCGTATGGACACCAATGCTCCAGCTCTGAAAGTATTCAACTCGGAACCCGCTGGTGGTAGCAGAGGAAGAGGGAAGAGAAACAACTGGCGTGCTTTGTTGAACTCGGCCAAAATCGCTAAGGTGGTTACAACGCCAAATAAGAAGAATAAGAAATATGCCCATATTGATATACTATATTTCAACTACCTAATTCTCTTAATTACAGTATATTTGACTTTTTATACAGGTGGCAACCCTTTTCCGTTTAGTTTAGAAGTGAAGCCTTTTTAAAACCATTTCGATTGATACCCATATTGTAATATCTAATTCAGGTAATTAAGTAAATAATTTGCATAATTTTTTTTAACAGGTCGCAACCCTTTCAAAAAAATAAAACCTCGTGCCCATCTACAGGCCAACCCCTATAATTTGACACCTCACTTTTGAAAATCGAACGAATTATATGTACATATTTACCTATGTAAATGCAACAAGAATCCAAATTTTGAAAACAATTTTGAAACAAGTTTTCATTTAAATCCGTCCATAATTGTATTTTTGACCACATTTTAGCCGTAGCCGAGTGCTTAGATATGTCTACAGCAACTCGGGAGGTCCATTGTTTAATTTCTGGTCCCAGCAACATCAACATTTTATTTAATTTTTGTTTTTTTTTTCAAATAGCGGTCGCACCTCGGCCGACAATAGCAAACCTTCTAGTGTACTTCTGCAATAAAAAAGCTTATTCGAAGGTGGAGGTGAAGATCTTTCAATTTTAGTCACAACATCAAGAAGCAGAACACGAATTGGAGGAAAAGCTCAGCCAAACATAGACAACTTTTTAGCGCCAAACTGTTTATCCCTTAAACTGGAAAAAGCCTTGAAGCTTCGAAAAACTCAAACATTTATTGCGAGGTCAAGATTTGTATGAAATTAAAATAAACCGGGTTGTTCGACAAAACAATCCGGTTTATCCGATATTCGAAAAATCAATATTCCAAAAAAAACGCTAAATATCCAAAAATGGAAACCGGTTTGGAAAAACCGAGTCAATCACCCTAGTACAAACAAATATCATCCCACAAACTTCCTTCGCGAGGATAAGAGAGTACTCTCAGAACAACCTTCCCAACAAACAATGAGGGAGTGCACACGGAACATATTCCTCATTCGTCTCAAACGAGCACTAAAAACGCGTGCAGAAAACACCACTCAGGCTACATGCCGTTCATTGTCCTTTTAATCTGTACGATTTACGAATAAACCTAAGCCGATTGTTGGGTGTCAACGAGCTCAGGTGTTCCTCTCAAGACATCGCGGCCAAATGCCTCATAACTAATTCTTGTAAATTCGGGGCAGAAGCACAAAAGTGTTCCACCGTATCATCCTCTTCAAGGCTAATGGAGTTGTCATATACGCCTATCACAGTCAGGTATTTGTGCCACGTGAAGTGACCAGTCAGCAGTACAACAAGTAGTCCGCAGTCCGCAGTTTGGTCAATGAGAGCACAAAACTAGTTAGACCTTCTGAGATTGAAGGCAACGTGAGTTTTGCCCACCTACAGCCCCTACGTGGTGCATAAAAAATACGAATATCCACACAGATCTTAATGTAACTACGGTGCATGAGTACATAAGAAAGCTAAGCACCAGTTTCTCAGCACGGTTAATGAACCATCCAAATCGACTAGCGAGAGATCTTCTTAGCCCGAGATATGCAAGAAGACTAAACAGAAAGGATTTTTCCGATATTATCAAATGATGCGCAATATAATAAATTTGGATATCCGCAAAATATCAATTTCGGTTCTGGAACTCGTCGTTACAGACCGACTACCCAACACGAAATCCAGTGTCCGTGCGGCTTGAAAACTTGTCCTTTCCGACCCAACACAGCCTACTGGATTGTACTTACTCAAATATAGAGCAGCGAAGGCGCGGCGTGGAAACTAGTCCTTTCCACCCGTCCCAGCATGATATCCAGCGATCCTGGTGCTCGGTATCTTGTCCATTCCGACAGCCGCAACAATCTATACTAATATATATTTTGAAAGCCGTTTTTCTATGTGTTCCCAAAGCTCGAGAACGGCTCAACCGATTTTTTTGAAATTTCGGACACCTGCCGCACACGTCCCAAGGATGGTTTAGGCTACAAAAAATGTCTATATATGAAGGGGGCGAGGCACCTCCCATACAAACCGAATTTTTCATACTGCATATCTCTGAATGTGTTCCTGGTAGAGTTCTGGAACTTGGTATGTAGATATGCGAAATCAATCGCATGCTCTTGGAGAAAAATTGGAGCTATTGGAAAATGGGCGTGGCACCTCACATACAAACCGAGTTTTTCATCCTGTATATCTCTGAAAATGTTCACGGTAGAGTTCTGGAACTTAGTATGTAGATATACGAAATCAATCGCATACTCTTGGAGAAAAATTGGAGCTATTGGAAAAGAGGGTCGTGGCACCTCCCATACAAACCATATATAACTCTGGAAATTATCTTGGTAGTAACAGTCTTATTTATTGTAAAGGGAATGTTGTAAGTATTAACTTGGAGTAAATTAGCGTCCTCAATTATTGAAATATTGGAGTTTTCCTATTTCTGAAATTTAACATTGTATGGGAAGCGGGTGTGATTTTAGTCAGCCAATTAAGTGCACTTAGTTCGGTAAAAATTGATAGAACGGTTACCGGGATACACATTTTTGGTCATTAGTGGGCGGTAACAAAAACCGCGAAGTCTGTTCTCCCTTTTCCAAGTTGGATAAGGAAGCAAAGCGAATGGGTCAGGACAAGACGAAGTATCTCCTGTCAACAAACAAACAGTCAGCACATTCGCGCCTTGGCACCCACGTCACTGTTGACAGTTATAATTTCTAGAAAGTAGAGAATTTCGTTTACTTGGGAGCCAGCATTAACACCGATAATAATGTCAGCATGGAAATCCAACGGAGTTTACGCGCTGGCAACGCCGAGTACCGCAGACGATGGAACGATGAGCTGTATGAGCTTTACAACGACATGGACATAGTGCGGCGAATTAAAATACAGCGGCTCCGCTGGCTGCCATGTCGTTCGAATGGACACCGACGCCCCAACTCTGAAAGTATTAAACTCGGAACCCGCTGGTGGTAGCAGAAGAAGAGGAAGGCTTCCTCTGCGTTGGAAAGACCAGGTGGAGAAGGACTTAGCTTCACTTGGCATTTCCGATTGGCGTCAGTTGGCACAGAAAATAAACGACTAGCGTGCTTTGTTGAAATCAGCCAAAATCGCTTAGGCGGTTACAGCGCCAAATAAGAGGAGGAAGAATTTATTCCAAGCATTGATTTTGAGTGAACTGGCTCCAGTAGTTACTGATTGATCGCAGTTTTCGTGTTTCTGTAAATTACCGTTATATGGTAGGTCGGCGATTTCAAAGATTTTTAACAGATTTGTTAGATAGACCATAAGAAAGGTTCGTACCGGCTTTGGTAGGGATTGGTGAAGTGGCTACTGAGATACAGCATTTCATCATAAGCGGGCGGGGCCACGCACACATATATATATATATATATATATATATATATATATATATATATACCCAATTAAAAAAAAAAATTAAAAAAGCGGAAAAGAGCGGAAAAGAGCGGGATCAATATTTTTCTTATCTGAAAACTCGGAACACAAGCTACCCAAAAAATGTAGAATCAATGCCGGGCAAAGCCGGGCACTAGAACAAAAACGCTTTTGAAAAAGAAAATTAAAAATTTAGTCTCAAAATATCAATTAAACATTGAATAAAGAACGCATTAATGACTAACTAAAATTTAGAATATATAAATATGGTGCCCAATTACTTGCTTCATAAGAATCCATGGCTTTATTTTCAAAAACTTTGCCTTAAAACTGAAAAAAAATTTATTTAAAATGCATCTATACTGAGAACGTTTCAAATTTTCATAATCAATGCACGAACTTCCAAGTTTAAATTGGCTGTAGAAACTTGGAATTTTAATCATGAAAACAAATTATTATCGAAAATAATGCGTAATAAACTAAAATTTTGTTGAATTCGGGCCAGTTGTAGGAAATAGGGTCTTGGCCGGCTAGATTAATGAAATACCCCTATGTGCGTCGCCCGAAAATCAAAATTTAAATATTTTGTTTGTTTTGTGTTGGATTTTGATTTTTTCGCAAGTAATTTGAATTAATTTTTCCACTTGTGCGCATTTATAAAAAGCCAATCCGATTCACTAAAATTTTGTTGAATTCGGGCCAGTTTTAGGAAATAGGGTCTTGGCCGGCTAGATTAATGAAATACCCCTATGTGCGTCGCCCGAAAATCAAAATTTAAATATTTTGTTTGTTTTGTGTTGGATTTTGATTTTTTCGCAAGTAATTTGAATTAATTTTTCCACTTGTGCGCATTTATAAAAAGCCAATCCGATTGATGAGCAGTTTTTGAATATAACTGTGGTCAAGCATTGCTTTAAATTTTTATAAATCTTTTGAAAAGTATAAAATAGTTTACTTTGAAATTCTACTTAATTTTGTGAGTATAAAATTTCTATTTAGAGTGCTTACTTTTAAAAGGGATATTTAAAAAGGACTTAGGAAGCGAGCTAAATTATACTTAGGACAAATAACCATTAAATATGCGTGTCATATCTCAAATAGTTCCAGCTGCGAGGAACTGCAAGTTCAGCTTCTTTTCTTCCTTTTATGGACCCACCTCCTGTAAAGTTTATTGCATTTTTATTGTAGAACTGAAGGGAAAGACTCTGGTGTTTACACAAAATAAAAAAAATGCAACATAAAATGGAAATTAAAGAAGATGTTGATATTAATGACTCGCCAATCTATTAATCATATTCAACATTCAGCCAGAAATGGACGCTTCTCTGGACGAGATCCTTTTTCGATGGCAAGAGTCCTGCTGGCCTTAGCTCCGCTTTTGTGGTATAAAATGTAGGTAAAATTGAAAGTATCAGTACAAATACATATCGTGCACATAATTTAGAATGCAGGTATTGTAAATGTTTTCGTTTTGTCATTTTTAAAATGAAGAAATAGGAACTTATTTAGAAATAAAATAAATGTGCCTGTTCATTTTCTACAAAATTCATAAAATTTAATACTTGGAGCCAAAAAAGTTGTGTAGAATGTGGGCGCCGTAATAAGATATTTTTTATTATCTTCCAAGTTTGAAAATTCTGGCTTAAAAGAGCGGGGAACACCGAATTTCATCAAAAAAGATTTTTTTTTTAATTTGCGCCTGTTTTTCTAGAATTACTGGACTATAATGTAAACCGATTTTGACGATCTCTCAGATTTATGCTTTTCTCGTTAAAACCACCATATACTCTGAATTTCATCAAAATCGCATAACATTTACTATTTCCGCTCACAAGAGCTGTGGGCGTGGTAGCGCGTTGAATTTTACCATTTTCCACATTTCTTCATTCCTAAGTGCCGAACAGCGCATATACGAAATTTCAGCGAATTTCTAGTACGGTTACTACTTTTGACCGCAGCTTATATGGGGACGTCCCACTGTGTGTCGGTTGCTTCGTGTGTATCGTTGTGTATTGAGTTAATTGGCTTAGTTCATTGAAAACAGTTGAGATGAAAAGGTATTTTGGTAGAAAACAAAATTTTCTTCCGTATGTTCATTTCATAACAGAGCACACACTACTG
Organism: Rhagoletis pomonella; assembly: GCF_013731165.1. Lineage (NCBI taxonomy): Eukaryota > Metazoa > Arthropoda > Insecta > Diptera > Tephritidae > Rhagoletis > Rhagoletis pomonella. The sequence continues at coordinate 11,009,216 of NW_023458568.1, read as the reverse complement.
AGGTTGCCGCAATGGTTGCCTCTACGGTTGCCTCGTGTGTATTGAACAAGAAACACAAGTTGCCTCAACACGTTACTTCAACGGTTGCCCCGTATGTAGTCAGCATTAAGCACAAAACAAAACCGACTTCAAATTCTCATATAATAGGCTGACTTCCAAAACGTCAATTGCTTTGCATACGTACTGTTACGCCTACGGTTTCGTGATAGCTCAAGAAAAAAAATCCTTACATGCTTTAATGGATCCAACGCCGGCTGGTGAATAGCGGACCTTGGTGTAGGCACTAATATGTACGCGCTTGTACACTTGGTACACTCGCAGCTCCTGCTTCTGGAGCACCAACACGAATGCCTGCTCACTATTAAATTTATGGAAGCCAATGGGTAGTCAATATTATAAATTCACCCGCGTCAACTACTTTCCGTTTAAATAAAACACTTTCTTTTAATCAAAAATTTAATTTTAAATTCCAACGCGTGTCCGCTCAAGTCAAAAGTACGAGTTTGATTCAATTATGTATATGTAAGAAACTGACGCCTTAGCCCAAGTGGAAGGTAAATAACTGTTTTTAGGTTGGCAGTAGTACCAACAGTATGACAGTGCTGAATAGCGCTGCCATATCGATAGGGTTACCATTACATCACCCTCCCTTGGAAAGATTATTGTAAGGTGATCAGGCTTTCAATAATCTATTGCTCTAAGAGGCGATGGCAAATTGATGTGGAGGAATGGGATGCATAATCAAAAGATTATTTCCTTGCCCCCTTAACTCATTCGTCCATATCAATTTAAAGATATTTACAGAATTCAAAAAAAAAGTTTTTCCACTTGAACTAAGAAATGCATTATTTTGTCTTAATTAACTAAATCTAATAATTTAATTTAATAATTTGTATTACAAAATATACAAGGATTAAAGTTTCTTTGGGTGAAATCCTAAGTTTTTCTTATTTACAATTTGTATGGAATATATGTATTTCGGTAAAATTTAATATTTGTTTTGTTCGTTTCTTGTAGAATTTTTGAAATTTGGATTTACAAAGTATGGAAATTTTCAATATGTTATTGTGCATGTTTTTTTTTTTGACATATAAATTTAATTCTTTGATGTAGCTTAGTATTTAAAACATTATAACTGAGTACATTATGTTTGTATAAGTGACGTGAAAGATTTGTTTTTAACTAAATTTGAAATTTTCTTGAAGTATAGAAATTCATACGTAATTGTAAATTTACAAAATTAATTTATGTAATTTTTCGTATTCGGTTTTTATGGATCGTCTTTGCTTTATCTTTCTTTTTATCAAAAATAGTAATGTTAACACCATCTACTTTAGTTACAACGTGAGGACCCTCATATATTTACATGTTTGATTCTGGGTTCTTTTTGTACTAGAACCAGATCGTTTTCTTTAATCTGTACTGGACGAGCGTGCCTATCGTATAAATCTTTGTTACGGATTTTGTGTTTATTAATTAATTCTTTGGCTATTGCATGTGATTTTTGCATACGGTATTTTACCTCTTTCGCATAGTTTTCGACACTATATATCGGGTCTATCTTTTCTTTTCGCAATTCGTTCGGTAAAGTTGCTTTTTTGCCGAAAACTAGTTCAAAAGGAGTGAATTGGTTATCAAAAACGGTATTAGGCGTTGTATTATGTAAAAAGGTGAAATATTTCAAATAAGTGTCCCAGTCAGAAAATGCTTCGCTCAAATAAGCGCGTAAATATTCGTTGAAAACTCTATGGTTCCGTTCAATCGTTCCCACAGTTTCGTGATGGTGTGCTGTCGAAAAGTCATGTTTAATTTTTAAAAGTTTGGTTAATTCAGCAAAAAGTTCGTTTTTATATTCAGTCCCTAAATCAGATATTATAGAGTGCATAATGCCATATACTAAAATGAAACTTTCAAAAATTGCTGATGCAACAGTTTTAGCACTTTTATCTGGTATTGGAACAGTAACTAAATATTTTGAGAGATCGCAAATAATTGTAACTGCGAACTTAATACCATATTTCGATTCTGGTAAAAGTCCTATTGTATCGATAACAACAATATCAAACGGTTTATTCGGCGTTGGGGTTAGTACAAGTTTTTCTTTAACTTTCGGTTTTACTTTATTTAAAAGACATATTTGACAATTTTTAACATATTTCGCGACATCACGGGTCATATTTTTCCAGTAATATTTTGTTCTGAGTTTCGCATAAAGTTTTTTCATGCCATAGTGACCTCCTGATATTGGGTCGTCGTGATAAATGGTCATTAGTTTTAGTTTTTTGTCATTTTCAGTCACAGTCTCGACTGGATCTGTTAATATAATGTGTAATGTCTTTAAAATTTTATTTCCGCGATTTTTTAAACTAGCAATTGTGAAATGACGGAAAAATTCATCGTATTTTGGCCATTCAATCTCCTTAATTCTGTGTTTACTGGCTTCAATTTCAAGCCTCGAAAGTAAATTATCGAAATTCGTTATTTCGTTAGCAAAGACATAATTAAGTAACTCGAGTTTTTTATGTTTAATATGTGCACAAATTCGTAAATTTTTAATTTTATTATCTTTATCATAAGTAATTTCTGATCTAATACGCGGTATCTTTTTTGAATAGTTGTAAGAAAATTTATCATAAACGTTTGATGTCTCCTGGTTTTCATTTTCGTTATTATCTGTATTTTTTGTAATTTCATTTTCTCGTCTAGTCATTGATCTCGTCTGTACTGCCAAAATACTTTTCGTTGATTCCCTTACGTGAGAGTGCGTCTGCGCCAACATTTAATTTTCCTTGAATGTATTCAATAGTAAAATTGTATTACGCTAGTTCTAACCTTATTCTTGAAAGTTTTGAAGAGGGGTCTTTCATATTGAACAGGCATACTAATGGTCTGTGGTCTGATTTTACTAAAAATGCGTTCCATAAATGTATGGTCGAAATTGTTTAATGGCAAAGTAGATTGCTAAAAGTTCTAATTCAATTATTGGTTTTTTTCGGTTCTGCATTGTTAAATGCCTTCGAAGCAAAACATATAGGTAAATCGCAACCTTGCTGTTCTTCGCTAAGTATAGCGCCACACCCTGTTTTTGAAGCATCAACTGTAATAATAAATTGCTTTGTAAAGTCTGGATATTGTAGCAGTTTCGGTGACATTAAGGCTGATCGCAACGCTTGAAAAGCTTCATCGAATTTCTCATCCCAAACGAATTCTACTCTTTTCCTACTTAATTTGTTCAAAGGTGCTGCCAGAGTTGCAAAATTGGGCGTAAACCTTCGGTAATAATTTGCAAATGCGACAAGACGTCGTACTGTATCTTTGTTAGTATACTTTTTAATTGCAACTATTTTTGAATCGTCTGGCAGCAGACCTTTTGCTGAGCATTTGTGCCCTAAAAACGTTACTTCGGGGCTGAGAAAATTACATTTTTTTGGGTTTAATTTTAAGTTGAAACTTCGACAAGTTTCGAAAACTTTCGTTAAATTTTTAATTTTTAAATATAGGCTTCGCTGCAGCCTATAACAATTATGTCATCTACATATAAAAATGCTACGTTGGGTGGAATACCAGAAAAAGCTATACTCATCATTCGCGAGAATGAGTTGGGTGCTATACTTAAACCGAATGGTAAAACTTTCCATCGATATGCTCCACGGTCTGTGCTAAAAGAAGTTATATCACGTGAATCCTCATGTAAGGGGATTTGGTGGAATCCAGAAAAAAGATCTAAAGTGGAAAAATATTTGGCTCTGCCAAGATTGTCTAAAATATCGTCAACTCGTGCGAGAGGGAATTTATCCGCAATAAGTTTTTTATTGACTGCGCGGAAATCAACGCACATACGATATGCTTTTTGACCATTAGTAGATTTTTTAGGAACCAAAATTAGGGGACTATTGTAATTTGAATAACTTCCCTCAATTAAATCGTTATCTAGTAATTTGTTAACTTGGCGAGTTATCTCTTCACGTTGGGAATTTGCTGTTAGTTCCTGTGGAGATTTGGTTTTTCAAAATATTTGTTAATTCGTTCGTTCGTGAGTCTTCTGTCTTGGTTTTATTAATTGAGTAAACGTGATAGTCAGAAAGTTTACCGGTCCGAATATTTACATTCTTTATTTATGATTTTAATAATTGGGTTACTGCTATTAACTATGCATCTTACTGTGAATACACCATGTTCAACTTCCTGCGATTCTACAAAAAGTGGATCCGGCGAATTGCCAAAATTGAAAATTCGATAAATTTCGCATCTGGGTGGTATGATACAAGTGTCGCTTTCGGTTCCGTGTAGGATTGGTATCGCGACTTTTTCATTGCCGACCCAGAAGGATATACGACTGCTTGCATAGCTAATAACGCATTTGTTACATTTCAGAAAATCTTTACCCAGTATACCATCAGATGGTATGTTAAAATCGTGGTTTACTACATGAAAAGTATGTTTAATGTAAAAGTCAAATTTACGGTAATCGTACCTAAAGTAGAAACAGTACTAGAAGTGACACCGGTAATGTTAATTATATCGGTTGTATTTATAGGAAAATGTTTATCAATGCTGGAGTTTTTTATTGGAGAAATGTCGGCTTGCGTGTCGACTAAAAACGTACAAAATTTGTTTGACCCATTAATTTTCAATTCGATAAAGTCGGAGTAATTCAAACTTAAGCAATAAATGCCCTTTGTCGAAAAAGATTCATCTAATTGTCCAATTCTTCCGCCCTGGGCGTTTAAAGCGCGCACATTAGCATTATTGCGTGAATTTGGACGTCTACTACTATTATTGTTGCTGTTATTATTTCGATTATTGTTGCCTGATGACCGATTAATATTATTGTTGAAATTGTTACCGTTATACCTTGGACCGTAATTGTTGTACCTACTGTTATTACCGTTATTATTGTACCTACTGAAATTAGAGTTATTTTGTCTTTGATTGTTATTGTTGTACCGATTGAAGTTTTGACCTCTGAAGCTACCTCTAAAACTATTTGGCCTGTTTACTCGGGATCGAAACGCTAACATTTGACGCTCGTTCCCTTGATTATTTTGTTCGACTATCATTTTTGCCACTACGTCCTTTGAATCACTGAAGGTAGTTGACGATAAAATTTATTTGACCAAATCCGACCGAGTATTAAGTCTACAAACGTTAACTGTTTGCTCGACTGCCATTTCATGGGCCTTAGATTGTGTCATACCTTCAATGATCAAAGAACGCTCTAATGCATCCGAAAGCTCCTCGACACGCTTAGCAAATTCCGTATAATTGTTGTTTATGACATGTAAAGATGCAATTTTCCCAGCTACAACTTTCGAGTTGTCTATCTTTATTCTATTTCTCAACGCATCTTTGATTTGACGAACTGAATTAACTTCGGTTGGTATTGCTTCGCGTGCCTTCGAGCTTCGATTACAAAAATGATATAAAAGTTGTATTTAAATTTTTGTCTGCAAAATCTTCAATTAAATTAATTTTATCGATAAACGACTCAAGTGCTAGCGGATCTCCGTTGTAATTTTCCCTAATAATTGAGGCACAAAGACTAATAAAGGATTTTTTCTGTTCAGTGGTAGTCATGTCTAAAAATTCTTGAATAATTGTCGAAATATTTGGTGAACTGGTAGCCGTTGACGGCTCGTTGGATACAGTTAGCAGAACTTTAAAAGATGGAAGTGACGTACTTCTTTTAAGACTGAATTGTACCGAAGCTTCTGACTTGGTGTCACTAAACTCTTCTTCTGACTCATTGACAAATTAGCGATAAGCTATCAGGTGGAATCCGAACGCGACAATTCAGTTTAGTAAAGCACTTTTCTAACTGTTCCTTGCAGCGGGCTAATTTACCCTGTATTATTGCCAATAACTAGTAGTAAAATATTATTGCAAGCTGTAATAAGCGAATATTTGTATTCGTTTAATTTTTCGCATTCGTAGACAACGGTCTATTTTGTAAAATGCGCTTAGTAATCTTATCAAAATCTGCTTTATATGCTTTAAATTGTATATCGAATTCGCTCATAACCGGCGAGTCTCAAAGAAGTGGAGGCCCAAATTTACAAAACAAGCCATCGTTCACCATATTAAAGTCAAAATATTAAAAAAATCGAATTGTGAAAAAATATTTATGTTTTTCTCAGTAAGTCAGCGGCTGAAATTTGCCATGCAATGAAAAGGGCTTTTTCATGCAGTCGGGATATTGGGTATTTTCGTGCAGTTCACATGCAATGCAAAAGAGTTTAGTTTGGTTTAAATTTGGTTTTTATTTTATTTTAATTATTTTAATGTTTGATTTTAAGCAAAGCAGTTTTTTTCTTCTTCTCTACACAGGTGTATGGTACTATATTTTTAAATTTGTAGATTCTCTGTGTTTTTAAATTCAAATTTGTGATGATATCCGCGCACTTATAACTAATAATGCAAAAGTTGTAATTAAGTTTTAAAAGTTCAAAAAGTCACTTAGATATAGTAATATGAAGGTTCAATGGAAAAATATTTTTTTTTGCAAGTAAGCGAAGTGGGGAAAAGAGAGATTCTAATAAATATTAATAATAGTTATATGAAAAATTTTATGATATATTTTTTTAAAAAAGTTAACCGTTTGAATATATGAATGTATGTAATCAAAGCGGGGATTTAAAAATTATTTAACCAGCAAGGGAATTGAAGCAGTGTAATACGAAAAATTGTATATGAAAAATATAAATCACTTATGTATATGATACTCAAAATTAAACTAAAAATTTATTGAATCACTCACGTCAACTTATATACTAATTTGAAAATGGTTTCAAAAAATGATTGAATCACTTATATCTAATTTGAAAAAAAAAATAAACCGCTTATATGCATATGAAAATAGGTTAAGTTGCTTATACATATATATATGATATGAAAATGTGTTGAATCTCTTATATATCTAGAAATTTTGAAATATTTTAATTTTTAGTGTATTTGAAAGAAAAACGCATTGGAAAAATGCAACAAAGTCTAGGGCTGGGCTTAGCACTTATGTACCTAGGTGGATACTTATAAAAAAAATTTTAAATTTTATTTTTAGAAACTAAGTGGTATGAAAATTTAAAATTTTTTTATTTAAATTTTTAGTAGAAAATTCACTGTGTGCATACTAATGTGCGTATATAAGGAAAGTGTATGTGTATAAGATGTATATAAAGATACACACACAAGAGCTCTATGCGATCTTAATCGCATCCAAAATTGTATTCATATTGATTTTACAGCTTGTAAAAACGACTTTTTGAATTTGTTATCTTCTATTTTGGATTAATTTTGTAAATTTACCTTACTTTTCTTTTTAATAGTCTGTAAGAATATTTGATGTATTCATTGGCTAAATTAAACAAATATTTATATAAACTTAAATTAATTCGGACTTACTCCTTGGATGACTGTACCCGATATTACTGCTTTCGTTATCCCGCGCCGCTGTGTAAAAATTTGAAATTTGTTTGTTTTGTGTATTATACTGCCTCCCGCGCTGCTGTCTCAAAATTTAAAAGCTCCATTTTTAGGTGTTGGTGGCGTGGTTATGCCGTTACTAGTGCAGTTGCGGGGGGATACTGCATATTCTATCTTGTATCACTAGGTAGCTGGTGAACTGCTGTGCAACCGCTGGTATATATGTAGGTATGTATATTAACGGTGGTGTGGGCTTTTGTGGCTTGCCGCTATGCGAAGCCGTTATCTATATACGTGTGGCTGGTGGTGGCGTGGCTTCGTTTTTTGCCGCTATGTTTGCTGTTTCGGTGGCGTAGGTATCAAAAATTTATAACAGGATATCCGTGCGTATATGTATGCATGTACAGTTGCGGGCATCGTGCTTATATACGTACATACATTTATGTAAATGTATCGTTGTTGAAATCGTGATGTACATACATACCGCTGCTAAACCGCTCTGCCGATGTCGAGGCTGTACCTCTGCTGACGCCACTAATACGAAAAATTTTACCACCACGCACCGAAGTTTTTCATACCACTTGCTACTGCCACGCACCAATTTTTGTTTTAAATTTATTTTATGTAAATTTGTGTTTTGTAATTCATTTTTTGTTTTTGTAATTAAAAATTGATTTTGTAAAATTTAATTTTTTTTTTAATTTTGTATTTTTTTTTTTACTTAAACATTTTTTGTTTCAAATAACTTTCAGGTTTTTAATTAAATTTGTTTTTTTTTTTCTTCTTCACGTGGTCCGTTGCACCGCCCCAAGCCACGGTCGCCATGTTACGCCTACGGTTTCGTGATAGCTCAAGTAAAAAAAGCCTTACGTGCTTTAATGGATCCAACGCCGGCTGGTGAATAGCGGACCTTGGTGTAGGCACTAATATGTACGCGCTTGTACACTTGGTACACTCGAAGCTCCTGCTTCTGGAGCACCAACACGAATGCCTGCTCACTATTAAATTTATGGAAGCCAATGGGTAGTCAATATTATAAATTCACCCGCGTCAACTACTTTCCGTTTAAATAAAACACTTTCTTTTTATCAAAAATTTAATCTTATATTCCAACGCGTGTCCGCTCAAGTAAAAAGTGCGAGTTCGATTCAATTATGTATACGTAAGAAACTGACGCCTTAGCCCAAGTGGAAGGTAAATAACTTTTTATAGGTTGGCAGTAGTACCAACAGTATGACAGTGCTGAATAGTGCTGCCATATCGATAGGGTTACCATTACAGTACAAAGAAATGTTCCATAACGCCGAACTACAAAATATTGACAATGTATACTTTTCCAAACGCATCTAAAGTTATCGAAACGCATCGCCAGAGCAATCAGCGCATCAGAAACAAAGTTCATGCTTCGTTTGTTATTGGTTACTATTGGTGTCTTAAAAATGGAAAATTCAGAAAAATGTTTCATTACTATATTGAATATTTGAAATATGCAATGTATATGGTTGCAATGTGTCGCAACTCTGCATATACAAACAGTTTGAATACCGCAGTATAACAGTATCCAAACATTGTATTGATACGTTTTGGAAGTCAGCCATAATTTAATGGGTCGATTATTGATAGCAATCGAACTTCAGTTGCGTTGCTAGTTGCCAAAACGATATTACAGATGGCAACTGGCAACTTTCAACTGACAACTGCAGTTGCTACAAAGTGTCTATACACGCGACTACATTTTTGTGATTGCTGGGAATGTTCTTGGAGCGTATTTAGGAGCGAAAATTGAAAAGTGTGTCATATATTTTACTTTTTAATATTTGAACGATATTACCATTTTGCAATGCAGTTTGCTTTTACAGAATATGGTGAAAATAAAAAACAATACCTTAAAATTTTAGTTCCCGTGGAGAACGCCCTTTTGGCGAAACAAAAGCGAACACTGATTGCACATTTTTTCCTTTATCAACTGAAGAACCTCTTTCATAACTACCGATACACCAAGTTTTCAAAATTAAAGTCATTGCTGTGGCACTTCCTTCTGCGAAAAATCGAAGAGGTGCGCAAGCTTTTATGAGCTGAGATATTGAAGTTGAACAAGTGGTTCATTTGTTTATTATTGGTAGTCAATATGCTTTGAAAATGAACACAACACGATATTATAAGAAAAACCTTGAGAGAATTAACTTTTGCTTACAGTGCACGCGGTAGCTCTAGAGGATTGGAATTATCCTTTAAATGTCGCCTGATTGAGGCCGCGTTCATGCACTTCTCTTCCTCTTAAACAAATAATTGTGATCAATTTAGCTGCCTTTTCTTTAAAACTCTTTATTTTAATAATTTGATTTTACTCGCACAGCTTGCTTACAGCCACTTGCTGTTTGTCGAATTGTCAAATTTCGATTATCGCTAACTCTACAGCAACTGACGATAGTTGCCATTCGTAATACAAATTTCGTTAATACAAAACTAGCAGAAACTATCAAGTAAACAGCTGATCGGTGTATTTCACTATTGAAAATATTTGGCGCGAATTTTCGTTTATTCATTTTGACAGCTGCTAGTTTCTACTAGTAAAAATTTTACCTGCAGTAATTAGCAAATCAAAAAAAAAAAATAAGAGCGTAAGAACGAGAGATCTGCTAGTTTCTGCTAGTTTTTTGGGTTAAGAAACTCTTTCCAGCAGAAACTAGTGATAATTATCCGTAAAGAAACATAGCTACTGATTGAACTTGCTAAATACATACATACATATGTATGTGCATACGCAGGTACTCTGCAGTACAACTTAGAGACAGTCTGACAAAGTGCTAGTCCCGAACTACATATATCAGAACTATCTCTGAACTAGTGCAAAACGAATGCAGAGCGGGACAGTTGAAACTTGCGGTGTAAATGTGCAAATGCTCATTACTCGTACAATACGAAAGTAGCTCAGCGAGAAGACCTCCGACTCAAGCATCGTTGGTCGCGAGTTTAAATCGTGGTGGAGGCAGTTGTTGAGTTTTCAAAATTTTATGAATTTAAATTGTTTAGTGAAGCCTACAATAATTTTTTTTTAATAAAATATGTAACACAAATGGAATCTGTAAAAGAAATGAAAAAACTAAAAAATATCCAAAAATCGGATCCTAAGAACGGTTTCTTATAAAAAAAGTATCCAAAACGGAACCGGTTAAAAACTAGTTGCAAAGTAATGCACAGGGCGCCAATGAAATCGCCGTGTAAAACTCGACAGTTGAAAGGAGGGATGTGCCGGGTATCAGGTACATATTCGGAATCCGGCTTGTCCGACCGTTTTTCCGTTATCCGACTATCCCGCCGGATACTGGCTAAAATCCGGCCGGATTTCCGGATTTTGATTATAGAAGATTCAATTTAAAAATCGAATTCTGAATTTTTTATTTATTTTTAAAATCCAACTCAATCTAATTACTAATTGGAGTTGAAAATTTATATGGTATGTTTCATTATGAAACGAAGCATTTTCGCATTATCGGGCAACAACCTATCTCTATTTTCAGCATAAATGCTAGTAGGGTTGTAAATCACAATGAGACTATCGATGTTTGAACAATCGACGTTTCGAAAAATAACATCGATGGAAGTTAGATGTATCGAATTAAAACATCGATGTTTCAACCGACTTTTCTACATACACTAGGGTGGTCCAAAATAAGTAAAGTCGGAATTTTAATGCTCTCACCCCCTAACAATGTTCTGTATCGAAAAAAGTATATCACTTTTTATACACGACCGCACTTGTACACCAGGGTATATTAACTTTTTCGCATAACAGTTGTTTGTAACAGCCAAAACGAATCGAGATAGATATGGACAAATGTATATATAAATGCTCAGAATGAAAAGAGAAATCGATTAATCCATGTCTGTCTGTCCGTCCGTCCGTCTATCCGTGTACACGATAGCTCGAGGAAAAATTGAGATATCTCAACGAAATTTAGTATGTTGGTTGCCTTTTACTCAAGGTAGGTTGGTATTGAAAATAGGCGAAATCGGACTGTAACCACGCCCACTTCCCATGCAACGGTATTTTCGGAAAATGTAAAAACTACGATATTTCAGTAAATATTAGGAGCAAATTGTTGAAAATTAGTACGTGAAGTAGAATTGTGGTAAAAAATAATATTATTAAGAATTTTTTGGAAAATGAGCGTGACCCCGCCCACTTATGATGGAATGCTGTAACTCAGTTCTTCATAGCTGAATTTCTGAATATTTTAACTGCATTACCAACGTTCCTAGAATCGCGGTGACAAGAACTGGTAACATTTTTTGTTAATAAAATTTTCCGGTTACAAAACGGTAACGTGCAGAATAGACCTGATAGCAGAAAATTAGAATATTATTAACTTTTGGATAGTGGGCGTGGCGCCGCCCACTTATGACCACAAATGTGTATCTCGGTAACCGATTTATAAATTTCTACCAAACTCGGTGCAATTAATGACCTTGGTACGGAAAAGAAATTCGTTGAAAATTATTCAAATCGGACTAAAATTACACCCGGTTCCCGTATAACGGTAAATTTCAGAAATACGAAAACTCCGATAATTCAATAACTGAGGACGCTAATTCACTCCAAGTTAATAGTTACAAGAATCTCCTAACAATAAATAACACTACTATAGACTTTTAGGAGTTGGGCATGGCACCGCCCACTTTATGACTACAAAGGTGTATCTCGGTGACCATTTTATCGATTTGTACTAACTTGGTTCAATCATATCATTAAGGGCCGGTTACTCAATGTCTGGTTAACACTAATCTGCGGTTAAACATTGTTATCGACGTCTTCGACTCCATGCATATGACGGGAGTCGGTAACGTCGATAACGATGTTTAACCGCAGATTAGTGTTAACCAGACATTGAGCAACCGGCCCGAAGTCTAACTCTGCTTATTATCGAAAACGTTTGAAATCGAGTAAACACCCCAACTTATCATGCAAATGTCGTTCAGAGAAAGTTGAAATGACGATATTTGATACCTGCGCCGGGTATATAAAGTTCGGTTACACCAACAACTTATGCTTCTTTACTTGTTTTATTTTGAAATCAAAAAATATTTAGGGGTCGCTCAAATGGAAATCGTATAAAATTCTTGAAAATCCATAATTTTCGATCGGAAAACTCTGGTTCTCTTCAGGAGGCTTTCAGTAATAATACCCAATTTTTTATTGAAACATTTTTTAATACTAACGAATTTCTATTGGTCCCCGCATTGCATTTTTCGGGTTTTTAGCGGACCTATAAATTAGTTATTTTGAAAAAAATGGTTAAGTAAGCAATTGGGTATTATTATTGGGAATCTCCTGCAGAGAAACAGATTTTTCCGATCCAAAAATATTGATGTTTAAGATTTATATAGCATTTCTAAGAAAAAGTTGTTTTTGCCCATATAAAATATATGCAAAACATTGAGTGCTTTGAGCGACCTCTAATAATAATTTTTTGATTTCAAAATAAAAATAAAGGTATATTTCTTCGGCCGCTGTGGTGTAGTGGTAAGCAGTGCGCGCTTCCACTCCACAATGCCTGGGTTCAAACCCTGGTCAAAGCAACATCGCAAAAATATAGAAAAAAGGTTTTTTCTTAACAGCGGTCGTCCCTCGGCAGGCAATGGCAAACCTCCGAGTGTATTTCTGCCATGAAAAACAGCTTCTCATAAAAATACAATCGCCGTTCGGAGTCGGCGTAAAACTGTAGGTCCCTCCGCTTTGTGTGACAACATCAAGGCGCACGCCACAAATCGGAGGAGAAGCTCGGCCAAACACTAACATATGTGTAAGCGCCAATCTATTATTATTATTATTATTATTATTATTATTATTATTATTATATTTCTTCGGTAACGAAAAATTAGTAAAGAGACATCTTCGATGTTTTTCAAAACATCGATGTTTTGACTTGACATCGGATTCATAAAAACATTGGCAAACATCGATGGTTGAAGCCACGTCCATCGATGTTTTTTTACATCCCTAAAAGCTACCCGATGCACTAAAAACATTCTTTTTGAGTTGACTGAGGAAGGTGGGTATAAAGGGTAGCTGTAAATATTTCTCCATTTCTATATCGCTGACTTTTTTCGTGTACCGTTGCTGCCTTGTCTAGCCATCGTTTGACTATCCACATTACTACAAAAACTGGAATCAGCATCAGAGCCGCTGGCGATTTCTTCAAAGCATTGCCAAATATCCTGGTGAGTTCACTCTTCAATAGAAGCTTTCACTAGAGTTCGGCCTTTTTCATATGAGTCAACTGGTTTCTCTATGCTTACTGATTTATATTTTCGTATAAGTTCACCATCAAATTGTTTGTGACACGGATACTTTTTTGTGCCTTTTTACTAACATTTGTGTGGTTGAATTTTTCGTTCAATACGCTTTCTTTCTGCACTTCACAGATACTTTTTCATGGTTTGAAAAAATAAAATAAAACTAAAGAAGCGCCTGACGGAACTCGAATGCGGCACCTTCTGGAAGCTCACAAATAGCGGCACGCTCAGCCACTGTCGACTACGCATGCAAATAAACGCGACGATGTTATAATTTATATATTATTACTTTATTAATCTGACAAGTGTTGACTGTGCCAGTTGAGTTCTCATCTAAAAATAAAACTTAGCTTCTAAAGCTTAGCTTAACGAAGCCACCTGCACCTTTTGTCGCTGTTGTTATGTTGTAATTCGTTGCTCCAGCCACTGCTGCGGATGTGTCGCAGACGCGTACGTTAACAATTTGCTGCTGGCGCTGTGCCTTACCTGTCAGCGTGAGAACGGGAATTCGCTGACTCAGGCCATGCGCGGACTTTCATTTTTGACATTAGGCTACTCGTGTTAACTCCTCCCCTTCTAAATGAAGGCCGTCCTTCTTGAAACTGTCAATGACAATGAAGGTCGTGGCGTTGGCGTCTTCTTTTCGCCTTTTTCTGCTTTGGCATAGTTTAACTAGAGCGTAACATACAATTAGGATGATGATGCTAGCGAGACCTGATATTGTTGGTCCTGTCATAGTTCTTCCTTCAATTTCTCCAATAAAACGAAGGTTTTTCATATTTTCCATACTCATCCTTCGAAGGTATGGAAGACTCAATATCTCTTGATGGTTGGTGATATTGAGGAGCACCGTCGTCGCTGAACCTGGTAATTTCTTCAACATGCCATTATGGTTTTTAAAGTAAGATCCATTAATGCGAATCTCATCTTCAAAGGTAAGTAAATAAGTTCCTGTAACGATCTTTTCGGAGCCTGTGCTAGTCGTGATCAAAGCGGTATTATCGTTAATAATAACTATGCCATCGTCGACTACCGTAACTGGCTCAAGGTGGCTAGGGCGAGTGCTGTAGTGGGCGACGTTACCAGAATGGAGCTGCTGCGCGCACGTTGGATTTGGTAGCCTTCTGCAAAATGTTGATTTAAATGTTGCGCTGCAATTCCCAACCGCCAAAACTTGATTCTGACAGTTGGCAACGTTGTTGTCATTCCAAGGTGCATGATTGTTCCGTTGTGTTGAACAGGGAAAATAATAATTTTCTCACAGACTAATACAGGTTTAGGATATTTAATTAAAAAATGTAAAAGGCTACTATCTAATAGGACTTTAATATGATACTTCCATTAAGTCAGTAATAATTGTGTTTGTAGAGCGCATATCAATAATGTTTTTTATATCATCTGAGTTTAACATCGAGGGATTTATTATCCTATTATCCTATCTTTGCAAGAGTAACAGCTGAAATTTAAGTTTTCGATTTCATTTATAATAATTCTATTTCTTGCAAGCAGCGTTTCATACAAATAATTAGTATCAATCTGCTTAGGTTTTGAGTTTTTGATAATGTGGTTAACCGTTTCCGTTAGTTGATTTATCTTTTCTTGTACCTTTGTGTTTATTTCTACCTGATGCCGCTCTGAGTCTACGAGCTCCCGTTGTCGGAACTTCAGGTTTTTGAAGTCGTCAAAGTCATGAGTTCCTGTGATAACTTTTAAAGCAGCACCTAAAAGGTTAATGCTCCTAGCCTGTCTGTGGTGTATGTCCAGTGTTGTCAAACACCTTTATATGTGCAATATCTGAGTCCAGCAGCATTCTCATATGGGATAAAGGGAAATGCGTTGTCAGTCCTTTGGTTTCCTCTACTATTTCCTCGTAAACTGTAAGGTTAGTGATATGCTTTAGATAGCTAAAGTCCTACCAAACAGTCACGTCCCGTCCTGTATCGGTATGTAAGCAGCGGTAGAGTTAGGGTTGCCAGATTTTTTATGCACAGTACTTTCGACATTTTCATGCCATAAAATCAGTACTTTTCAGTACACTTTTATTCAAAACATAATTTTGAATGTAAGCAACTGATAACACTTTAAAACGCCAGAGTACTTGTTTTCGTCAATATTTTAGAATACAAATAAAATGTAGTTCATAAAAATAAAAATGTCATTCATTTTAACATGAACGTACACATAATTGTACACAGGAGGAAATAAATTATTTTATATTTATGACATTTTTGAATAGCAATCATTTCCATTTTCAGTGTTTAAATAGTTGAAGAATTCTATACATTTCATTTTAAAATTTTTAAAAATTTTAATCAGAAGCCGGTTTCTCTCTTTGCGCCAGGAAGCAAACTATGATAAAAACATAACAAGGTAAAACCATTGAGACGTTTGCCAACAATATAATTTTAAAATTCAAAACTCTAACTCACACACACATTCTGATTTTCAAGCATTTCAGTAAATGTTTTTAAAAATAACTTAAAGTAAGTTTACTATAATAAGCGTTAAATAAGCATTTTTAATATTAAGCTTATTAAAAGTTTTTTCAAATAAACCTTTAATAAGTTTTGAGAGTGAATGTTTATAAATAACTTAAACTTATAACTGAAATGCAAATGCCAACGACATGAAGTAGTAAATATAACATTTTTTCAATCGTAAGTGACGTGTTTACGTTTT
>NW_023458568.1:10966951-10987821 GCF_013731165.1 Rhagoletis pomonella | reverse complement strand
AAAGTTTGCTTCATGATAAAAACATTACAAGGTAAATTCATTCTCTCTTTCAAACTGTGGAAAAGGAAAAAGAGTATCTATTTAAATCTATGCCTTGTACGCAAAACTCTTTTACAAGTAGACTTAGAAAACAAGAATTATAAAGCTGAACTTACACGAGGCGACTTTCTAGGCGATTCAACATTGCTAAAAAAAATCGCTTGCGTAAATGCTGATTCAAAAATCGTTTGCCTCAAAGTAAACAGCAAGTCAACTTTTGCAGGCGATTATCGCCTGTCAAAAAATCTTCTCATCTAAAGGCAGCTTAAGTTATAGGCAAAAAACTATCGAATATTCAAATTTACTCTTATTATAATAATAATATCCCAACGGTTTTTACCCTCCATTCCCGCCCATCCGCACGAGGGGCGCAGTCCGCATGACGTACGGAACCAATATTTTAAATTTTTGTGCCGAGTCACGATGGGCAGGAGTTTGTTAAGTGTCGAGATCTAATACTGTTCAGCTACAGAACTAAATTCATCAGCTGATTTTATGTATTTATGTCAATAATTCACTTATTGAGAGAGGAGAGTATCGCTTTTTTAATGCTGAAAAGCGGATCTGATATATCAAACGTGCTGGAATGAGAGTTAAAATCCTGGCATAAGCAACGGAGTGGGTCGTGCAATTCAAAATTGGTTTTACAAGCTTTCAGAAATATGGGACAAAAGTGTCTTGATACGCGTGACGGAACATTAAAGCTTACATCAGCCAGAAGAGACGGACTTGAAATTGAGCCTGTCAGTAATTTAACCATAAAAATTATACCAAGCATTTCCCTGCGACTGGCAAGTGTAGGAAGGTTAATAAGTTTTAAGCGACTCGTATAAGGTGGAAGACTATATTGAGAATCCCATCGGAAATTTCTTAAAGCAAAAAGTAGGAATTGTTTTTGAATTGATTCTATCTTGTCTGAGTAAATTTGATACCTTGGATTCCAAACCACCGAGCCGTATTCCAGAATCGGCCTAACTAATGTTGTAAACAGGGTTTTAGTGATATACGGGTCACTAAATTCTTTTGACCATCGTTTCACAAATGCAAGTACACCTTTAGCCTTGTTGACTGTCACATTAATGTGAAGATTAAAATTAAGCTTAGGATCCATTGTGATACCAAGGTCCACAAAATTGTATACCTGTTCCAGGTTATGGTTACCTATTACTGGCAGAACAGCTCTTCGCGAGAAGCACATTACTTTACATTTCTTAAGATTTAGAGGCATAAGATTTACTTTACACCAGTAAGCCATGCTGTTTAAGTCTGAATGTAGCAAAGACCTTTCTTCAATTGAAACGTACGATTTATAAAGTTTTACATCATCTGCATACATTAAAATTTTGGAGAATTTTATATCTGTAGAAATATCGTTTATAAAAAGCAAGAACAGAATCGGGCCTAGGTGGCTACCCTGAGGGACTCCTGAAGTAACATCAATGACGTCAGAGATAGTATTTTTAAACAATACCCTTTGTGATCTATCATAGAGGTATGAAGAGATCCAACGTAGAAAATTAGGTGGAAGACCAAGAAGATCAAGTTTATAGATGAGCAACGAGTGGCACACTTTGTCAAATGCTTTACTGAAATCAGTATATATAACATCAACAGTTTTGCTCTCACTAAATGCTTTTGAGATATAGGATGTTAATTCAAGTAAATTTGTAGAAGTTGATTTGCCCTTGCAAAATCCATGTTAACTGTATGAAATGCTTGAAGTGATAGAATGCGTCAACCGATTTGTTATAATTGCTTCAAATAATTTAGGAATTGCAGAAAGCTTAGCTATGCCCCGGTAGTTCCCCACTGAAGACCTGCTACCGCTTTTATGTAAGGGGGTTATGAACGATTCCTTCCATACAGTTGGAAATACGCCCTCTTTAAGAGACAAATTAAATAAGGCTGTTAACGGCTCATAGAGATAATCAGCACAATTTCTGTCAGGACCATAACTAAAAGACTGCTTTAAGGACTTCAGGTAAACTAAAACATCATCGGGAGATATTATAGGGTTATGTATTGAGTTAATTGGACTTAGTTTAAAAGGATAGTCAAAGTATGCTTGGGAGTTAGTGGAATAATTGGATTTAAAAAACTGAGCGAACATGTTAGAAATTGTTTGATTATCACCAGAGACGGTATTTTGATACTTCATGGCGGAAGGAAACCCACGTACATTTCGCTTGGAGTTTACGAAATCATAAAATGATTTGGGGTTATATATTATACGTCGTTTGATTTTACACAAGTAATCTTTATAACACTTTTTGTTTAATTCAAAGAACTTGTGACGCAAAAGTGAGTATTTTACATAGTATGAGTGTAAGCCGGGTTTTTTGTGTAATCTAAAATAACGTGACTTTCTGTTTTTCAAATTTCTCAGTTCTTTAGTGAACCATAACTGTGTTTGTTCTACAGGAACACACATGCGTTTAGGCACATACTTTTCAAATAATCTATGTACAGTAAAATTAAAATGTGCAACGCTTTGCTCAACTTTTTCTTTGTATATAGGCCACGACAATTTAGACAATTCTTTATTCAGTTTTTTAAAGTTGGCTTGCGAAAAATCAAAGCGAATATTTGGCTCGTATGTTTGGACATCGCAATTTTGACCATCGTTTATAATTTCGTAAGATATCTCAATAGCAGGGTGGTAGACATCTTCGGGCAAAACTAGTGGGTCACATTTATTTACAGCCGACTTAGATGCATCATCAACATAAACAAGATCTAATACTTTGCCAAACTTATTGCGAAGTACATTAACTTGATTCAGGCAGAGTTCAGCCATCTCCTCTAAAAATACGTTGTTGCACGCGCTAGACGAGAAAGGTACAATATCATTGTCAATGATGTTCCATGATACATTTGGTAAATTAAAGTCACCCAACACAATCAATGAATCAGAGGGTTTAATCATTGAATTAATTGATTTCAGTAAAGATACATGTTGTGAATACACTGATAAGTCAGATCGGGGAGGAATATAGCATAGAGCTAAGTAAGTAAACCCCCTTCCAACCTGAACACGAATGCATTTGAATTCTGCAGATTCGATGTGTGGAAGACTAACTTCTTCAGATGGTATTGAAGAGTCTACGGCAAAGAGTACGCCACCGCCGACTCTGTCCTCCCGATCTTTTCTGTAGATATGATAATTATTTGAAAGAATCTCTGAATTAAAAGTGTGAGGTTTGAGCCAAGTTTCAGTCAAAGAAATTATATTATAATTGCATTCAAGGCCATTAAGATATAAATTCGTTAATTTAGTATTTATGCCTCTTACGTTTTGATAATAAATACTTAAAGCAGATTTAGTAATCAGTTTTTTGGTTCTGTATTCTGACGGGGAATATTTGCTAAATTATTATTTTTGTTGGGCCTATACTCAAATTCACGAACGAAAGCTCCGGAGGGCCAAAAAGAACTACTAAGCAGCATGTCAAAATTTTCTAAATTTACGTCTATTTTAAATGAAGAAATATTTCTTTCATATTTAAAGTTAAATTTTCTGATACTTAAGTTGACAGTTTTAACTTTGGACGAGATGTAAAACTTTACATCGTCCTCGGAAGTATCCCTCGAAAATCTAGATACAAATATAGACTTCTTTGGGGGAACCACAACCAGTCTCCTAGTATCAGACTCGTTTACCGGCGGACGGGGTTGAGTAACTGAGTTACTAGTTGAGGGTAGAGTAAGCGTTGGAAGATTGGATGGCGGTGCCACAACTTCAACGGGGGACGGGGAAGATACTGCAGGATCGTTATTATTAGAAGCAGACTTTGATATATGTTCTTTTGAGGAAGATAACTCCGTTGTCTGTGGACATGGAGAAGAAAGATTAATTAAGTCATTCGGAAGAGTGTTCTGACGTGGAACGGTCATTTCATTAGGCGGACTATGAAGACGCTTACGTTTTGACACACGAATGTCCTTCATAGATTGTACGGTATCTAAGCATTTAAAAGATTTAAATACATTTTCGTAATGTTTAAATTTTTCGGTCAGTACCGACAACTCCCTCCCTACCTCAGAAAACCCATTTCTGGTTTGCCTAAACAACTTAAAGAGATCAACTTCGGTTGACCTGCACTTTAAGCAAGACCAGCGAAGACCTTTGCCATCATTAATAGCGTCCAGAATTCTTCCTGTCAAACCAGCACATTTTAGATGGCAAATACCATCACAGAGCCAGCACGATAAGTAGCGTTCAGATTCGCTTTTGATTTGGCAGTTATCAAGATCACACTTCATATTGAAAGATTTAATAACACTTATGTTAATAAAAAGACAAGCAAAATAAGTTTAACACAACACACACAGCAATTCAGGAGCTGATGTATTTAGCTTAAAAATATATGTAGCGAACAGTTTGAGTATCACTGTTATGTGACACTTAATAAACGCAGCGCAAACAGCTGTGACAAGAAATACTAAACGAAGTAAACCAAAAGAGCAAAAAGAAATGTGCAAAAATAGAAACGATCTCAGTTAACTACAAAGGAATAACAACAACAATGATAACAACAAATCACTCGGCAAGATTAGATGTAAGCTAGTGAAATTTAATTAAATTTAATAAAAACCACAAAAATCACAAAACTTTCACTTAGCTTCGGTTATTATCACACTAAGATGCTCGTAGGCACTTTTTATAGCAACTTTTACTCAAAATTAGCACAATAAACTTTGCAAAATACAAAGACCAATCAAGGCACAAATAAGTAGAACTTCACAGCTTGACGTTTGCGTACTGAAAGATATTTTCAAGATAACTAACAACAATCGAAAAAAACGGCAGCCTTTTTTTAAATAATTTAAGCTCAGCAAATTATCGCAACTGGTACATAACGACCCGGCGATATGCCCATAAAACGATTGATCTTTTTGTTGTAATAATTTCTTGGGCATATCAAACATTTACGGAAACATGTTAACTATAATTAAATTTTTTTCTTCTTACTTTTTACAGTGCAATTTAAGCAAGCCCCAACGTTATGTAAAACCTTATGAAAATCCTAAAGTATTTTGTTTGAATTGAAAATTTAGTACAAATTTTAATAAATCAGGACATTAGCGTACTGATGGAAGAAATGAATAAAATCAGTAAAAAAGTTGAAAAATCAGTACTGTACTGATAAAATCAGTACGTCTGGCAACCGTAGGTCGAGTAGTCCGTCACTTTTGCCGTCGCCGTTCGAATGAGGAATATCATAATTAGTATCCTTAAAGATGGTGGGAAAGGAACCTTAATTAATTTACCTTACCCTATTAAAGGAGTTGTAAAATGCAGAAGTATAAATAGCAAAAAGACCTTTTTCCTACTTCAGATTGTCCTTATCGACCACCCTCATTTTTATGAGAACCGTGGTTCCTAAGTCTGCCTCAACTTTTTCCTCCCTCAACATATAAAGGGGACAACTTATTACCGAGTCTTCTGTTTTTCTTTACCAATACGCGTTCCCCTACGTCGAATACCATATTCTGTCTGGAGGGGTTATTCCTATCCATTTGTGCTTGTTCGGCCTCCGTTATTTTCGTGGTTATCTCATTTCAGGTGGTGTGGTGTTAAGTACATCGATTGGTTTTTTATTTGTCACCGAGTAAATCGTTCGGTTGTATTCGATTGTTGCTAGTAATATAAGGTCGGTGGTTTCATTAATTTTTCTGTCCAGTTTTAAGCATCTTGCTATCTCCAAAAGCGTACTATGGAGGCGTTCAACCTGCCTATTCGAAGTGCTATGAAGGGAAGGTGCGTTTACAACGTCGACATCAAAATGATTTTTAATAGTGAGGTTATCGTTTCAGAATTCAGAGAGGCCTTATTATCACAATAAATAGTCTCTGCTTTTGGGAATATATTCATTAATTGAATAATTGGGACTTTTACTATATGGTTGGGACTTGTTCGAGATGGTATAGGCTGTACCAGCGCAAATTTTGAGAATTTGTCCAGACAGGAAAGAAAGTACCTCTTGCCTATCGAAATGATGTCAATGTGCAGCATCTCCCCGGTATAGGATGGCGTTGGAGTTACACCAAGTTCCTGCTTACGAGGATGCCTATCGTATTTGGCCCTACTACCAATTTTACAATTTGCGACCACTTCGTTAGCCAACTTGACCATTTTTTGGAAATAGTAGTCATCTAGCATTTGTTCAACATTCTCCTGAGCTGCTGTGTGAGCTCGATTATGCTCAGCAAACAAACCATCTCCCTCTGTTCATCTTTGTTGACAATATCGGACACCATGTTCCTGCAGTGCCAAAACTTCGTTGACGGAAAGCACTTTACCAATTCATATTGTATGCTGGCCAATGTGGGTAAATCGCAATGTATTGCATTTACTACATTTGGGTTCACAGCTAATTTTATTTCCCCGATAAGGTTTTCCTTATCTGTGAATTGAATTACATGACGAGTTTTCTCGCCAAAGTATATAAAATTTCGTCCTAGATTGAAGTCTGCTTCCTCCAAAACGATTTGGTTTCGGAAACAATTTAGTGGTTTCTGAGTTCCTTCCACCGTATAAGACATTTCGCTGTGGACTGTAGCCAAATCTGATTGGGCTTCCTCTTCTAGGGCGTGGATGTTCTGCCGTGATAGTGCATCAGCAACATAATTCTCCTTGCCGGGTTTATAACAAATTTGAGCGTTGTGCTCGTCGATAAACGCTTTCCAGCGTTTAATTTTAGCATTTGGGTTTCGGTCTGAAACCGCAACCGTAAGTGGCTGATGGTCTGTAAAACATTTAAATTCTTAACACCATAGAGATAATTTCTAAGGCTTTTAAGAGCCCAGACTATGGCAAGTAACTCGCGTTCGTTAGTTGCGAAGTTTTGCTCGCGGTCTTTCAAAGTCCTTGAAATAAAAGTAATTGGCCTACCGTCTTGTGACAGTACTGCCCCTATACCCAAAGATGAAGCATCTGTCGTTAGATCAAATGGCTTCCCGAAATCTGGGTAGAGTAACATAACGTCCTTCGATGCAAGGATCTCTTTTAATTTGTTAAAAGCGCATGATTGTTTTTCGTCGAATTCCACCTTAATCTTTTTCGATTGTGTGGCACTAACCTTGCCGTTTTCTCCTTTTAAAATATCTGTCAAAGGCTTTTCTATTAAAATAAAATCTTGAATAAAACAACGATAGTAACTTGCCAGACCCAAAAAGGATCTGACATTGAAAAGAGTGGCGGGTTTCTCGTAATAGTGAATAGCATCTATCTTGCTGGGACTCGTTTTGATGCCACCCCCCGACACAACAAAGCCTAAGTACTCAACGCTTTCCTTAAAGATTTCTCGCGAGAAACTCTCATATTAGCCTCATGTAACCTAGTTAAAACCCATTCGATAAGTTCGACGTGTTTTTCTTCGTTTTCCGAAAAGATAATAACGTCATCAACGTAAACGTAACAGGACTTTCCTATTTGCTCCCTCAGTACGTCATCGATAGTCCTATGAAAAATGCTGGGTGCATTTTTCAAACCAAAGGGGAGTCTACAGAACTCGTATTTCCCGTTGCCTACCGAGAAAGCGGTCTTCTCTCTATCCGTCTCTGCGAGCGTTATTTGGTGAAAGCTTGATTTTAGGTCAAGTGTTGTAAAATACCTGGCCTTTCCTAGGTTTGATAGTATTGCGGTTACATTAGGGATAGGATATTTATGATCGATGATTTTTTGGTTTAATTTTCTGAAGTCTATTACGAGACATTTTTTCACGTTGCCTTGTCCGTCCGTTCCTTTCTTATCTACAACCCAAATTGGGTTATTATATGCTGACCTAGACGGTCGAACGATACCGTTTTTTAAAAAATCTCGAACTTCGGTATTCATGAATTCCGCTACACCCATAGGATAAGGGTATAGCTTAGAATAGACCGGGTCGTTACTTTCGGTGCGAATAGTGGCGACAATATTTGTATTAAACAATAGTGCCTCATTAGGATCAGAGAATACTCGTAATAAATTTCTAACCATTTTTCGAAATCGGTCCCTTACAATTCCAGGAACTATGTCTATGTCCTCTACTCGTGTGAAATTCACATTAGCACACTTTAAAAACTTTATTCCCTCTGAGCCATTATTGGTCGTTATTATTTTGTATTTCAAATCTATTGTTGCGTTTGTTTGCGTAAGCTGATCCAGGTCTATTATCCTGTCGAACGTTGAAAGAGCAGGAAGTATAAAAAAGTACTGTTTAAGCCAAAAATGTTGATTATGCACTTTTCTTTAATGTTAGTAAAGCCGCGGATTGACTTTACTAAGAAAGAATCTTCGACAGGTTTTATGTGCTTAAGCACTTTTCGAGGCTTAATATAATTTTTTGATGCCGTGTCTATTAGTAATTTTATTTTCCTCCCTGCAATTGTCCTTTCAATGAACGGTAGCAGGGAGTTCTGTCTAAAAAAATTTTCTGGTCGGGGTCATTAAGGTCGTCCTCGATTGCTGAGGTCTATGAGTTTGCTACGTCATGGTACACGGTATCTTCTTGATTAGAAGTAGAATTGCCGTTTGAAATATAGTTAACCCGTTGTTGTTTTAGTCCCGTGAATTTTGCAGAACCATTACCTGGCCTCTTCGCTGCCTGTCCGTAATTTTGGTTTTAATTACTAGGGTATCAAGATGAGTGGCCGGTGTTTTGCTGTTGTGCTGTAGGTTGCCTGAAGCGCTGCGAGGGATCAACATCCATTGGTTTCTGGGGAGTCTTGTTGTTGAAGTCCCGCGTTCTGTTAAAATGGGGGTTTTTCGCATGATACGTATCGTTTTTTTGATATCTTCCACCTATACCTTTTCCTTAGATTGTTGCTTTGTTTCTAGCCTTTGTGCTTTGTCTTCCAAGCTCCTGGCATAGGTGCTTGCGAACATGTATCGCTCGTGGTTAGATCCAACTTCCTGAGCTAGCGCTAGGGCCGAAGGTAGATCCTTAGGCCGCGCTGAGAATAATACGTCACTAAGTGGTTTTTTGGTCCCTCAAATGAACACACGCAAAGCGTTCATTCTGTACTTTTCGTTCAGTGATGCAGCTATGGATTTGTCATAGGTCATTATCGTCTTATTTGTTAAAAGAGTAAGTTTCTTTTCTACTTCTTCATAATATTGAAGAAGTGACAAACTTCCCTGGCGGAGAGTTGACATCTCCTGCTTTATCAGGTAAATCGGTCGTTTGTCCGAATACCTAAAGTCAAGGCGGTTAATTATGGCCTTGAAATTTAAAACAGTGTTAAATGAAGCCAGAACCATGTCGGCCAGGCCTTTCACTTTATTTCTAATGATGGCAACAGCCTGATAATGTTTGCTGCTACCCTCATAATTTTCAAAGACTTTGTAGGCGGTGTGTGCCGCCTGCCGCCACGATACATAATTTTCTTGTTTACTATCGAAGCCTGGTAAGGATTTTACGATATCGAGAGGCTCTTCACATTGGTTCCCGGGTACAATTTCTGTTTCCATTTCTCGCCATTTCTCGTTTTTTGTCTGTCACTCTATTGTCCGTCCACCAGTCTTCTTGATTATCTCTATTGTTGCACTGTCTTTTACTAGCTTCTATTCTATTAAGGCTCTCAAATAGTTGGTTCAGATCCTGATCACTCATGAGCTTGTAACAAGATTGACACCAATAAGCCGGCTTGCGAAAAAAACAGATACAACCTGACAGTATGCAAAATGCATTTAATTTCACAAAACCCGTGCAAAGCTTTACAAAAATGGAAGAAATTCTTCACATTATTTCCTTATCTGATAGATGGTGTGCAAAGATTCACTATCTGTTTTTTTTATTACAATTCTTACACAATCTTTTATTTAATATTTAAACACTTCACAATATTTCTTAGTTTGGTAGATCACATTCAAAAACAATTAATTTTGATAACTCAATTTTCAGACGAGGTTTCCGTATACATTTTAATACAATAACTATTTATTCTCGCACCTCATATGATAAAGTGAAAAAGAAAACTTTAGATACTCATCTAGTTTTATCATGCTACAACTTACTTAATTATAAAACACAACTTATTTTATATTTTGCACTCTACTCAAATATTCTAAATTTTTTGATTCTTAACTAATGGTGATTTTGTTCCGCCTTTTGATTGCTCCTTTGTCCTGCCGTCTCAGTATGTCCGTGATTCCTTCCTGGTGACGTTTCCTCTTTAGTGTATTCGTACAATTGTTTCCGCCCGAATAATTTTACTTTATATCGAACTTTATTTTAGATCAAACGCCCGAATAATTTTACTTTATGTCGAACTTTATTTTAGATCAAACTACCGAATTGCCCGTTGGGCGCCAATAAACACGACGATGTTATAATTTATATATTATTACTTTATTAATCTGACAAGTGTTGACTGTGCCAGTTGAGTTCTCACCTGCACCTTTTGTCGCTGTTGTTATGTTGCAATTCGTTGCTCCAGCCACTGCAGCGGATGTGTCGTAGACGCTTACGTTAACAGTTTGCTGCTAGCGCTGTGCCTCACCTGTCAGCGTAAGTCGGGGATTCGCTGACTCAGGCCACGCGCGGACTTTTATTGTTGACATTAGGCTACTCGTGTTAACTTGCATGCTTTCAAGTGTTTAGCTTGAACAAATAAAATACAATTATTGCTTACAAATAACCTCGTATTTTTCGAACGTTTCGAACGTTTTCCGGATACGAAAACTTATGATAAGTGTAGTCGGTTTCTATTAGTTTCCGGATACGAAAGCCACCGTTCTTTTGTACTAGACGGACCGTCGGTAAAATTTGCGTTTCTCTGCTGGCTGGGTATGTACACATGAATAAACGAAAGACAAAGCATCGATTCACACTCATGTGCAGTATGTGGTTGACATTACAAATTTAACATATTTATGTACATATGTATGTGTATATGTAAGTATGTAAGGCACTCCGCACATTACGCGCCTAATCATAGTAGAGTAATTGTTTCGTCATGCCGAAACGAACGCATGACGACTCCACTTCTGCACACTTGCACGACTTGCATAAGCCCTGGTGGCACACACATTACACATTTCTGGCCGTCATTTCTTAGTGTTGCACTTTCGCGGATATTTCAGCAATAAAATATTGCATAAACGCTTATGGTTTAATACAATTGGCACGAGTTTTAGCACAAAATCATTTATATATATTATAGATTGGCGCTTACACATATGTTAGTGTTTGGCCGAGCTTCTCCTCCGATTTGTGGCGTGCGCCTTGATGTTGTCACACAAAGCGGAGGGACCTACAGTTTTACGCCGACTCCGAACGGCGATTGTATTTTTATGAGAAGCTGTTTTTCATGGCATAAATACACTCGGAGGTTTGCCATTGCCTGCCGAGGGACGACCGCTGTTAAGAAAAAACCTTTTTTCAATATTTTTGCGATGTTGCTTTGACCAGGATCAAAGGTCGCTCAAAGCGCTCAAAGTTTCCCATGTATTTTGTATGTGGAAAAAAAGACTTTTCGTAGAAATGGCATAGAATCCATGGAAATCAAAATTTTTCAATCTGAAAGCTCTGCTTCTCTTCAGAAGACTTCAGAGAATAATGCCCAATTGTTTATTTAAACATTTTTTAATTTTAACTATTTTTTAAGGGTCTCCGAAATATCCAAAAAAAATCAAATATACAAACAGAAATATACAAAAGAAAAAAAGAAAAAATAGTTTAAATTAAAAAACGTTTAAATAAACAATTGGGCATTATACTCTGAAGCAGAGTTTTCAGATTGAAAAATTTTGATTTTCATGGATTCTATGCCATTTCTACGAAAAGTATTTTTTTCCCCATACAAAATACATGGGAAACTTTTAGCGCTTTGAGCGACCTCTAAATATATTTTGATTTTAAAATAAAAAAACAGGGGTATACTTTTTTCGGTATAGAACAATCCTAGGGGAACAGAGCATTAAATTTCCGATTTTACTTTTCTCCCATACATTTTTGGACCACCCTAATGTACATACATACCATGATTCAATAATAAAAGGTTAGATAATAGCTGTGTTTCACAACGAATAATTATCCCAAATTTTTACTGGATTCTGCTGGAAAGCGTTTCTTAACAGAAAAAAATTTGCATAAGAGATCCAAAAACAGGGCGTAAAAAAGCGAGAGAGCTGCAAATTTCTGCTGCCGAAATTTCTGCCAGCAGAAATTTGCAGTCATATGTTTAAGAAGCCACTGTTCAAAGCGCAAATGGAAAAATTAGTGCATTGTTATCAAAACACATTGAATATTGCAAAATGTAAGTATTTGTGCAGTGATTGCAAATTCCACTAGTTTTCGTTTCTTTACTTTTTCCTCTTTCGCTCTCTTTGCGTTTAAAATTCTACTCTTTGCCAATCTGCTATCAACAGCTGTAAAAAGTTAAGAAACACGCCTAATTATTGACAGCCGCGGGTTGACACTCCCTTACAAAAGGTTGTATTTACGAAAAGTACTCAATTAGTAGTGAAATTCCTTTTGTAAATTCGTAAATTTGCAGGAAATTTGGCATTTCAAACAAAATATTAAGATATCTACGTGAACTATTAAATTTATGTGCTATTTCGCGGCATAAAAGCAAAAGGGCTTAAAATTAAAACAAAACTAAGATGTTTATGTTAACACAGAATTTAAAAAAATTTAATTTTTGTTTTTCTAGGGCCAAAATTTGAAATTTCTTATATATTTATATAAACTGATTTATAGAGCTTTACGGCCGGTTAAATAAAAAGCAAAACAAAGTTTTCTTTTATCCTCCTACGCGTTTCGACGTCTTTTTCGCCTTCATCAGGGAGTCTGTTTATTCGGAACAAAACATAAAAACACAAACAATTAGGCTTCAAATCACAATTAATAATATGCGTACATACATACATACATATAACATAGTTAACAAAGTACATACATATATACATATATAGAAACCACAGCACTTACATTTAAATTAATAAGAACAAAATAAACAAAACATCACAATAATCGCTTCACTACATTCACTTCTGCATCATTGTCCATCTGTTTTTCTATTGCACCTTATTGATGTCCTGTATGCGCAATTTATGCTATCGACATCTTCTTTGAAATTCATTGCGTCTTGTATTTGTTCTTGTATGCGCAGGCCTTCTAATGTTAGTCTCGTTCGCACTCGTTTCTCTATGTCTAATATTTTGGTGTTGTTGAAATCAGCCGAATGTCCGCTGTTTGTCAAGTGTTGGGCTAGCGCTGTAGTTGATTTTTTGTTTCTTATGTCTGCTTTATGTTCGCCTATTCTGACTCCAAGGGCGCGCTTTGTTGTGCAGATATATAATTTATTGCAAGGCTCGCCAGCTTTGCCATTGAAATTGATTTGGTAAACTACATCATGTTGTTGTTCTTTGCTGATCTTGCCTTTTGTTTTGCTAAATATTTTGTTGAGAGTGCTATGCGGCTTATGTGCGAATGTTACATTTTTATTTTGGATATTTTTATGTAGTGTTTTTGAATCCGTTGGTCCTTTTACATACGTGACTCCTTTAAATATTTTGCTTTCATTTCTGTCTGCGGGTTCGGTGTTCGTTTCAGATGGTTTTTGTCTGCATTTTGTTTTTGCTATCAATCTGTCTATAGTTTGCTTTGGGTATCCGTTCCTTAATATGTTTTTTAATTTTTCTTTAGTTATCTTTTCTGGACGCCTGGTCGCTCAACGCGTAAATCTTGCTTATAAGGTTGACAGCTGTGTTCTTCTTTTGTGCCCAGGGATGATTAGAATGATAATTTATCATTCTAGAAGATGCTTGGCTTTTGCATACCAATTCGTTATAATTTTATTATTTACCTTACGAATTTCCAGGTATAGGAAGGCTAACTTCTTCTCGTTTTCAAGTTCAGTGGTGAATTGGATTTTTCGGTGTAGAGAATTTAATACTCTTAGTATGTCTTCCACGTAATTTCTTCTAACAATCACAAATATATCATCTACATATTTATGTATTTGATACATATGTCCTTAGATTTAAGTTCAGCTATGCTGTCGTCCAGTATTTTATCGGTGACAGGTAATAAGGTCAATGGAATTATGTCAATTGACTTTATTTCCGACCCTGGTGCGAAATAAAGTCAATTGACATTATACCTTTTCAAAAGCGAAATAAAGTCAACAAAATTTGAAAATAAAGTCATTGACGCTATTTCCTCATTCAAATGGAAATAGCGTCAACAATGCTTAAAGTATGTCGATTCATAGAAAAAAATGTTGTTCTTACAATAAACATTGCCCCGTAAGTGTTGTTTTTTAATAGAAGAAAAAGGCTTTTGCCAAATCCTCAGTGTTGTGATATTAATCCACACAGAATCATGAACTACCACCAATTGATTCTATTAAAAAAAAATTTAAATTACGAATATGTAAAAGCACGATCCGAAAAACTAAACGCACAGCTGGAATATGAGAAATATTTGAAGAAAGAGTGGAGAAATGATCCATAACTTGCAAAACATTTTTCGTTTCTACAAAAATAAAGCGAATACTATTAAATTGAAGAAACAGTACATGTCCAAAAACCCCGCAGGAGCACTGAAAGAATTCTGTGTTTTAAATTAGCATATTTTGAACGAATTCGGAATGTCTAAGGTGGAAAAGAACCCAACTTTTCTATAAGGAAACAATTATAAAAAAAGAATTTTCTTACACTGTATTTATGCCTCCGCCAGCAGTCATTTAAAAGCAGCTAAAGAGAACGACGACACCACTTATTAGATGGCACATTCAACGAGCCAATGTGCCAAAATGCGGGTATAAACAATTATTGATTATTTAATATCGGAACCGAGATCATATAAGTTATTTGATTGGTTTTCACACACTTTTGAAACACAAATTATATGCTTTTTTACTGCAGACAAGTTGTTGCCTCAAAACACAGCAGAAATCTTCCAAATAGGGCTGCCAACTCTCCTTAGTTATGAGGTGCCATATTGAGGATAAAAAAAGTGCCAAAATGTGCCAAATAGAAAAATAAAAGTGCCAAAAAAGGTGTAATTCCTTTTAATCATTCACATTTAGCAATAAAATAAAGCCACATTTTCAAAACAAAAGTGCAATGATAAAATAAGATAAACCAGTCGAAAAGCCTTTATAAATTAGAAAATTTTAGTTGAGAAAAAGAAGTGCACACAAAGGATTTCACAAAACTGTATTGAAATGTTATTTTTTTTACAAAAGTGCCATTTTGGCATTTTGTGCCAAATTGAAAAATTAAGTGCCATTTGAAGTAAAATAGGAACAAATGGCACTGTTTGAGCCAAGTTGGCATCCCTGCTTCCAATAACTTACAAATATAAAAATGTGAAATATCGAGGGCTTGAATTCATTAATACCCTCTTCTATCTGCAATTTGCACAAAAACTAATTTGTGATTTTAGAAACCATCTGGGACTTATTACCTGTCGTTATATAAGGTAACATTAATATCACTGATGACAGTTAAAGCTTAGGTGGATTTTTATATCAGAATCCCATCTTTGTGAAAAGTGTGCAGATAGGGGGTATTATTGAATATAAACCCTCGATGTTTAAAATATATAAAAATTTTATTTCAACGTATACAAAAAATAAATCTACCTGCGTTACAGCACGTCGTGAGACGGGAAAGGGGGGGCCGGGGGGCCGCGGCGTAGCGTGACGTGGTGTGCGCGCCGGTCGCGCTGGGTACGCGGGGCGCGAGCGCGAGCGCGACGCGCGCGGTGTGGCGCGCTGACGCGGGCCGCCGCGAAGCTAAGCAAATTTAATGTTTGAAAGAGAAATAACGTCAATTGATTTTATTTCGTTTTTAAAAAGGTAATAATGTCAATTGACTTTATTTCGCACCAGGGTGGGAAATAAAGTCAATTGACCTTATTTCCGTTGATCTTATTAGCTGTCACCATTTTATCAAGAACAATATCTGCTACAGTGATACAGGTGATAAGGGGTTTACCATCGGCATTCCGTGTACCTGTTGATAGTATATTCCATCATAGACTAAATAGATATTTTCGTGCAGGCAGAATTCTAAAATATTCAAAAATTGCTTCCTCGTAAGACTTGTATGGATTTGAAGCGAGGTCCATTGCTGCATAATTATGCGGATTGCCAATTGCACTGGTATGTTGGTAAAGAGACACCACGTCAAATGAGATAAGAACTTCATCTTCTTCAATCGTTATATTTTTAAGCCTATCTGTAAGTTGGAACGAAATTTTTATGTTGTAATTATCCGAAATTTTGTTTTTAAGTATCTGTCCAATAAATTTTGAAAGTTGGGAGCAAGGTACGTTGGTCGAGGCTGAAATTGGTCTGAGTGGAGTGTTGTCTTTATGTATCTTCGGGAGGCCATAAAGTCTCGGAGCCGTTGGTGCAGTGCATGTCAATTTGTGTTTTTGTTGGTTGTCAATATTTCCTTGTTTGTATATGTTATTAACTAATATGTTATTTTTCCTTGACAGTTTCGGTGTAGGATCCATCCGCATAGTTTTATATGTGTCCTTATCGTTCAAAGATTTTTCATTTGTCCCTTGTATTCTGTTTTTTCCATAATTACCGTTTTATTTCCCTTGTCTGCCCTCGTGATGACAATTGAGTCTTTATGTTGGTTTATTAGTCGCTTTGTGTCCTCAAAGATTTTGAGTATAAATTTTTCCTTATTATTGTTTTTAAATTTATTTTTAAAGGTATTGATTCTCGCAGATACGTTACATCTCGCAGTGACCTTGTCTCTTTCATCTTCTAATGTCTGGATTCCCTGTTCTATCACAAAAAATTAGCTAAACAACAACAACAACTCAAATTCCTACTGAAATGCAAAGACTTAGGAATAACACCACCACATTTAACGGGTAAAACAAACCACATAAAGCACGGGTTCCAATTAGACATCACAAATTAAGAATTGCAGAAAATAGAACAACAATACATAATGAAAATCATAAACTTAGAAATAAAAGAAACCAACATTCAAATAAAACTAGTCCGCACCGATATAAGCCACATTAAGAAAGATCTCCACAAAAAACTAGAGGAGAGAATTTTGAGATGGTAGCAGAGTATCAAAAACAATATTTCAAAAAATATCTCAATACACACAGAGAAAAATCTTAGTGAAAAATTACAAGGACAAATAGACAAGAAATTTATGGGTTCATCATCAACGAAGACTGGTTTATTAATAAGACTAACATTTCAATTCCCAGAGAATCTCGGTGGCTCCTCTCATTAGGGAAAAAATTTGCGCTACCCATAACAAGGAAAACGTTGTCACCAGTGCAACAAAACACACTTTTGGAAACAGAAAGTTCGTCCAAATATAAATATCGTAGTATCGAAAAAAATATCGTCGATGTCGATATATCGGTTTTCAAAATATCGTGATAAAAATATCAATATCGGCCAAAAAATCATCGATATTGGTATATCGATATATCGTTTGCATTCCTAGGCAGAAGACGTTCTAAATCATTTTAATTACCGTGATGATATCATAGAACAAATCGTAATTCAGTTTAATATAATTAATTTAGTAAAATGGAATAATATAAGTAATACAATGCAATTGTGGGCAGAAGTTCAAACTTATACGGATGCAGGAGGCAACAAATTGTTTTCCGATCAGGCCGAATTTGCCCTTCATTTACTTTCACTAGCTTGGTCTAATGCAGACCTTGAACTTTATACAGTCTAAACTTATATATTGTCATAACAACTTTTATTCTTATTTTTCATTTCTTATGAACTTCGATCCCAGCTGTATAATTATTAATTTAAATTTCAAACAGTGTTTCCAATTAATTGCTTAAAACTATATTAATATAAACCTGTTTATTTTTCAGCTTTTGTTTTGTGGGATCGATATATTCCTTTGGAGTATCAGGCACCGTGCACATTAGTATCATTTGTATACATTTACTATAGATCTTCTCACCAAATTTCAAAGTCATGTGAGTTAGGGGTCCAAAGATATAGCAAATGTGAAATTTCATGGCTATGGAATGTTCTGCGGCCCCTTATACAAACATACTTACGTTTACCTCGCTATAAGCGGCTACTTTAGTTATGTCTTCACACTAAATGTCGAAGTCATATGACTTATCGTTCCTAAGTTATAGCTTATTAAAATTAGACGCCTGTAAGATGTTCCACGCCCCCTTTTACAAACTTATTTATATATATATATATATATGGATATGGATATTTTACTTTAAACATCTATCATAGATCTGTCTGCACATCAAATTCCAGAGTCATGTGACTTACGGTTCCGAAGTTATTGCTGATTTAAAATTTCACGCCTATGGGATGTGCCACGCCCCTTGTACAAACTCATTCATATATACATACCTTACTATAAGCGCCTACCATAGGTATGTCTTCATACCAAATTTCAAATTCATGTAACGTATGATTCCGAAGTTATGGCTGATTAAAAATTGCACACCTATAGGATGTGCCAATATACAAAAGTATATCTACTTTACAATATGCATCTATGTCAACACACCTAATTTCAACGTCATGTGACTTACGGAAGTTATAGATGACGAAAAATGTCACGCCTGTGGGAGGTGCCACGCCCCCTTGTCAGATTTCATTTTTTATACCCTAGGTTACGTCCGAGGTCACTCTCTATATACCAGTTAAAGCCCCATGAAAATCCATTCATTAGTTCCGGAGATTAGTGAGTTTAAACAGACAAACAATTTACAGTTTTATTATAGTATAGATTTAATATAATATCTAAGGTATGGGTGAATATGTAGATGAAGAAAAAAATTAAGATAAAGATCTGTATAAAAGGAGGGGAAATGATGAGTATAAAAATGAAAAGATAAAAAAGGGCAGGTTCTAAGATAGATAAAATAATAGAGATAAAGATAGACACAAAGAAAGAGAAAAAGATAAAATTGAATAATGACATGTTATGTTGTGTTGTGTTGTGCTGAGTTGTGTTGTGATTTATTGTTTTGTATTTTATTGGGTTGTGTTGGGTTGTATAATGTGTAGTGATGTGTTGTATGTTTTGCACTGCGTTTTGTTGTGCTATGTTGTTGTGTGTTGTTTTGTGATGTGTTATTTAATATTATGTTATGCTATGCTGTTATGTTATGCCACGTTAAGTCATGTTATGTTAAGTTGTTATGTCATGTTATGTTGTTATTTTGTTATGTAATTTAATGTTATGTTGTCATGTTGTGTGGTGTTATCTTCTATTTTGTTATGTTATGTTGTCATGTTGTGTGGTGTTATCTTCTATTTTGTTATCTTATGTTACGTTGTGTTCTGTTATGTTGTCTTGTGTTTTGTTTTGTTGGTTTTTTATTGCATTTTGTTGTATTGTTTTGTGTTGCGTTGTGTTGTATTTTTTTGTATTGTATTGCGTTGTGGTGTGTTGTGTTGTGTTATATTTTTTGTTTTGCATTTTGGTGTATTGGTTTATGTTCTGTTGTATTGTTTTGTAGTGTTGTATTTTTGTGTGTTGCATTTTGTTGTATTATGTTGTGTTGTGATGTGTTGTGTTGTGTTATGTTGTGTTATGTTGTGTTGCGTTGTGTTGTGTTGTATTTTTTTGCATTGTATTGTGTTATGATGGGTTGTGTTGTGTTGTATTCTGTTGTGTTATATTGTATTGTATTTTGTTGTAATGTTTTGTAATGTGTTGTGTTGTGTTTTATTTTGTTGTTTTGTGTTGTGCTGTGTTATGTTGTGGTGTGTTATGTTGTGTTGTGTTATGTCACGTTATGTTATATTCTGTTATGTTGTTCAACGCATTTCACCTCAATTCACTTCAGTTAACTCAACTAAAATCAATTCGGCTCAGCGCAGCCCACCTCAACTCCCCTTAATTTAAAAGGTTGAATTTCAACCGCTGGGCGAACACTAGCATTTTTTAATGTTCATTATTTGTTTATCAAAATATAGTATAATCTTTAACAAAAACCATATAAATTCAAGCTTGAATCTCTGTGCAACATTTAAAAAAATCAGCAAACTTTCCAAAAAATTTCGAAATATTTAATTAGATTTTTAAGAAATATTTTTAGTATGCAGTTTTTAGCCCATTCAATTTTACTGCAAATTTAAAGTAATTTATTTTTGGCAATTTTTTTTTTGGCTGACCATGTTAGTCATTTTCGACACTTTTTTTTATATGGAGAAAATGAGCAACACCAACGGAAAAAATTCCCAAAAATTAATGGTACTTGAAATTAAGCTACAAAATTGCGTACTCAAAATATTTCTAAAAAATCGAATTAAAAAGCTCGAAATTTTTACAAAGTTTGTTGATTTCTTTTTTAATTTTGCACAAAGATTGAAACTTGGATTTATATGGTTTTTGTTAAAAAATATGCTATACCTTTAAAAACCAATAATTAAAATAAAAACTTTAAAAAGATAAATGGTGAAATCTTGTCAATATGTGAGTGTCGTAAAGTTATGATAAGCACTATATGTACGTGCCGGACAAAAGTATTGACACAGAGAATTTTTCGCAATATCTGCAGTTTTTTATTTTATTTATTTATGCTAAAAAAAAATTCTAAGTATGCAGTTTTATAGCCCATCCAATTTTAGTATAACAAGTGCAAGCTTGAAATTGCCAAAAAATCGCGTTGATTTTTGGCAAGTTTTTTCTCACTCAGGTTCTTCCATACAAAGTATGTTCGACAATTATTGTTTGTATGGAGAAAATGAGCAACACCTTCCACTAAAAAATTTGCCAAAAGTCAGCCCGATTCTTTAGATACTTCAAACTTGCACTTTGTTATACTACTATAAAACTGCATATTTAGAATTTGTCTAAAAAATCTGAATAGAAAGTTGCAAATTAGTATGCA
>NW_023458568.1:10964057-10966851 GCF_013731165.1 Rhagoletis pomonella | reverse complement strand
AGAATTTGTCTAAAAAATCTGAATAGAAAGTTGCAAATTAGTATGCAAATTTATTGAATTTTCCTGAGTTTTGCACAAAGTTTAGAGATTTTATTTTTGTTATTTTGGTGAAGTACGAACTAAATTTTTATTAAAAAATTTTGAAAACAAATAAGAATAAAAAACTTTGCATATATTACGAAAAATTCTCCGTGCCAATACTTTTGTTCGGCACCGTATGTCGTATCAAACTTTTTGATACTGAACGTAGAAAATTTCACATTGAACTGTGTAACCAGTTATTAAAAATTTGAATGACTTAAAAATTATACCAAAAATTAAAAACATTTCCATAACCGTTCATTACCGTTCTTATTAATTTTTATTATAAGAGCGCATTTTACGAAAACATCTGTATTCAACGGTTAAAATATTGAATAAGACCCGGCTTAATCCCCGATGTACTACATGCTTAAAGGGATGAAATACAACAGAATGGCCACTTCCGCTAAGATGCGCACAAATTAATATTAATGCATTAATATTAGACAATATACACTTCACGAACTAAGTATAGCATACAACCATTGAACTCATATTACAACAACAATAAGATTTATTTAATTTTTTTCCTTTCATAAAATCAGAAGAATATTAAACACAATTCAACTAAACTTATAAATAAAATAAATATGTAGATACTAAAAAAAAATTCAAATTCATTGTGGCTAGAACGAAAGAAGTAAAGCATACAAAGTAAAATCAGATATGGGAATTGTATTAACTTGAAAAATAATATATATTGGTCTAATAATTTATTTGGCCACCTTTGGCTAAGATGGTGGCAGTAATGCGTGTCGGCATTGAGTCAATCAATGAACGAAAGGTGGAAAGTGGAATATTTTTCCATTCAGTTTGAATGCAAGCCTTTAGCTCCTTTAAGGACTCAAATTGCCGACCACCAGCATAGACACGTTGAGATAAAATTGCCCAAATGTTCTCTATGGGATTAAGATCTGGGCTGATAGCCGGCCATTCCATAACACTTGTTTTTTTTCAGAAAAAGAGGAACTGTTGCTTCCGCATTATGGATAGCGGCGTTGTCCTGCTGGAATATCCAAGATTCGTCACAAAAATTTTCGGAAAAATCAATTAAAACACTGTCTAAACGTTCAATATAAGAAGCTGTGTTCATTTTATGGCTAATAAAGCAAATGGGGCTTGGTCCATTATATCCAAATGCCGCCCATACCATCAGTGATCCACCTTGAAAATTTCTGGAATGCCGAGTTTCTCGCTTTCGTCGAATATCGCTCCAATAATTTTGAAAACCATCGGGACCGTCCATATTAAATTTTTTTTCATCACTGAAAGCCAGGGACTTCCACTCTTCATCCCAAAACATGTGTTTTTCAGCGAATCGTAAACGAGCGAGTCTGGTGGACACTGGAAGATTTAATTGCAGTTTTATATTCCTTGGTGATAACTGCTTATTAACTGCTAATCGTTTAATTTGCCGCTTCGCTCTTTCATCCACCTTTGGAGTACGTCTTTTTCATATTTACTTGGGTTTTTCAAAAAGGAAAACACAAGGGGTATTCTCGGAGTGTTGCACGATGCACGGATTGCACGAAATGCAAAAATACTATTCCAAATTTCGAAGAGCACGAGAGCACCCCATTGCAAAGTGGTAGCATGCATGGGTAGCAAACAGCGAAATTATGTATCAAATACAATAACAAGAGACAGCAAAAAAAAAATTAAGTGAGCGAGATAAGAGGAATGAGAGAAATATGTAGCAATTCCAACAACAAAACAACTAGCACAGAGTCGCATTTATCTTGCTATGCTATTTTGCAAAATATATACATGGGTTTCGGCGTTGCATGTTTTGCAGCGATAGGAAATGTTGTTTCCCATGTATTTTGTTGTTGTGTGTTTGCAAGTTATGCCATTCATGCAATCCGTGCTACGTGCAATGGCTTTGCAAAATTTGGAGAACACCCCTACTGTTTTTTTGTCCCTCTGAACTTTTTGAGCAATTTCCCTTATTGTTATGCCACAATCCCGTAAAGTTTGGATTCTCGTACGTTCTTCAAGTGTCAAATGAGTTCCGCGTGGCATTTCTATTCAAATGGATAGTATTTCTACTTTGAGTATAATGAAAATAAATTTGAAGTAATTTTAACACATAAACTTGCTCTCACAAAAAGTTTAATCCAAACACAATTAAAAGTAACCACGTCAGATTAAGGATTTTCCAATTGTATCCTTTACTTATTTCGCACTACGCTCTCGGATTTTTCCACTCAAATAAAGTTAACGGAACCTGGAAACACGCTAAACACAACACATAAATACGATCACTTAGTAATACCTACTAAAGCGTATGAAACTATAAATTGATGGACGTTCACACATTACGGATTTTTGTATGCTATATATATTTCGTGGAGTGTATTCATATCATATCAGGCAGATAACAGCAAAATGCGTAGAAAGAGCGCTTGCATTGCCACGTTATTTACCGATATCGCTAAGGAAGTGGATTTTGACATTGTTATTCCTCGGAGAGCGAATATACAAAGTTTTCGGGCTAATTATCGTGCATCTAACCCTGAAGATTTTTATCGAAAGGCAATATTTATACCGCTATTGCATAATATTTAGCTCGATCTCCGAGAAAGATTGCCGAAATATACATTACATAAACATTTTTGATTTGAACTATTACTTCCACATAAAATTAGGGAATATAATACGCTACAAAAAGACGCTTTCAATTTGGAAGGAGAGTATACAGTGTGGTCAGAAC
>NW_023458568.1:10962259-10963957 GCF_013731165.1 Rhagoletis pomonella | reverse complement strand
TTTTTTTAGCTTTTCGCGTTCTCTCCTCTAGGAAGATTGGTTTGCTTCTTTTTTGCGACCTCTTCCACTAGGCACCGAAACTACCACGTTTTCTTGCAGTTTTCTAAGTTCATACGAAGAGGAGACATTTGAAAGTGTATAAATAAGTATTATAGCGACTTTTGCAAGAGTAGTTAACATTTCATGCTATTTTTTTCAGAATATAGAAAAATTTTTTACTCTGCTGTTAGTGGACATGAAACCCACCAAAAACTAAAAATCTAAAAAAAATTTACATAGCGCACTTTGCAAGCGGACTACTCAATTGTTGAATATGCTATCTTATTTGTCCCTTCTTTTTATACAATTAAGGAGCGGCTGAATGGTTTAACGATGTTAGCGGTACATAATGATGTGCCGATTACAACACAAGAAGTAATTGAAAAAATGTGTGTTAAGCAACGAAGATTAAAAATCGCTTTATAAGTAATAAGATTTTGTAGACTTGTACATAAATAAATGTAAATAGATACGCGTAAATATATAAATATGCAGATATATTCAATGTGTAAAAACTGAAGTGTATACTTACGAAACTTCTACAAAAAAAAACTGGACTACACACTAATTAATTAAAATTGTGTAGTAATTTAACTTTTTAAATTTAAATAAAGCATGAATTCCCCAGGGAATAACCGAGTAGACAAAAAATATATAACGGTAGAAATGGCACATACACATATGAAAGAATGCCCACAGGCGACGCACTATAGGCAAAACACGAGTTTTTTTTCAAAATCGTATATCTTCGCTTAGAAAAGAGATAATGGAATGCAGCATTTAACCCTTTAATGCAGAGTCTGTCATATATGAAACGCGTTTTAACCCTTTCAAGGCAGAGGAAAAAGGTTCTCAATATGCTTTTGAACGTGCTTTTTCTCATGTTGACGTAGATATTAATCGTAGAAAATTTTTCCATAGTAAAATAATAATAGAAAAAAAATAAATAAAAAAGATAAAATAAAATAATAAAAATATTAAAAATAAAAATAAAAATAAACAAAAAATAAAAATAAATAAAAAGTACGGTGAAAACATATTGAGAACCATTTTGCCTCTGCCTTGAAAGGGTTAAAAAGCGTTTCATATATGACAGACTCTGCATTAAAGGGTTAAATGCTGCACTTTCGTAAAGATATAGACCAGTATAACCATTTTTGTTATATAAATTTTTTTGTGAAAGCTGATAGTTTACGAGTTATTAGAGTTTAAAGGTAGCTTTTCTTTTTCCAATCTGGCCACTCGGGTACAGCATCCAATGTCCCAAGAATCGAGTCTTAAGATAAAATAAAGAGAAATCTTTCAGAAACAGTGCTAATGGTGTATTAAATATAGTGTTTTCTAGTGGAATGGGAGCCAAAATCCAAAATTAAAAAAAGTGACATTTTGAACGGTATTTTGAGGGTTAAGTTATTGTTGTTGTAACTTATCTATAGTTTTCCTATATTATATGATCATTTATCTTCACGATAAAAAAATTTTCATTCCATTATCTCTTTTCTAAGCGAAGATCTACGATTTTGAAAATAAAACTCGTGTTTTGCCTATAGTGCGACGCCTCTAGCCATTGTGTGTCACAACTTTAAGTTATCGATGCAAATTTTTTTTCATCCCCCCCTTCGCCAAATCCTGGCTACGCCACTGATTCAACGTGTATGA
>NW_023458568.1:10960997-10962159 GCF_013731165.1 Rhagoletis pomonella | reverse complement strand
CCCCCCTTCGCCAAATCCTGGCTACGCCACTGATTCAACGTGTATGAATTTTAAAATGAAACTTTGGCTCGTAATATCTATGGAAAGCGTTAATTGTTATAAACAGGACGATATATCAAATTAACGGTTATTAAATTTAGTATCTCACGTTCATAAACAACACAAGGGAACAGTGATTTTGTTGCGTTAACTGTTAACGCTGTTTTTGATACGAGTTTTTTTGTGCTGATTACGAATCCGTAAGTATAAAGTCTCCATCAGCTCCAGAAAAACGAGGTCAAAGTGTCACAAAGTCGCGTTTTTTACAGTATTTTAGAGGGTCTAGCAAAAAAAAAAAACAAAAGGATATAGAACCTTCCACTAAGGCTTTAAATAAAGTTACGACTCTCAGCCACTATCCCTGAAAATACCATTCCTGCACCTTGACCTGATGGTCACTAATAGTCATTTATTGAACAATATAAAAATAGTTTTTGCTGTTAAATAAATAACTATTGGGTTAAGGTTCAGGGGTGGTATTTTAAGAGATTGTAGTAGAAAGTTCCAGTTTAGTTTGAGCCTAAGAGGAAGGGGCTATCCCTTTTGTTAAATTGCGGTGAGTACTCAAACTTCGAACAAAATCAGGTTTTGCTGTTCAATAAATGACTTTACATGACCATCAAGTCAAGGTGCAGGGATGTTACTTTCAGGGATATTAGTCGAGACTTCTAGCTTTAATTTAAGCCTTATATCGCCTTTTGTTTTTTTGCTAGAGCTTCTAAAATATTGCAAAAAACCGAGATTTTTTGACACTTTGACCTCGTTTTTCTCAAAATCTTAAGCTGATGGAAACTCACGGATTCGTAATCAGCACAGAAGAGGCAATCAAAATCAGCTTTAACATTTGGACCAACAAAATTTCTGCCCCATTTCTGTTCCCTTGTATAATTTTTCAATAAGACTACCACCCCTATGCTGTAATCTGTCGTAGATTCGATTCCGCGTTGTCATATCGTAATTTCGAAATTCGTAGGCCATCTTCGAAATTCGTTATGTTGGTATGCCTGAATCCGACGTAGCTGTCATTTTTATGTATTTGTCGGAAATTTTGTACGAATCGCAACTCGTGTCGGAGCGAAACAAATTGTTTTAAAATATCAATAAAATAAAGTGTGTAAACGCA
>NW_023458568.1:10955613-10960897 GCF_013731165.1 Rhagoletis pomonella | reverse complement strand
TTAAATAAAAGATTCCAACCATTCAATCCATTTTCTGGGATTGTTTTAATTTTTTTTTGTCGAGGGTGTTGCGCATTTGTTTCCATATAAGGCATGAACAAAATCTATTCTTATACACGGTCAAAAATTTTTAAACCGCGCTGGGACTACTGCCTTTTTTAATCTTTTATAGTCTACTTTTCAAACCAGTCAATAGTTTTAAGCAATTTTTAATATATTCTGGTTTAAATTTTAACCCAAAAGTTTGTGGTTTAAAAATCAAACCAAAATGTTTTAATTCTAGTTTCTAGGTTTCATATATAGAAAATTTTGTTTAAAATTTAAACCGAGATAGAAAATGTTTGCACACAGCGAAATGTGGTGTTGATTCAAACTCAACATATAAAAGCACATTTACGTGCGTGGCTGTAGCTGAGTGTGCAAAGATGCTTCATACAATTGGTAGCACCAAGGCTGTCCGGGTTCAATGACCATCGGATAGAGCATGAAATTTATTTTTTATTTTTTTATTTTAATTATGAAAATGCTCTCTTTTTTTATACCCGAGCGCACTTATGCACAAGGGTATTATAACTTTGTTCACATAACGGTTGTTTGTAACAGGCAAAACGAATCGAGATAGATATAGACAAATGTATACATAAATGATCAGAATGAACAGAGAAATCGATTAAGCGGTGACTGTCTGTCCGTCCGTCCGTCCGTCCGTCCGTCTGTGCACACGATAACTCGAGTAAAAATTGAGATATCTTAACGAAACTTGGTACGTGCACTTCTTTCTGGCGTAGGACGGATGGTATTGAAAATGGGCAAAATCGGACAATAACCACGCCCACCTCCCATATAACGGTAATTTTCAGAAATACGAAAACTGCGATATTTTAGAAACTACTGAAGATTATTCACTCAAAATTGATATTTACAATAAGTTTTAGACGAAAAATAATAATATTATAATTTTTTGGAAAATGGGCGTAGCCACGCCCACTTCTGGTTACATGTGTATATCTTGGTAACCGCTGCACCAATTTCTTCCAAACTTGGCACAGTTGTTAACCTTCGTATAACACACGATATGACCGAAAATTTTTAAAATCGGACAATAACCACGCCCACATCCCATATAACAATAATTTAGAGAAATACGAAATCTTCGATAAATCAGTAATTATTGAAGCTAATTTATTCAAAATTGATGTTTGCAACAACTCTTTACCAAGAAATACGTTTAGGATAAAATTTTGAGAAATGGGCGTGACACCGCCCACTTATGATCACATATATGTATCTCGGTAACCGTTCTACCGATTGTACCAAACTCGGTGTGGTTATTGTGCTTGCCACATAGAAGCAAAACGTTGAAAATTATTGAAATCGAACTAAAATTACGGCCGCTTTTCATATAACAGTAAATTTCAGAAATGCTTGAAACTTCAATATTTCGAAATTTAAGGACGCTAATTTACTCAAAATTGGTACACCCCGGTTTACCATGTAGCGG
This sequence comes from Rhagoletis pomonella, assembly GCF_013731165.1. NCBI lineage: Eukaryota > Metazoa > Arthropoda > Insecta > Diptera > Tephritidae > Rhagoletis > Rhagoletis pomonella. The sequence continues at coordinate 10,959,396 of NW_023458568.1, read as the reverse complement.
TAGCTTTCGGAAAGGTAAAAAACATATATTTAATACTTGCGCCGGGTATTTAATGTTCGGCTCCGCCCGAACTTAGACTTTCTTACTTGTTAAACTTGGAAGGTTTGTATTTGAAACTGAATTTAGTTTGGTCATATATGTAGTCCAAAAAGTTTAAAATTAAAACCGAAATTTTTAACCGTGTATGGAAGAAAATGCGCAACACCCTCGACAAAGAAAAATTCTAAAAAATCAGCGGTAATTTTTAGCTATACTGAAATTGAACGGGCTACAAAACTGCATACCGAAAATTTTTCTAAAAATTCTGAATGAAAATTTTGAAATTTTTATGAAAATTTTATTGTTTGATTCATTTTTATGAATTTTGTACAAAGTGTGCAAGAATGATTTATATGGTTTTTGTAATAGTATGAGCTATATTTTAAATGAAAATTAGCGAAAAATATTTATGATGAAAAACATTTTGAATATTGTGAAAAAATTAATTTACGAATACTTCTGTGAGTGACTACATATTTTTGCGTTTACACACTTTATTTTATTGATATTTTAAAACAATTTGTTTCACTCCGACACGAGTTGCGATTCGTACAAAATTTCCGACAAATACATAAAAATGACAGCTACGTCGGATTCAGGCATACCAACATTACGAATTTCGAAGATGGCCTACGAATTTCGAAATTACGATACGACAATGCGGAATCGAATCTACGACATATTACATCATAGGGGTGGTAGTCTTATTGAAAAATTACACAAGGGAACAGAAATGGGACAGAAATTTTGTTGGTCCAAATGTTAAAGCTGATTTTGATTGCCTCTTCTGTGCTGATTACGAATCCGTGAGTTTCCATCAGCTTAAGATTTTGAGAAAAACGAGGTCAAAGTGTCAAAAAATCTCGGTTTTTTGCAATATTTTAGAAGCTCTAGCAAAAAAACAAAAGGCGATATAAGGCTTAAATTAAAGCTAGAAGTCTCGACTAATATCCCTGAAAGTAACATCCCTGCACCTTGACTTGATGGTCATTTATAGTCATTTATTGAACAGCAAAACCTGATTTTGTTCGAAGTTTGAGTACTCACCGCAATTAAACAAAAGGGATAGCCCCTTCCTCTTAGGCTCAAACTAAACTGGAACTTTCTACTACAATCTCTTAAAATACCACCCCTGAACCTTAACCCTATAGTTATTTATTTAACAGCAAAAACTATTTTTATATTGTTCAATAAATGACTATTAGTGACCATCAGGTCAAGGTGCAGGAATGGTATTTTCAGGGATAGTAGCTGAAAGTCGTAACTTTATTTAAAGCCTTAGTGGAAGGTTCTATCACCTTTTGTTTTTTTTTGCTAGACCCTCTAAAATATTGTAAAAAACGCGACTTTTTGACACTTTGACCTCGTTTTTCTGGAGCTGATTGAGACTTTATACTTACGGATTCGTAATCAGCACAAAAAAACTCGTATCAAAAACAGCGTTAACAGTTAACGCAACAAAATCACTGTTCCCTTGTGTTGTTTATGAACGTGAGATACTAAATTTAATAACCGTTAATTTGATATATCGTCCTGTTTATAACAATTAACGCTTTCCATAGATATTACGAGCCAAAGTTTCATTTTAAAATTCATACACGTTGAATCAGTGGCGTAGCCAGGATTTGGGGAAGGGGGGGATGAAAAGAAATTTGCATCGATAACTTAAAGTTGTGACACACAATGGCTAGAGGCGTCGCACTATAGGCAAAACACGAGTTTTTTTTCAAAATCGTAGATCTTCGCTTAGAAAAGAGATAATGGAATGAAAATTTTTTTATCGTGAAGATAAATGATCATATAATATAGGAAAACTATAGAGAAGTTACAACAACAATAACTTAACCCTCAAAATACCGTTCAAAATGTCACTTTGTTTAAATTTTGGATTTTGGCTCCCATTCCACTAGAAAATACTATATTTAATACACCATTAGCACTGTTTCTGAAAGATTTCTCTTTATTTTATCTTAAGACTCGATTCTTGGGACATTGGATGCTGTACCCGAGTGGTCAGATTGGGAAAAAGCTACCTTTAAACTCTAATAACTAGTAAACCATCAGCTTTCACAAAAAAATTTATATAACAAAAATGGTTATACTGGTCTATATCTTTACGAAAGTGCAGCATTTAACCCTTTAATGCAGAGTCTGTCATATATGAAACGCTTTTTAACACTTTCAAGGCAGAGGCAAAATGGTTCTCAATATGTTTTCAACGTACTTTTTATTTATTTTTATTTTTAAGATTTTTATTATTTTATTTTTCTTTTTTATTTTATTTTTTTCTATTATTATTTTACTGAGGAAAAATTTTCTACGATTAATATCTACGTCAACATGAGAAAAAGCACGTTCAAAATCATATGGAGAACCTTTTTCCTCTGCCTTGAAAGGGTTAAAACGCGTTTCATATATGACAGACTCTGCATTAAAGGGTTAAATGCTGCATTCCATTATCTCTTTTCTAAGCGAAGATATACGATGTTGAAAAAAAAAACTCGTGTTTTGCCTATAGTGCGTCGCCTGTGGGCATTCTTTCATATATGTATGTATGTGCCATTTCTACCGTTATATATATTTTGTCTACTCGGTTATTCCCTGGGGAATTCATGCTTTATTTAAATTTAAAAAATTAAATTACTACACAATTTTAATTAATTAGTGTGTAGTCCAGTTTTTTTTTGTAGAAGTTTCGTTAGAATACACTTCAGTTTTTACACATTGAATATATCTGCATATTTATATATTTACGCGTATCTATTTACATTTATTTATGTACAAGTCTACAAAATCTTATTACTTATAAAGCGATTTTTAATCTTCGTTGCTTAACACACATTTTTTCAATTACTTCTTGTGTTGTAATCAGCACATCATTATGTACCGCTAACATCGTTAAACCATTCAGCCGCTCCTTAATTGTATAAAAAGAAGGGACAAATAAGATAGCATATTCAACAATTGAGTAGTCCGCTTGCAAAGTGCGCTATGTAAATTTTTTTTAGATTTTTAGTTTTTGGTGGGTTTCATGTCCACTAACAGCAGAGTAAAAAATTTTTCTATATTCTGAAAAAAATAGCATGAAATGTTAACTACTCTTGCAAAAGTCGCTATAATACTTATTTATACACTTTCAAATGTCTCCTCTTCGTATGAACTTAGAAAACTGCAAAAAAACGTGGTAGTTTCGGTGCCTAGTGGAAGAGGTCGCAAAAAAGAAGCAAACCAATCTTCCTAGAGGAGAGAACGCGAAAAGCTAAAAAAAGCTAGCTATGTAAAAGTTACTGTTTCAAAACTTGCAATATTAAATTTTTAAATATAAAATTTGCAAATCTACCATACTGCAATTTTATTTTTTTAATGGTATTAGGCTCTTATTTATCCAAATTTTCAGGTAATAAAAAAAGATACAGTTCGGATGTTACTTGTTGTCGTAGACGTTTTTTTTTAATTTATGGTTTACTTTTATAAAATCACATAACGCTGTTTGCAAGTGGACTACTCATATATTCATTAAAATTGTCATCCGTCTGAAAAAAAAAAAATTTAAATCGGAAGGATAAAATAGTATTGTGTTATTAATTCAAACGTAAATAATAGTAGTTCAATGACGAAGGGGGGATCTATCCCCCCATATCCCCCCCTGGCTACGCCACTGCGTTGAATCAATTGCGCGGGCTAAAGATAAGTTTTCAATTAATCTTTCGTTACCAATAACAATTGGCTTAGACCTAAGACAAC
>NW_023458568.1:10953564-10955603 GCF_013731165.1 Rhagoletis pomonella | reverse complement strand
CTTTAACCACTACTTTACCAGTCTTGATGCATGTTTGGGATCATTATCCTGCAGTAAATCCCACCGCAATGGCATTTCCTCTTTAGCATAGGAAAGCCTTATCGTCTGTAATATGTTTACATAGTCAAGCGCGCACATTTTGTTCTTAATCCAAAGTATTCCTTCGGGAAGCAGCCCTATACCATAACGGAACTCCCGATGTGCTTAACCGTTTTTTTCGTGTGTTGTGGATCAAAGGCTGTGTTCGTAGGACGTTTTACGTACTATTTTCCATCTGATCCAAACATATTACTCTTTGTCTCATCAGACTGCAGCACATTTTTCACCATTTTGACGAAAAAGATGTTTTCTGGCAAAACCAAGTCTGTTGTTTTTTGTTTTAAGGCTCAGCAACGGTACCTTTCTAGAGATTCTGGCTGAAAGTTTGGCTTCTGCTAATCTGTACGTCATGGCTCGGGTTGTTACATCGACATTCAATTCTGTTTTCAGCTTTCTTGAGGACAGAAAAGGGTTAACTTTGTAATGCCGAATGAAACGCCTTTGATCGCTAGCAGTCATTTTTCGCTTTGTACGTCGTGTTTCTGGTTTTTTACGATATGAAGGGCAGGGAACACCTTCGTTTTGGAACAGCCCACCATATCTACTATCTTACTCATCGAATTTCCTTGTTTTCTTAAACTTATTATTAAATTCTTCTCTTCCGTGCAGTGTTTATTATTATTTTTTATGTTTCAGTAACCTATAGTATAACTCTACTTTAGTTAACATTCTTTAAAAACGCAATTAGAAGTGCCAAAAATAATTAATTTACCTTTTGTAAAGCACCAATATTAACAAACACGTTTTGTTTCTATTATTTTTTCCAAGCGCAACTATTCAATTGTTTACTCTCTCGCATATAAGAAGAACAGGAGACAAACTAGCGGAATATAATGTTTTGCAAAAAAACAACCTTTAACTGATATTTGTACAGGGTGCGCCATTCCAAAAAATATATATAACTAGTGTTGATATAATTGATTTCATATTTTTCAATAAGTTGTTTCTATTATTTACTCACAGGTCTGGAGTCTACATAACTCGAGACTGACTCCCTGTAAATGCCGCTCAGGGCCTGTCGATAAGCTGACGGGTCCAGATGTTGTTTAATGATCGTCCGTCAGTTCGTATAGATGCCTTTTGACATGCCTTGGCGAGGGCTCCTCTGGAAACAAGTGTCTGTTCGGGTGTGCACGTCTGTGGCTCCCTACTAAGAATGGCTTGCAGAGAAGCGTGTTGTGCTCCTTTATGCACAGAGAAATTTTCGTTTTCAAATTTGTATGGAACGTTTTACTTTTTAAAACGTTTTGACCCAGGCTTTGCACCTACAATATTTATTTAAATTTTGAGAACGAAAATCTTCAATTCAATTTCCAAAATCCATGTTTTTGGTTTTGTTACGCACATTTTCAAATCGTTTTTAAAAACGATCGTTTGCTAATTGAATATGCGCATGTTGAAATTAAATCTAAATTTTTGTTCTTCATTTTAAAAATACGCGTTTTCAAATATGATACTCAAATTTTATTGTTATTAAATTACAAATCATTTGGTATATATGTACATACACTAGAGATGGGCAAAAGTCGTGCTTATCTACGTGACACGTCGTGTCACGCTTTTTCACGCGTGAGCATCAGCGGCTTTCAGTGAAAAATCATGTAATATCCGTGATCGTGCGTGCCTGAAATTTTCGCGTGCGTGAGTGTGCGTGAGTTAGATTTTCGTCATTCACGTCATTTTCACATATGTATGTATGTACTTATTTGTATTTTAATCTAAAATAAATTCGTAAACTTACTGTTTAACTTTCACTAGTGTGGCAACATTTATTCTTTTTCCTTTGACATTGGAGGCATTCTGTAATATTAAGTTAAGTGAATTGATAGACGCTTCAAAAAAGCTTGTAGGCTATTTTAAACATACCGAACTCAATAAGAAACTATCAAAGTCTTTAAAGCAACATGTTAAGACACGGTGGAACTCGTTATTTATAATGC
>NW_023458568.1:10928019-10953464 GCF_013731165.1 Rhagoletis pomonella | reverse complement strand
TTAAATAAAAGATTCCAACCATTCAATCCATTTTCTGGGATTGTTTTTAAATCCTCCGTTTAAAAAGTTACAGTTTATATCTGCAGAACAGCGCGAACATATAATAGGGACAGTAAAAGCAATGCTTGAAGATAACTTAGGTAGACATGCACTTGAAGAAAAGAGCGCTTGCCCTCAGCACGATTCCCGAATTCTGGATGATGATGTTCCTTCTACCTCGAAAAGGGCAAAAACCCGTGCAACTTTTGACGAATTCAAAGATGCGACAAACGAATCTGCAGAAACAGTTTTTGAAGAAATTAATACGGAAAGACAGATTTATTTGAAAAAATCGGAAAACAAAAGTTGTGACGATGTTTTAAAATTTTGGGAGAAAGATAAGGATTTGCCCCTTCTTAGAAGTCTTTCCAGGCAAATTTTAACCATACCAGCTAGCTCAGCAACTAGTGAAAGAGCTTTTTCTGTGTCAGGCAGAATTCTGGAAGAAAGATGTACACGACTGCTTGGTGAAAACCTCGACAAAATTTTATTTTTAAACAAAAATATGAGCTAATGTCATTTTAATATTACATACGTTGAATAAATATTGATACCAATTCTTTTTTATACTCGTAATAGATACATAAGTATGTATATCTGAAATTTGTTAAAATAATAATAGTGCCTTCAGCCCTTGCTAGGCGTTTGGCCAAGCTTTTGTAATAATACTTGTGTGATAAAAGGCTATTTATATGAAATGCTATTTATATAAATAAAGTTTCAATTTCAAAAAAATGTCCGTGAGAAACCGTGCGTGAGCGTGCGTGATTGAAAAAATAGGCGTCGTGAGCGTGCGTGAACGTGATTGAAAAAAATATAGCAGGACGTGAGTGTGCGTGATTTAAAACACCATCAACGTGAGCGTGCGTGAACGTGAGCCAAAATTACTCACGTGCCCATCTCTAACATACATACATTGTCAAAAATATATTGATATATACTTATAAATAAGTTACAAAATTTAGTAAATAAAATACAGATGTTTTAAATATCCTATATACATACATAAATATGTACAAACATACAGATTTTGCTTCACGCTGGTCAAATCCTGTAATTTAAAACAAGACATTTTTAAACTATTATTTAATAACTCATAAGAATTTGTTTTTGTTAATTACTCTTACCAATGTTTTTTTCGGTCCAAAAGGTCCACCGTATTACGAACGTCCCTTCTATGTAGTTAGGTGGTTAGAATGGCGGTATTGCTTGTATATACTTCATCGCCTTTTCTGACGATTGAAGTAACTTATTTATAAGAACACAATTTTTTCGACAAATGATGCAAACATATGAAATGTTTTTCATTATAGTTTTAAATATTTTTCATACTTAATTGACTAAAAATAAATTAACGTTTTTATTTTAAAAGTGTATAGTTTTATTTTACTTGTTGAAAATTGTGTCGCACTACAATTCGTTAGGACAATATTCCAAAGTGTTTCATTTTAGTTTTGAAAATACGCATTTTTGGCGTTATTTCTTTAATTTCGTTTGTTTTCCTCAGTAAAAAAGTCAATATATTATAACGATCGTTTTTGTTTTGCGAATGTTTCGTTTTAAAGTTGTAAATACAAATACCGTATTTTTTATTTTGTATGAAGTAAAATTATATCAAAAAATTTAGTTTACAATTTCAAAAATTATAATTTATTTGTAAAACAATTCGGGTTTTTACAATACTTACCGAATTTCAGGCAATTAGAAAACAAATATCAGCGAATAAGAACAAAACGAACAACGAAAATTGAATCAATGTAGCTTGTTTGGAATTTTTTCTAATATTTTGGGAAATGTTCAGTGAAAACAGCAGTTCTCCTAAGGTAGTTCAAGATGGCAGATTAGAGCGAGAAGTTGCCAACGTATAACACCTTTCATTATTGCAACATGGTATTGCAGATGCAACTAGTGTGCTGTTTTTATTAAGAATTTTGTAAAAATTTCCCTCGAAAACAATTTTCTTTCCGTTTGACGCCATTCAACTAACCTAAAGGAGGTTTGTGCATAAATTCGGCACATATTATACTTTTTTGCAGCGATCTTTCTATTTTCGTTGCCTCTTTTAATCGACAATTCTAAATCACCAACACATTCGACATTTAATTTGTTGTTGTCTGCAATTGTTGTAGGCCTTTTGTTTTGAATATGCTTGTCACTACACGTCATATGGTTTGTCGCGCCTGAATAAATAGGTCAATCTGTTTTATATTTGTAGACAGCGAAGCGAGCAGAACTTGATCGTTTTCTTTCTTTGTTTTGTTCCGAAATTTCCTAGCGAAATGATCAGGTCACTTACATGCATGACAACGAAACTCTTTTGCTTTATGCTTGTGTGGTTATTGCTGGTACCTGAATACAAAGCTCTTTCTTCGTTGCTTTGTGCATCGATTTTAACATCTTAAGTAAGAGCGATTTTATTGAATCACCTTCTTTGAGTTTTCAACTGCTAATACCAGAATTTAAATTCATTGGGTAATCCTGCCAATAACAACGATGCGATTCACTCGTCGTCAAGTTCGAGTCCAGCTGTTTTCACTGCAAGCACCATAGCGTTAAATTACTCTTGCATTGATGAAAAGTCTGACAACTTTAGTTGAAGAAGCTGTTTTAGCAATTCAACCTTCCTAGTGAGACCTTCGTATGCTTTCATTAAGCTGCCCCACGCTTCTTTCGCTGTGTTCTTTTGCGCAATAATTCCAAAATTGCTTGGATCTAACATCAGATAAATTTCTGAAGATGAACGGCAATCAGCATATTTCTCAGCTACAGTCAGCGTTGCCGAATTGACGATTTCGTCGTCATTTTGACATTTTTTTTTTGCTCAATGACGTTTTGACGATTTGTCCCCCCTAAATGCGACATATGCATGGCGCAATAAACAGGTGAGGTAATAAAACAGCTTTCTCGCTTTATTTTCTGACATTCGGCTGCCTTATAGTAAAATTTTAAAGGCAATTTTTAAAATAAGGCAGTGTCAAAATCTTTTTTCTCGCTCTAATTACTTCACCTGGTATAATTCCGCCATGGTACATATGCACGAACAAAATTTGTTAAAGGAAAACGTAATCCAAAACACAACAACCATTTAGTTTTGTTCTACAACCAAATCGTAAATTTTCACTGCTGACACATTTTGAAAGAGAAAGTAAAATAGGAGAGACAATTTATTGAATCAAGATAATGTACCAGTTAACAAATACCCTCGTTACACTTTGAAACTTGATTAAAATCTTTTAAGAAACCTCAAGCAAGTGGAATTAAACAATTTAAAAGCACTTGTGTTAACAATTAAAAATTAACGTTTTAACCTACTTCAAAAACAGGAGGAGGTTATCAATTCGTCGGGATATTATTATTTTTATACCCGAGCGCACTTGTGCACAAGGGTATATTAACTTTGTTCGCATAACGGTTGTTTGTAACAGCCAAAACGAATCGAGATAGATATAGACAAATGTATACATAAATGCTCAGAGTGAAAAGAGAAATCGTTTAAGCCATGTCTGTCTGTCCGTCCGTCCGTCGATCGGAAATTTGGTATGTAGGTTGCCCTTTATCCAAGGTAGGTTGGTATTGAAAATGGGCGAAATCGGACTTTAACCTCCCCCACATCCCATATAACGGTATTTTCTAACAAGTAATAAAGTCTAAGTTCGGGTGGAGCCGAACATTAAATACCCGGCGCAAGTATTAAATATAGTTCTTAACCTTTCTGAAAACTACCGTTACATGGTGGAAGAGTGGTTTTATCAGTTATACTGAATGAGATGAACTTATATAGTTAGATGTGGGCGGTGTCACGCCCACTTTCCAAAATTCTATAATAAAATTATCTATTTTCAAGGGATTGTTGTTAGTATAAATTGTGAGTAAATTAGAGACCTTAAATTTTGAAACATCGAAGTTTCAAGAATTTCTGAAATTTACCGTTATATGAAAAGTGGGAGTAAGCGAAATAATCGTACCAAGTTTGGTACAAATTGATCGAACGGTTACCGAGATGTAAATTATTAAAACGGGTTATTAGTATTCCAAAATATATTTATTTCCGGTCAGCATTGGCTGAGCCGGTGAGTTTCAACTTAAAACTGTGTCTTTAAATTAATTCTATTGCTTATATCTAACTTACGGACGCAGATGCTGCAGTCGCCACAGTTGCTGCTGAGAACGCCGCTGGCTGTGATGTAAGTGGATTGTGATGTTTTCGTGGAATCGCAGACGTTTACTCTAGTCATCAGCTCATCGCAAATTCACTCCCACGAATTTGTGGGAATTACTACACTTGCTGGACTTTGATATGCAATTACTCTGCAGCTGCAGGTTGGTGTTATGTTGCAGATTCGGGAAATAGCTACTGTTGATCATTGCCTGCTAACTTGGCAATACAAATATGCTGGCTCAGACCATTCTTCAGACTTTACTGTTGGCCTTGAGCTGCACATGTTAACTCCTCCCCTTCTCAATGAAGGCCGTCCTCGGACTTTTTAAAGCTATCAATGACAGCCTGGATATCATGTTTTTGACGTCTTCTGTTTTGCTTTTGTCGTATTTTGAGGAGGGAGTAGCAGCCAATCAGAATGACGATAGCAACTAGGCCCGATAGTATTGGCCACACTACGGTTCTTTCCTTTATTTTGGCAATGTATCTTAGGTTTTCCATGCTCATTCTGCGGAGGTATGGTAGGCTAAATATTTCTTGATGGTTTGTAATATTGACAAGTGTGGTCGTCGCCGAACCTGGTAATTTCGTCAGTATGAACCTCGTCTTCAAAGGTGAGTACACTAAGGGAAATAATGCATAGTAAAAATGAATACTTTATATTTGATTATCGTTTAAAAATGCTCGAATTTAAAAATAATATTTTCATACAAAATTTATTACACACGTATTTGACTGTTCACATCTGAGTATATATATGAGTGTACATACGCACCCCAAGCATGCAGAGCGCCGCTCTGAGAGCATTGACGACACACACATTCATACATAGTACATGTTTATCCGTACAAATCGCGTGCTGTGGTGTTGATGGATATTCAACATTTGAAAGCAAATTTATATGCCTGGGTGTAGCTGAGTGCGCAAAGATACATGCCACAATTTGTTGATATCCAGAGATGGTCAGGGTTCGAATTCCACTGCAGGCAACATGCAAGTTAAATATTTTTTTAGTTTTTGTCTGATTATTCACTTCACGGATCCTTTTTCAGAACAAACGCGGTCATTTTAATATGCGTGTAATTGAATTGAATATTTACCAATATACAGTACTTTCGTTGACGTTTATAATAAGATCAATTACGTTTCTATTTGATTTTAATATTTTTTTCCCTCAGTGTAGGTATGTAAGTACCGGTAACGATTTTCTTAGGAACCATTGTTTGATTTGATCACAGCGTTATTGTCGTTGATAACTACGATACCTTCATCAACAATCGCAATTGGTTCAAGGTGGCTGGGGCGTGAATTGCAGTGAGCTACATTTCCCGAATGTAGTTGTTGTGCGCATGTTGCATTTTGCAGAATGTGGAAGTAAGTGCTGTAATACAGTTTTCAATAACCAACATCTGATTGACACAGTCAGCGACGTTGTTATCGTTCCCAAAGTGCAGGACAGTTTCATTGTGTTGAACAGGAAACAGGATAATTCTCTTACATACTAATATAGGTTAAGGGTACTATATTAAATAATACAAAAAATTATTGTTTAACAGGACCTTAATATTAGATACTTCCATTAGATCTGTTATGGTTGTATTTGTAGAGTTCATGTTAATTATATTTTTAACATAATCAGAATTTAATATTGGGGGATTAATTACGCCAATCCTTGCAAGGGCAAAGGCTGAAATCAAAATTTCAATTTCGGAAATTAAAACTATTTCTAGCGAGTAAATGAATTATGTAAATCTGCTCAACTTTTAAATTTTTTGTGATTAGGTTCACCGTATCCGTTAGCTTATTTATCTTTTCCTGTACTACTGTGTTTATTTCTATTTGCCTATTTTCTGAGTTAATTAGCTCTTGTTGTCGAAATTTCATATTTTCAAAATCGCCGAAGTCCGGCGTTCCTGCTATAACTTTCAAAGCTGTTCCTAAAATATTTATGCTTCGAGCCTGTCTGTGGTGAATGTCCAATGTCTCCAAGAGTGTTTTTATATGTGCAATGTCTGAGTTCAGTAACATCCTCATATGAGGTGCAGGGAAATGCTTCGTTAGTTCCTCTGTTTCTTCGACTATTTTATATATATCTTGAGATTAGTTGTGTGCCTTAAAAAGTTAACGCCCTGCCAAATAGTTACAATCCCGTCCTGAATCGGTATGTAATTAGAGTTCGAGTAGTCAGTTAGTTTTGCTGTCGTGGACCCAATTAGAAGTATCACTAGAAGAATCCTGGAAAATACGAAAATTATTCTACCTTAGTTACCCTAATACAAGTAATAAAAAACACTATCTTATGTTGTCCTTGTGGATCACCCTCCCTTTAATTAAGACTGTGGTCTCCAAGTCCGCCTTTACCTTTTCCTCTATGTATAGAGGTGTTAACTTATTCCCTAATCTTTTATTGGTTTTCACCAATACATGCTCCCCTACGTCAAACACCCTGTTCTGTCTGGAAGGGTTATTCCTCTCCAGCAGAGTTTGTTGGGCTTTCATTATTATACCCATTACTTCATTATCATATCTTGTGGAGCGCTCAACATGACCATTAGATGTGCTGTGAAGCGGAGGCGCATTCACAATGTCAACACCAAATTGATTTTTTGGCAATGACTTAATCGTTTCGGAATTTAATGATGCCTCATTATCGCAATAGACAGTCTTCGTTCCCGGAAATATATTCATCAGCTGTAAAATTGGGCCTTTCAAATCCACAATAGTGCGAGATGGTACATGCTGGACCACCGCAAATTTTGAAAATTTATCAAGGCATGTAAGAAATTATTTTTTGTCTGTAGAGAAAATGTCGATATGTAACATTTCTCCAGCATATGATGGTATTGCAGTTACTTGGTCATTCAATCACAGAGGATCTGTTTCACGTGTTCTTGAGCCGCTCTGTGGGCACGATTTGCTCAGTTACTACAATTCCCCTTTGCTCATTAGGGTTTACTATACCAATCACAAACTTCTTTGCATACACAAATTTTGTAGTTGGAAATGCCTCCATTAGTTTATGTTGAATATGGGCAAGAATTGGGAGTTCGCAATGAATTGCGTTTACCACATCTATATTTACCGCATCCTGAATTATTTCCAATAAATTATTTCTATCAACGATATTAAAAATATGTCTGGTTTTTTTCCAAACATTGCGTTATGTTCGTCGATGAAAGCCTGCCATCGTTTAATTTTTGCGTTAGTATTTTTGTCCGAAACTGCAAAAGTCAATGGCTGGTGGTCCGTAAATATTTTAAGATTTTTCACCCCATACAAATAATTCCTAACGGTCTTTAGAGCCCATACAATCGCAAGTAATTCTTTTTCGTTAGCGGCAAAGTGTAGCTCCCTGTCTTTAAGAGTTCTCGAAATCATTGTTATTGGTTTTACCTCGTGAGAGAGCACTGCTCCCAACCCATATGCCGAAGCATCTGTTGTTAAATCAAACTCTTTTTCAAAATTTGGATATCTCAAAATTACATCCTCTGATACTAAAATTTTTTTCAACTTATTGAAGGCATCAATTTGCTTTGAATCAAACTGAATTTGAATTTTTTTAGATTGAGTGCTTTAACTTTACAATTTTCTCCTTTAAGTTAATCCGTTAAGGGTCTAACAGTTGTAGCAAAATCTTTTATAAAGCACCTGTAATAACTGGCTAGTCCAAGAAATGATCTAACCTCAAACAGATTGGTTGGTTGTTTATAATTTTTAATTGCTACTATCTTTTCTGGGTACGTTTGAATACCGCCGCTTGAACTTGGTGTCCCGATGTCCTGGTGTGCTGCTGGTACCTTTCCAAGGGATGGCTGATGACTTGATATGCAAATTCGATCTTTCGTTGATATGCAAATTCAATTTTTCGTTTTTCGAGTTGATATGTAAATTCTATTTTTCGTTTTTCGAGTTGATATGTAAATTCTATTTTTCGTTGTTCGAGTTCACTACTTTACTTTTGCCACGACGCGGTTATTACCGTGGCCCCACGTTCTGGCGTCATTTATTAAAACGGGTTATTAGTATTCCAAAATATATTTATTTCCGGTCAGCATTGGCTGAGCCGGTGAGTTTCAACTTAAAACTGTGCCTTATATTCTTAATTCTATTGCTTATATCTAACTTTCGGACGCAGATGCTGCAGTCGCCACAGTTGCTGCTTAGAACGCCGCTGGCTGCGCTGTAAGTGGATTGTGATGTTTTCGTGCAATCGCAGACGTTAACCCTAGTCACCAGCTCATCGCAAATTCACTCCCACGAATTTGTGGGAATCACTACACTTGCTGGACTTGCAGCTGCAGGTTGGTGTTATGTTGCAGATTCGGGGAATTAGCTAGTGTTGATTCATGCCTGCTAAATTGGCAATGCAAATATGCTGGCTCAGGCCAGTCTTCAGACTTTACTGTTGGCCTTGAGCTGCACGTGTTAACTTGTACACACCCGGTGATAAGTGGGCGGTGCCATGCCCATTTTCCAAAATTTTGTCATAAACGTGTTTTTGCTTAAGAATTATTGCAAACATCAATTTTGAATAAATTAGCTTCTGTATTTACAGATTTATCGAAGATTTCGCGTTTCTATAAATTACCGTTATATGGGATGTGGGCGTGGTTATTGTCCGATTTTAAAAATTTTCAGCCGTTTGGTATGTTATACCAAGGCTAACAACTGTGCCAAGCTTTGGAGGAATTAGTGTAGCGGTTACCAAGATATACACATGTAATAGATGTCTGCATCGGAAGACATTTCGCTTCACAGTGAAGTTTTCTAGCGAATACCCTTCCTTTTCTTCCTCTCACTGAGAGTGTGGTTAGTGAAGAGAAATATAGTCGCAAAGCGTCGAGTAACTAAGTAAAGTACTCGCCAAAAATATGTTCCGAAAAAGAGAGGAACAGAAAAGAGAAGTACTACGTTGTGAAACTTCCGCAAGTAAAAGGGTCCTTCATGTGAAGTTGTCAAGTATTTTAGGAAGATTTCGTTTGAGAGCTTAATTTATATATAAGAAATATGATATGTCTCGTGCACATAAAATATATTCACGTTTATTTCTATATATTTTTTATATACATATTTATTTTTATTTATATATATTTTATATATTTTTATATATATATTTTTGTACATACATACATACCTATGAGTTTCTTTAAGGTATATTTATGTCATTGCTCCATATCTACCCTCATACTACCCCTTCTATTCTAACAGAGTCACAAAACTTAGCTCATCACTGTTGTGATTTCAAGTGCGCCGAGAAATGTGTCACAAAAAATTCGATTTTGAGTGCTAGAAAAATACACAAAAATTTAAAAAATTGAATAGAAACGGCATATTTTTTGAGCGGCAAGCTTTGAGGCGCGGTAGAAATCACAGCAGTGATGAGCTAAAGTTTGTGACTTTGTTAGAATACGGCTGTACATCAAATTTAAATATTGAAACACAATTTTGAAGGTCAGCTTTGCCGCTTTCGGAAAAAATGCGAATTTTCACATAGGGTTGCCATCTGTCTGAAAATAAAGCGAATAAAATATTTAAGTGGCGTAAAATTTTGCAACGCTTTTATCGAACGAAGGCATTTCAGTGCACTTTTAATGGGGTTGCCACCTGCCTCAAAAGCTAAATTAAATATATTATACATATGTATGCAATTTCAATAAATTATTCCTTTATGAATATCAAATAATCAAATTTTTGAATAGGGTTGCCACCTACGTATCTTAAAAGTGAATTTAAATATATATATAGTTTTAGTGAATAATGAGGACTATTTCTGTAAGCTTTGATCCGGTCAATAGGGTTGCCAACCATCTAAAAATGAAATATACATATACATGTAGGTTAGGGCGGGTCAATTTGTATGGATCGATTTTTTTCGACATTGTTCCTAGCATATTCGGATTCTTCATAAAATTCTAAAAAAAAAATTCCTCCAGACCATAGCTCTAAAGTCAATTTCGAGCCTGCGCGTTTGTAAAAGAAGATATCTTATATATAAAAATGAATCGCTGTCCGTTAGCCTCGCTAAGACTCGAAAACGGCTTGACCGATTTGAATATTTTTTTATTTTTTTTGGTTTGTTTTTTGTAATATCCGGATGGTTAAAACCAGAAAAAAATAGAGAGTTGCCACCTGTTCAAAAATTTCAGTATATGTAAGTTAATGACATAAATTAGATATTACAATGTGGCTGTCAAAAGAAAGAGGTTATGAAGGCTTACAGGCGAAAACATTTTTGAGGGGGGTTGCCACCTATTTCAAAATTTAATTAAACTAAATTGGTAAGACAAATTAAATGTTGCAATATGGGTATCAAATTAAAAAGGTTTAAGAAGGCTTACTACTGAAAATATTTTTGAGTCGAGTTGCCACCAATTTCGAAAATTTAATTCAATTAAGTTAATAAGATAAAGTATGTATTATAATATAGGTGTCAAACAAAAAGTATTTGAAAAATTATTGATTAAGAAATATTTTCTATAGGCCTGCCACTTACCTGAGCGGTAAAAACTAAAAGCCATACTCGCAAATATTATTCAAAGCTTTTGAGGCTCGCATCAATGTGGAATACTGTAGCTCCATCAAGTTAGTCTTTATTGATGGCAAACAAAGTACTATCATGTTTGGCAATGATATCACCCCATCGAACAATGCACTTAGCCTCGATATAAAAAGAGAACAAAAGCCGAAGTATTAGCCGAAGCAGTTCATACAAATGTTCCACAATTGAACTAACAAAAAAAATGGCTTACGACTCTTTCATAGAAGCTGTGGACACTGGAGTAAATTTTAAACAAAAAATAAAACCGACTTCAATTCTCATATACAAATTTAAGAGTACCGTTATTTTCTTCATGACCCAATTATCGGATCTACACTCAATTAGTAGGAGATTACCTCTGAAGAACCACCTTTCCTTTAAAAAAGAATTATAGAAAACGGATAACGTAGTCCAAAGGTATGCGGTAACATACATAAAAAAATATACCCACGAATTGATAAAATATGCAGATTAATATTTAATAAAGTGTTGCGGATATATTTTTTTAATACAAACCTGTGCTTGGGAGTTTATTGATACGAAAAATTAATTTCTGATATGGGCAAATCCTAGCGTTGCGGACGTTATGTTTGGACGTTTCTTTTAACTTTTTTGCAGACAAAGACATTACAAGTTAACAATTTTTTGTGGTTTAAGGGAGGGTTTATAGGAGTACTTATGAGAACAAAATAATGGAAATTTGAATTTGTGTTAATGTCGGTGTATTTGCCTTCGAAATTTATGCTCGGACGTTACTTAAAAAGGAAGCGATTTTGATATGACCATCAAAGTCAACCGATTTGCGCAAATTGTCATGCATGGAGAGCACGATCTGCAAAAATACTTTGAAGAGAAAATAGTAAAGTTTACAAAAAGTGATATAAAAGCAAACTAAAGGTTGGATTAACTTTAAAACAATTGTATATGTGCGTTCGGGACGTTACGTTACGGACGTTACTCTTTTTTCCGTTGAAAAAAGTGATTTTTTTTAAAGCGATAGTGTTGTATTTTATTAAAAGATAAAGTGTTTAAACCAATGCTATTTAGAGCTCTGTTTCAAAAAGTAAGAGTGGCAAATCAGATTTCTCAAATAAATGTGAAAAGAAATATGAAATAAGAATTTGTTGTACTATGCCTTTTTTGACACAAAAATGAGAGAATTCGAATTGCATGCATTTTTTGCGATTTTGGTTGACTACTTCTCGGATTCCCCATATCTATTTTTTATTTAAAAAACCGCAAGATTGCACTACGAAGCAAATTACATATTTTTTACTATTGTAACGGGAGAAGTTACTGTATATATTTTTCTATATGTACAGTGTTGAACAAAAGTTTTGGCACAGTAAATTTTCGCATTACATATATGCAAAGTTTTTAATTTATTTCCGATAATTTTTTATAAAAACATAGTTCTTACTACACCAAAACACATAAAAATGAAATGTGTAAACCTTGTGAAAAAATCAGGAAAATTCAATAAATCTGCATACTAATTTGCAATCTTATATTCAGATTTTCAAGCAACTTTAAACTTGCACTTTGATAAACAAAAATTGAATGGATTATTAAACTGCATACTTGGAATTTTTCTAAACAATACTTTGCCTATATTGCGAAAAATTCACTGTGCCAATACTTTTGTTCGTTACTGTAAGTAAATAAAACTTTAACTTTAAAAAACCAAAAAAAAAAATTAATTAAGTTTTACAATATTTCAAAATAATTTTTCGAATCATAAATTTTTTTATGATTAACAGTGTATTTATATTTTTTTTTGGTTTTAAATCCTTTTTGCTTTCAACACGGGGTATCTTTTTTCTACTTTCTATTGTCATAGCCATAATCCCCCCTCTATTTTTATCAATCAATCAATCAATTTCATAATTTTTTTTCCGGAATTTTTCCTAATTACAAGTAGAGCTTTATAAAACTTTTATAACACCAAATGTTTATCAAGCTTAGAATTTTGTGTTATCCGGGCAGGCTTATTAATTTAACCAGAGAATATATTTCGTTTATTAAGTTTACCCAGTGGTTAACACTTGTTCAGCCCAATTCTGAATACTCCCAGGGAGTTTGTTCTCTGGGAATTTGTTTCTCCCGAGAAAGAAATCCTCCAATAATTAACTCCAAGGAAGTAGATTTCCGCGAAAATTTGGAAGGAGAAAATTCAAACTTCGCAAGAGCTGTTTGATACTTTTTTGACAGCTCAACTCCGCCATTTAATATAAAAAAACCGCAGGAAATTTTCATTCATGAATGGAAGAAAGGGAAAAGAGAGAAAACTCCCAGGGAGTTCCTGTTCAGAATCGGCCTGGTTGAGTTTTTATTTAAAATTTTCGGCAAGGAATAAGCGAGTGGATGAAAAATATATAACGGTAAGAACAGCCCATATATATGTATATGAAAGAATACACACATGCGACGACTCTAGCCATTATGTGTCACTCCTTTCAATTATAGTTATTTTTTTCTTATTGTATTAAAAAAATAACGTTCGTAACACTTTAGTAAATATAAATCCGTATATTAACTTAGTATATATTAAAGACTAGAAGATGACCCGGTGAACTTCATATCATCTATAATTTATTTGCATTTCACTTTGATCAATTATAACAAATCTTCAAAAAGCAATACAATGAGATCATTAATACTGCCTGCTGTTATAGCTGATAAATGATTCCACACCTATGAGATGTGTCACGCCCCTTTTTCCAAACTCATTTATATACATATATCTTTCCATAAGCACCTACCATAGGTATCTGTGCATTTCAAATTTCGAGTTCATGCGACTATAATTCCGAAGTTAGAGCTGATTAAAAATTGTTCACTATGGGAGGTATCCCCCATCCCCCTCCCCCCCTGGCGAGTTCCAATTTTGTTACCCTATTATAGGTCCAGGAGTCATGGCAATACTTTGGCAAAATTTTATTCGATTCTGTCCATCCGTTTAGGCTGCAACCTGGCACATACATACATACATACTCCCACAAATATATAGTAGACTAGCCAGCCCGGCGAACTTCGTCCCGCCCAAAATTAATTTTTTGTACACGGTCAAAAATTTGGGTTTAATTTTTAAACCGCGCTTAATCTTTTATAGTCTACTTTTTAAACCAGTCAATAGTTTTAAGAAATTTTTTATATATGTGTGGTGTTTAAGAATCAAACCAAAATGTTTTAATTCTAGTTCCTAGGTTTCATATATAGAAAATTTGGTTTAAAATCTAAACCGAAATAGAAAAGGTTTGCACACAGCCAAATGTGGTGTTGATTCAAGCTCAGCATATGAAAGCACATTTACATGCGTGGCTGTATCTGAGTGTGCAAAGATGCTTGATACAATTGGTTGCTGCTACTAAGGCTGTTCCGGTTCAATCCCCATCAGACGGAGCATGAAATTTAATTTTTATTTTTTATTCTTAATTATGCAAATGTTTGGGTTTAAAATTTAAACCGAACAGTTTAAATTCTAAACCCAACATATGTGCCCTCTTTTTTTTAAATTTAGGTTTGTATTTGAAACTGAATTTAGTTTGGTCATATATGTAGTCCAAAAAGTTTAAAATTAAAACCGAAATTTTTAACCGTGTATTGAAACATTTTGGTCCAACATTTTCACCAAGAGTTCACGTTCATGATTTTTAGTGACGCATTTGTCTTCTAATATTACGGTTTGGTGGTTGTCAGAAGGCATTTTGCCGTCTTAAATAACTTAGAAAAACTGTACATGCATACAAAGATACGTAATAGTTTCAGTGCGTTTGAAAGGCGCTACGTCCCCTTTTCAAATAACTCCAATTTTCTCTAAGAGCATGGGATTGATTTCATATATCTCTATACCATTTTCGAGTAATTTACCATGGGAGGTGCCACGCCCCTTTTTCCAATAGCCCCAACTTTTCTTCATGACCTGTCGCGTTTTATATACCTTGTACATACCAAGTTCCAGTACTCTTCCATGAACACATTCAGAGATATGCAGTATGAAAAATTCGATGTGTATGGGAAGTGCCACGCCTCCTTTTCCGATAACCACAATTTATCTCCATGAGTATGCGATTGCTTTCATATATCTCCATACCAAGTTCGAGACCTCTTCCATGAACATTTTCCGGGATATGCAGTATGAAAAAGTCGGTTTGGATAGGAGGTGCCACGCCCCCTTTTACAAACCCCTTTATATATACTTTACTGTAAGCACCTACCATAGTTATGTCTGCATACCAAATTTCAAGTTCATGTGGCTTATAGTTCCGGTGTTATAGCTGATAAAATATTCCTATGGGATGTGCCACGCCCACATTTACAACCTCATTCATATATACCCTACTATAAGCACCTACCATATGTATGACTGAATAACAAATTTCAAGTTCATATTACTTATAGTTTCGGATTTATAGCTGATAAAATATTCCACGCCTATTGGATGTACCACGCCCACTTCTACAAACTCATTTATTTATACCATACTATAAGCACATACCATATATATGACTGTATACCAAATTTCAAGTTTATGTGACTTATGGTTCCGAAGTTATGATTGATAACAAATTTCACACCTATGGGATGTGCCACGCCCACTTTTACAAAGTCATTTATATATACTCTACTGTAAGCACCTACCATATATATGGCTGCATACCAAATTTCAAGTTCATGTGACTTATAGTTTCGAAGTTATGGCTGATTAAAAATTTCACGCCTATGGGAGGTGACACGCCCCCTTGTCGAATCCCAATTTTTTTTACCCTATTATAGGCCCAGGTGTCAAGGCAATACTCTGTCCAAATTTTGTTCGATTCTGTACGTCCA
Source organism: Rhagoletis pomonella (assembly GCF_013731165.1). Lineage (NCBI taxonomy): Eukaryota > Metazoa > Arthropoda > Insecta > Diptera > Tephritidae > Rhagoletis > Rhagoletis pomonella. The sequence continues at coordinate 10,937,898 of NW_023458568.1, read as the reverse complement.
TTTAGGCTGCAACCTGGCACATACATACACACATACTTTCACAAATATATAGTAGATTTGCTTTGAAGCGCCATCTTGCGGTTCTTTAAATAAACTAGTAATTTTTAGCAAAAAAAAAAACCGACTTCAACTCCCATATAAAAAAAAATACATATATATATCATGATCCGCTGATCGGATCTTAACCAGATTAGTATGGGACCACCTCTGAGACACAACCTTTCCGATGCAAAAAGAATTATCGAAATCGGTTGACGTGGTCCAAAGTTATGTGGTAACATACATAAAAACAAAAAAAAAAAAGATTCCGACGAACTGATAACCTCCTCCTTTTTTGGAAGTCGGTTAAAAATAGATATCAGAAATGAATTTTTCATATCACAAAACTCTGGACCACAACTCTTTATTACAAAAAAAAAACATTCCTAACACTTTAGTAAATATTAATCTGATTATGGACTTAGTATTAATTAAAGATATTTTCTTTTAAAATTGCGCAGGCTCGAAATTGATTTTAGAATTATGGTCTAAAGGGCTTTTTTTCTTAGAATTTTATGTAGAATCCGAATCTGCTAGGAACGATGTCGAAAAAAAATTGTCCCGCCCTTCATTGTAATTTCAGTAAAATATTCCATTGTATCAAATAAGAATTGCTACCTATCTAAAAATTAATTTAAATATACATATAATTTCAGTGAATTATCCTTGTTTAGGCTTCTTGTTTAAGCTTTGTCCCCTCAAATTTATCAACAGGGTTGCCAACTTTCTTCAAATTAAACTTATTTAAAAACATATGCAAGTTAACTAAAATTTTACAATTTGGGTTTCAATAGAACGGTATTTGACAATGCTTTAGTACAGACAAATTTCTTGAATAATTTTGGTACCTATCAATGCCAGTTCGGGATCTGAGCTAGTTCGGGCTGAGTTCGAAATCAGTTCAGGACCTGTTTGGACTAGTTCGTGGCAAATTGGAACCTATTCCGGGTTTATATCGAACCAGTCCGAGTCCAGGTCCAGCATACATATTTAGTAGTGTTGGGAAGTATCGAGTACTTTTGAGGATCGAGTTCTTTGGTATCGATACTTTTAAGGATCGGGTATTTTTCAGAGTACTGAGTACCTTATTTAAATATACACATGTTGGTAACATTTCGACACTTAGTATAGAAATCTCACAAGCTGGCAGTATTTTATTTAAATTATAATATGAATCCCAAATTACGTCAAATGAATGGCTAACTGTACTGGGTAGCAGTATTGTACTTGAAAGTTACTGAAACTGCAAATTGAGTACAATCATTTCTGAATACCGTTAAATGTTAATAAAACTCAGTACTTTTTAAGTCTATTCGACACTTAATACTGAGTACTTTGAATCGATCCTGAGTACATGTACCAAAGCGATTATTGGAACAGAGTATTTTTGAGTACTGAGTACTTTCGAATTCTTTTAAGTTCTGAGTACTTTGGAGTTCTTTTTTGAGTACTGAGTTCTTTGGAGTACTCAGTATCGATACTTTTAAAAATCGGGTGCTGTCGATCCTTTTGAGAATCGAGTTCTGAGTACTTTTGGTATCGATACTGCTCAACACTAATATTCACTTAAAATAAACTGAAATTGCGTGTAGTCTGTTGCATAAGTTCAGCACGGTTTCTAACCATTGAACTTCACCAACTAATTCCACTAGCTATTAAACTGCCAATTACTGCGAGCTTGAAACGTTTTCGTACAATACATTCCTAATTTCGCTATTTTTATTCCTTTTTAATAAAATTCGCTGAAAATGTCCTGTCTGTTCGAAAAATGTAACGTAAAAGCCGGTTCGGACCGTTTTGTGGCGTGCTGGCTTTGCGATGAACTGTCTCATTTAAAGTGTGCTGGTATTAATGGGAGAGTTCTGGATATGATTATTGGAGACAATGGACTTCGCTGGTCATGTCCAAAGTGTAAAAAAACTGTTGTGGATCTCTGTAAACTATTTAGAACCGCTAAAAATGGATTTTCGGAGATAGGCAAAGAGCTAAACTTCTCAACTCGAAGTTCAAGAAGTATGAGGATGAATTCAAAGAATTTAAATTATTAGATACTTCCTCCTCTCCTTCTCCTGGAAAAGGTCTAAAAAGACGTAGGAGAGGCGTGGAAAATATTGTGTTGAATCCCATCACTGTAGACCTTGATCTTCCGCAGAACCGCCTACTTTTGACTCCAGCTATGAACAAAGAACTCATAACACACCGATTCCTCAGCGGCCAGAATCTCCCCAACCACGTCCTTCTTCTACTGGAGTCTCACTAAATTCATGTTCAACAGCTTCATCTCAACCCTCTACCACATCTGAAGCCGTCTCCGATTGCGTCAACACCGTTCCGAAGGAAGTAGTCGTTGCTCCTTCCAAAAACTCTACAGCTACATCTCAACCCCCTACTACATCCGGAACCATCGTTGCTCCTTCCGAAAATTCGACAGCTGTACCGCAACCCCCTACCACATCTGAAACCGTTTCCGATTACGTTAACCCCGTCCCGAGGGATTTAATCGTTGTCCCTTCCAAAAAATCGGTCTTTGTATCTAGGCTTTCAAAAGATACCACTGTCGATGATGTGAAGGGGTATTTAACTTCCAGGCTGATAGCAAATGAGTTGCATGTACGCAAGTTCAGATTCTCGTATGAAAGAAGCATTTCTTCTTTTAAAATAGACATATCTGAAGACTGCTTTGATAGAGTAATGAGCCCATCTTTTTGGCCAAGCGGTGCCTTCATTCGCGAATTTGAATTTAGATCTAGACCGCAAGGGCAAAATTTGGCTCAACTTCCGCCTTCCACCTCGGCATCAAAAAACTAATAAGCAGGGAACGGATTTTTAGGACCTAAAAACCTATAAAAAAGGCAAAATAAAGTAACGAAATAGGCTGGAAAAGGCAAAATAAAATAGCGAAAAAGGCAGGAAAAGGCACTAGGTATTGCAAAAAAGGCAAAAAAAGGCAAAACAACATAGCGAAAAAGGCAGGAAAAGGCAAAAAAAAGGTATTGCAAAAAAAGCAAAATAAGGCACTAAAAAAAGACAGAAAATACGAAGAACATTAAAAAAATATATTTATTTTAGAAATGCTTATATTACAAGTAAAAAGAGAAAAACTATGAACTAGTTTCATTATATGAAAAATTTGTACTTTGAATCTTTGACTATTTTATCCTTTCGAGTTTCTAACTCATAAAACTTTAATCTGTATAGTTGTAGTAACATTAAACCACAAGATGCATTTTGAAGTTTTCTGGCAGCATTTTCATTCGATTTTCGCGAAGAAAAGCCTTGAATGTACTAAATGTGCGCTCGACGTAAGTTGATGCAAGTGGAGCCCAATTTAAATATGGAACGTTTGAAACGTTCATATTATCAGAAATAAGAGCGCTTTCCTCGCCCTTTACAATTTTATTTTATTATTTTTGAATTTTTTCAACACCAATTTAGCAAGAGGTCCCTGTGCTTCTATAAGCCGCATGGGCATGTGAATATTTTTTAATCTTAAAAAAAAAAAAAAATTGTAAATGCTATAATCACTTTTTTAAAGGTAGAAAAGGCAAAAAAAGGCAAATATCTTAAAAAAGGCAAAAAAATGGCAAATATCTTAAAAAAGGCAAAAAAAGGCAACTTCAAATGTGTATATATGGAATCAGGGAAAGCTAAATCGTGGACATTCTTAATCGAATATACTCTATCTCTTTAGCAGAAAAAAGGCAATTTCCATAAAATCCGTTCCCTGCTAATAAGTAACCTCACCATTAGCATTTACTACCAAAATGTGAGAGGTTTGAACACAAAGCTATCAAGGTTACACTTGCAGTCCCATGATTTTGACTTCAAAGTACTGGTGATTACTGAAACCTGGCTCAAGCCGAATGTGTTCAACTCCGAAATTTTGTGTCCTAGGTATGAAGTGTTTCAAAATGACCGTTTAAATAAAAAAGGTGGAGGCGTCTTAATAGCTGTCCAGACTGACCTTTCTTCTGAAGAATTGAGTTCACTGACACCGATGAAGTTGAATTCATCTGCGTTCGAATAAGATATCATTCTAATAGCGTTTATCTTGTTGCTGCTTATGTACCACCTAACTCGAGCCTTTCTGTTTATTTAAAACACTCCTCCTTACTGCTCTCTCTACATGCCATGGTGAAGCCCTCCGATACTGTTTTTGTCCTGGGTGACTTCAATCTTGCGGGTGTTTCTTGGGATCTAATAGATGGTATTCTAGTACCAAATTCCTCTCGTGATCTCTTCAATCAATTTTTAACGATCTTTCAGACCTTAGTCTTTACCAGATCAACTCTATTAGTAATAACTTAGGTAAATGTCTGGATTTAGTTTTTGTGGACGACGTTTCCAACATCACAATAGCCCCTAGTTTCGCTTTGATCACACCTGTTGATTCTCACCACCCACCACTAGAATTGTCTTTGATAAATTCACGCAACTCATGTTGCTTTACCAGTAAAAAATCAAGAGCGGAGCGTTACTCATTTAAAACAGCAGATTATAGTAAACTTAGGTTAGAGATATCGAAGATAACTTGGCCCCAGCATGATGGGAATGCTGAAGATAGTGCCTTACATTTTAGCAATTCCTTACGCCATATTTTCAGTAAAATCATTCCTCTTGTTGAGGAAGCTAACGTAACGTGTAACGCTCAGTGGTTTACTGGCGAATTAAAACGCTTAAAAAATAAAAAATTCAAAGCATTTAAGCTTTTTAAAAAATCTGGCTTGTCTTCTCACTACTCCATTCTTAGGCATAAATACAATGTATTAAACAAAAAGTGTTACAATAATTATATTAACAGGGTTCGACTCAATATAGTTTCTAATCCCAAATCGTTTTACGCCTTTGTGAACGCAAAGCGTATGACTAACGGTTATCCCTCAACATTGAAGTTAAATGACTTAGTCTCCAGTGACGAAAGTATTATTGCCGATATGTTTGCTGGTTTCTTCGAGTCAAACTACTCTGCCAGTTCTACATCTTCCCAACTAAATTCGAATCTATCTAGCTACCCATTCTTTCTGCCATCATTTGATTGCATCCGAATTCCATCGATATCTGCTGCGGACGTCCTCATTCATTTGAATTGTTTGAAAAGTTCATATACAGCTGGCCCAGACGGTATACCCACAAGTGTTCTTAAAAGTTGTGCAGAGTATTTGTATAAGCCTCTGACAAATATTTTTAATGCTTCCCTAAAACAGGGTGTCTTCCCATCTTCCTGGAAGGATTCGTTTATCTTGCCACTTTATAAAAATGGAAGTAGGACTAACATCGTAAACTATAGAGGAATTGCGAAGCTTTGTGCTATTCCTAAAGTTTTTGAGGCAATCGTTACGGAAGAACTATCACACTATCACTTCTGCTATTGACCTATCGCAACACGATTTTTGCAAAGGTAAATCAACTGTACCCAATCTTCTTGAATTCACTACTTATGTGTCTAATGGGTTTAAAAACAAGCTTCGAACGGATGTGATTTACACTGATTTCAGCAAGGCATTTGATAAAGTATGTCATTCAACCCTTATATATAAACTTGATCGAATTGGTTTCCCTCCTATTCTTCACAGCTGGCTTTCTTCTTACTTAGTGGATAGGAAACAAAGAGTAATTTTACAAAATTGTACCTCCCGGCCAATACATGTCACGTCCGGCGTACCTCAGGGCAGCCATCTTGGTCCCGTCTTGTTTATTTTATTTATAAATGACCTTCCTAAGGTGTTGAATTACTCGAAATGCTTAATGTACGCTGATGATGTTAAGCTCTTTAAGTACATTAGTACCGCAGAAGATAGGGAGCATTTGCAAGCTGACCTAACCAGCATTTTCGAGTGGTGTGAAGCAAATTCCATGTCACTCAATTTGAAAAAGTGTAAATTCATGACCTTCTCTAGAAAATCGTTCTACCCAAATTCGTATATGATATCTAACCACAATGTTGAGCAAGTGACCAATTTCATTGACCTAGGTGTAACTATGGATCCGAAACTAGAATTCAAGTCTCACATAAACTCTTGCGTGATTAGGGCTAGAGGATTGTTGGCTTTTCTTAAGCGCTGGGCCAAGGAGTTCAACGATCCTTATGTCACTAAAGTTCTCTTTACCTCTCTAGTTAGACCGATTTTGGAGTATGCATCTATTGTATGGAATCCTAGTTATCAAATTCATAGTGCCAGGCTCGAATCAGTGCAGAAACAGTTCCTGTTATTTGCCCTCAAAAATTTATGTTGGGACTCGTCTAAAAATCTCCCACCCTACAAGGATCGCCTGAAGCTTATAGATTTGCCGACGCTTCAGTGTCGTAGAGAGATGCTTGGTGTTCTTTTTTTAATTAAATTAATGAACGGAATGGTCAGTAGTCCCTTTTTACTGAGTGAGATAAATCTTTGTATTCCTACAAGACCCACGAGACATTTTAAACCTATTGTGTTGAGTATTTGTAAATCAAACTTTGAAATGCATGATGCTTTTCGGTGTTTATGCCAAGATTTTAACAAACATTATGATTGCTTCGACACATATGAATCGCTTTTTGCAATAAAGAAAACTTTGTTCAACAAGTTAACTAAATAAACTAATATCTGTAACCGTGAACGAAAAAATTACACAATTTCTATGACTGCTTAGTACAATTGTAACGGCTTCGTATATTTTCGCGACCGCGTAGGACAATACGAGCAGGGATCGGAAACTCGGCCTTTCCGACCACGCCCAACAGTTCGTCTATAGCGCGGAGCGGAAACTAGGACTTTCCGCCTGCCTCACATACAAAGTAATGACTACGGGAACATGGATCGGAAGCTCGGCCTTTCCGACCATGATCAACGGCCTGCAAACAGCGCGGAGCGGAAACTAGGTCTTTCCGCCTGCCGCACACAAAAGTAGACTGGAGGCTAGGCCTCGCCAGCTACCCAAATTGCTATTGTATATCATTATTATCTCTACAAGTTAATATGTATAATTAGTTAAGAAAACATTTTTCTGTAGACTAAATAAATAAATAAATAAATAAATAACATAAACCAAATAAGTTAAAGTTTAATGGCCTTGTTCATAAAAAATAAAGTAGGTTTAAAGAGCTTAATAAAATTACATTTTCATACATTTTTCAGTTTATATACCTTTTTTATTTTTTATGAATAAGGCAATAAAACTTTTCGCAAAGTTCACGAAAATGCAGAATTTTTAGAAACTTTTTGGGTATGCAGTTTTGTAACCTATTCAAGTTTACGTGTAGCCTACTACCGTTGACTTTTAATTCAAACTTCCACATTATTATATACTAGTGTTCGCCCAGCGGTTGAAATTCAACCGTTAAAATTAAGGATAGTTTATGTGAATTGAGCTGAGCTGAAATAACATTGCTTGGAATGGGTTAAGTGGAGCGGAGTTTAGCTTAGTACTTAGCATAACATAACATACCATAACATAAGATTAAATAACTTAACATATGCTGCATAACACACCACAATATAACATCGCACATTCTTCAGTTGTATTTCCTTTTTATCCCTATCACTTTCTTCCTCTCTATCGCTTTTAATGTTTATGTTTATCTTCACCTTCATGTTCATGTTCAAATTAGTTGGAAGTCAGATGACTTTTTTCTGTATTGTAATTTATTCAAGAAGTGATTACCAGTTAATAATATAGTTAATCAGGAACCATAGACGTAAATAATAGATTTACTGCGGAAAGGCGGGACTCCGGGAAAAATGGCAAAAAATTTTGGAGTTTGCTACTTGAAAATGTTAAGAATGAGAAATAATATAGGCTAAAGTGTTATTAAGGACAGAGAAAGTCTGCCAAAAAATATTACGGTCCGATATCTTGTGAACTTAGTAGAAAGTAGCGCTGCAGCCACGGTTACAGAAGCGCTTAAGGTATTAAAATTGAAAGCAAATCAGTAGGCAGCGCGGCGAAGAATTGTCAAATTGAACGCAAAGGCATAATAAAAGAAGAAAAAACCTTTTTAATCATAATACATGTGCGAGAGTGGTAGCATTTTGCCGGATCGCACGAAAACCGGACCGTTGACTATTGGGATATGTTAGGCCTTTCAGAATGCAATAAAAAACACATTTGATTTAAGGTTAGTTGGTCTTGCAAGACTAAATTAATCGCTTTCAATCAGATGGCCGGGCATGGTATTGGATCAAAGACCCAAATTAAGCGTAAGCGCATCATATAAGGCAAACTGTGAATCACAGTGGCCGGCCAATAATAGTTTGGGGTTGTATTTCAAAAATGTGGTTGGTCCATTAGTACGCATTATGCGTAACAGTATCTGTTCATATTTCAACAAAATGAGAGGTTCTGCTGAAAGATAACCCAAAACATACTGCATATGTTCGCAAAGACTGGATGCAAAAGCAAAAATTTGCTAATTTGAAATGACCTCCTCAATCCGTGGATATGAATCTCGAGGAAAATTTGCGAAATCAACTAAAAGCGCAGCTTACTAAGTCCGTCCAATGGAGTACATGAGGTGTGAAAGCAAACCAAGGATATATGCGACGCTATACCTCCAGAATTTTTACAGAGATACAAATAAGGTATGCCAAATTGCATCCAAGAACTAAAAAAAACAAAAGTATACTGAACATTGTGTTAACAATTCTTTTTTTTCGTGAAAATTGTCAAAAAGTTATGAAAAATATATAAGTGCAAAACTGTAACATACGCCTTAATTTATATTTTTGTCTGCTGGTTCTATTATTGTTGTTGGATTGACTTCAATTCGTTATGAGAGGGGAAGTACAGGTGTACCAATAAGAATATACAACAAAACTATGAATGTCGTTAGAGCTTGGAAAGATAGCGGTGGCTGAAATAAAAAGTGTTACACCATGTTACAGTTTTGCTCGTCACTGTACGTATTCACCCCCACCATTGTTATTAGGTTAGGTAGTTCAATTTTCCTTCCTCATTGTCTTGATATTTAGGTTTATTTACTTTTATTCTAATCTTTACCTTTATCCCTTTCTTCTTCTACATATTCAACTAAGAAGATATTCTTCCTTGCACGAATTTTAGTCTTCATAAAGCTGATTCCTAAACTGCTGTTTAGCAGATTTCTTTAATTCAGTATCAATATTAAAGCATACATTTAGGAGGCATTTCCACCCCTAACCATGTACATGTACGGCATTAGTATTGGTGCCACTTTTGAATTGATTTTTTCGTTTTATGTTAAACCAATTGTCTACACAACAGCATCAAAATACCTTTCTAATGATACATAATTGTTTACACCTTTGTGGTATAGTTTAGCCGTAAAAGGGGTGTAAAGAAAACATGATTGCTTATTTGTATATATGATAAGATACCAAAAACCAAAAACATATGTGGCGAGTTTAGGTGTGGTGAATTTAATTGTGGTGAGTTGAGGTGTGGTGAATTAAGGTGTGGTGAATTTAGGTGTGGTGGATTCAGGTGTGGGGAGTTAAGGTGTGGTGAGTTGAGGTGTGGTGAGTTAAGGTATGGTGAGAAAGTTGAGGTGTGGTGAATTAAGGTGTGGTGGATTTAGGTGTAAGGAGTTGAGGTGTGGCGAATTCAGGTGTGGTGAATTCAGGTCTGGGGAGTGAAGTAAAGGGGGACTTAGATGTGGGGAGTTAAGGAGTGGTGAATTAATGTGTGGTGAGCTCAGGTGGAGTAAGCTTTTAAGCGAAGGTGAGATGAGGTGAGTTAAGTTAAGTTAAGGGGTTATGATCTTTATCCTTCATCTTCATCTTCATCTTCATCTTCATCTTCATCTTCATCTTCATCTTCATCTTCATCTTCATCTTCATCTTCATCTTCATCTTCATCTTCATCTTCATCTTCATCTTCATCTTC
>NW_023458568.1:10910497-10927619 GCF_013731165.1 Rhagoletis pomonella | reverse complement strand
TCATCTTCATCTTCATCTTCATCTTCATCTTCATCTTCATCTATCTTCATCCTCTTCTCTATTTTTATCTTTTCCTTTATCCTGATCTAAATATGCCCATTCTTTTCTTCATTTCGATATTCACCCCCACCATTGTTATTAGGTTAGGTATTTAAATTTTCCTTCCTTTTTAGCATTATATTTAGGTTTCTTTACTTTTATTTTAATTTCTGTATTTATCCCTTTCTTCTTCTCCATACTCAACTTTACCTTCTTCCTTGTTTGAGTCTAATCTATTCATGTACATACATACATACATCTTATTCCTAAACTGCTTAGCACGTTTCTGTAATTCAGTATCAATATTAAAGCATACATTTTGGGGACATTTCCGCCCCATCCATGTACATGTATGGGCATTGGTATTGGTGTGACTTATGAATTGATTTTTTCGCTCTATTTTAAACCAATTTGAAATTTTAAAAATTGCCTGCACATCAGCATCAAAATACCTTTCTAATGATATATAATTGTTTATACCTTAGAAGTATAGTTTAGCCGTAAAAGGGGTGTAAAGGAAACATGATTGCCTATTTATATAATTGATATATATATGTACATTTAACGTTAAAATTACTTCTAACCTGAAAGTAAGTTCTGCAATGAAATGAAAATCAAATATTTAAAATTTCTATTGTTTTAATTTCAGGAAATAACTAGATATACGATTGAAGAAAAAAATAATTTTAGTATCCCAAAAAAACGTATTTTAATGAGTCCGATACTGAGTAGTATCGATACTTTTTCCCTAATACTTTTAGAGTATCGATACCAAGAGCTCGATGCCAGAATGAGTACTCAGTATCGATACCAAAATCTGAAATTGCGAACCCTATACATATTTACAAACTCTTTAATTTTACTTTTTATGGGCATAAAAATCATAATAACCAAACGAACTTTTAATTACTTATTGAAGTGAAACTTCTTTAGCGGCGGTTGGTTGGTTGTGAGTAAATTGGCAAATTCAACGGAAATTGCACAAGGAAATGGTGCAACGGAAATGGTTGGGGCTGAAACAAATGCTTCTTGAGTGTATGCACATGGTATTCATTTAACAAAAACTTGCTAATTAAAGGTTAAAGAATAAAAAAAAAAGTCCAATACGAGAATGAAAGTAAAGCCGAGTACGTACATAGATAAAGAAAAGGATAAACAAAACAAAGATGCGTAAAGATAAAGGCGAAAATGAAGACCAAGGTAAATTTAAACACTTATGGGTCATTCCATACAATATTTACACCTCAATATTTTTTTTGGGGTGAAATATATTTTTTACATTCTTTATCGAAAAAAAGAAGATTATTTTATTTCGTCATGATATTTGAAAATCTCGAAAAAAAAATTCCCGAAATTTTGAACTCACGGAGGAGTATCTTTTTTCAATTGTTTGCCGTTAATAAACTATTTGTCGGAGAAAATCAGTTAAGGTATCAAAATGTGCGTAATTACCTCGGCTTTCCATGAGAGTGTTTAGTATAAACTTTATGCACGCAGGTATGAAAAAACTCGTAACTTCTACAGTTTTGGTGTTTCCATTCTGAAATTTGTACAGCTTACTCCATAAAGTTAGACAACTATTCAGGTTGAAAAAAATAAAAATCAAACATGATGAAGTTATTAAAAAATAAAATAAAAATGAATAAATGCGACTCTCATGGAAAGCCGAGGTAATTACGCACATTTTGATACGTCCGACAAATAGTTTATTAACTGCAAACAAATAAAAAAAGATACTTCTCCGTGAGTTAAAAATTTCGGGATTTTTTTTCGAGATTTTCGAATATCATGACGAAATAAAAAAGTAGGTGTCTTCTTTTTTTCGATAAAGAATGTAAAAATATATATTTCACCCCAAAAAAAAAATATTGAGGTGTAAATATTGTATGGAATGACCCTTATATAAGAGCAAAGGTGAAGGGGAATATGTAGATAAAGAAAATGATAAACAAACAAGTAAAAACAAAGATAAATATAAAGAAAAATATGAGGATGAGGATACCGATAAAAGTAAAGATGAAGATAGAGGAAGAAAGATTGAAATAAAGGTAATTATAGAGAAAAGGATATAGATAGAGACACAGAGACTCAATCTGGGAACTATTTTGGGATTTTAGAGATTTTCGGATTCTTGGGACTTATCGATTTAATAACTGATATTTTTATCGGGGCTATTATCGATATTTTTATCGAATTTGTTATCGATATTTTTTTCGATTTCGTTATTGATTATTTATCGATTTTGTTATCGATTTTGATATCGATTATTTATCGATGTTGTTAACGATATTTTTATCGATTTGGTTATCGATATTTTTATCGATTTTCTAATCGATTTTGCTACCAATATTATTATCGATTTTGTTATCGATATTTTTATAAGTTTTGTTATCGATATCATTTGCATCGATTCACCCTGTACCTCTAAAAAGTTCTTACTTCAAAAAATAAAACCAAGGTCCTTAATTTGACATCTAATTTTTTAAATTCGAAAGAACTGTGCAGATCTGATCTCCTTCACAAAAAATTGCTTCACGTATTCCAACACCCATTATTTTAATACATAAATATGTATGTATTTCATTTACCTAACTCCCTTAATTTGGTGGCAACACTCCTACATATTTATTAAAATGGAGCCTTTTCAAACCAAATTATAGTAATACCCATACTTTAATAACTTATTAAATAATTTTAATTAAAATTTTTAACAGGTTGCAACACTTAAAAAAAAAATTAAACCTTAGTACACATCTACAGGCTACAGTTATCGTGTACACGGACGGACAGACAGACATGGCTTAATCCAGTGGCGGGTCCAGCGGGAGGGGTGGGGTTGGGGTTTCGGGGGTTAAACTACGTGTCAGTCAGTGGCGGACCCACGGGGGTGTTTTAATACATATATGCCATATTATACATACATATGCGCCATATTAAAACAGCCTCTTGGGTCCGCCACTGACTGACACGTAGTTTAACCCCCAAAACCCCCCGCTGGATCCGCCACTGGCTTAATCGATTTCTCTTTTCATTCTGATCATTTATGTATACATTTGTCTATATCTATCTCGATTCGTTTTGCTTGTTACCAACAACCGTTATGTGAACAAAGTTATAATACCCTTGTGCACAAGTGCGCTCGGGTATAAAAATGCAAAAACCGATATTTCAGCAAATGTTAGACGCAATTTGTTGAAAATTAGTGCGTGAAGTAGAATTGTGGTAAAAATAATATTATTACGAAATTTTTGGAAAATGGGCATGACCCCGCCCACATATGATGAAATGCTGTATCTCGGTACGAGCCTTGGGTAGGGTCTAACTAAAAATCTTTGAAATCGGGAAATAACCACGCCCACCCGCCATATAACGGTAATTTACAGAAACACGAAAACTGCTATAAATCGGTAACCACTGGAGCTAATTCACTTAAAATCGATGATTGCTATAACTACTTAGCAGAAAATTAGAATATTATAAATTTTTGGACAATGGGCGCCGCCCACCTATGACCACAAATGTGTATCTCGGTAACCGATTTATCAATTTCTACCAAATTCGGTACACTTAATAACCTTGGCACGGAAATGCAATTTGTTGAAAATTATTAAAATCAGACTAAAATTGCACTCGCTTCCCGAATAACGGTGAATTTCAGAAATACGAAAACTCCGATATTTCAATAACTGAGGCCGATAATTTTCTCCAATAGTTACAACAATCCGCTAACAATAAATAGGACTGCTATAGACGTTGAGGAATTGTGCGTGGCACCGCCCACTTTATGACTACAAAGGTGTATTTCGGTAACCTCTTTACCGATTTGTGCCTAACTTGTTTCAATTATATCATTAATAGCGTTTTCTTTTCTCAAAAAAAGTTCTGCCCTTTTATATGGGAACTCTTGCTTTGCGTTGCCCTGAAACCTGAGAAAATGTTGCGTTCTTTATATGAGAATGAAACCGAAAATGTACTACTCCATCACAATTTATTTATAGAACTTAATAAAGCTGAACTATTCACTTGGCCTGTAAGTCTTTAACAATTTTAAAGCAAAACACTTATTTCTGATAGGGAAAATAATTGAATTTTTACAAGATTAAATTAAAAATCAACCATGCAACTCTCACCCTCACGTTTATTTGAGGGCAGAAAAGGCAGCACTTTCGCCGGATCAGAGCGCAACCTGCTGAGAAAAGAACACGACGCACAGTGGCACTTTTGGGTGATTTAGGAGAGAAAAATTAATTACGCAGTGATGGATGAACATTTTTGATTCAAACTTTGCTTATATATTTGTATGATATCTAGTAATATATACACAAAATATTTTTGATCTACCTCCCACCCCGCCCCCTATGCAGTACATTGTACTATGCCTGCCTACTATTACGTGGTACACCCCCTTTCTAGCTCTTACGAAACATCTAAATATTTTTATTTTTATTTGAGTTGTTTTCTTAAAGAAATCTAAGTTCAGGTGAGTATAAATTCAGCTTCTTAATATTGTGCATTTTTTTTTTTAAATTTAAAAATGTTTCGAAAAATTTTGGACAATTTTCTAGAAGATTCCAAGTATCTAAATACATTTCTGAAAATATAGCATTGTGGACCAGTAAATTTTAGAGTCATAAAGCAAACGGTTACAAGACTTAGAGTCTGAATTTTTTCGCCCTGATATTTTTGTAACAAAAAATTCCAATTAAAACACAATTTTAAAAATTTTCCATAAGAGTTAAGTGGTGTACGAAGTATCAATCGCTAGGTCTAAAAATAATAGTAAAGCAAAGAAAACGGTGAGTTACAATTTTGTACTTAAAACGAAATCTTTACACAATTTAAAGCTCTTGAAGGAGCGAACGGACTTCATCGTCTATATCAGTGTCTCTTTTTAAGGCTTGTTTACGGTTTCTAGATAAAAATGTAATTAATGGATCGGATGTAAATAGTAATGCATGTATGAGGTCTTCCATTGTGTTTGATCGTGAAGATTTTCTGGTACTAACTTCTCGATACCTTCGAATGTCTTTGTTGCGAGCCTCCAAAGCTTCCTCCGACATCATGCCAATTGGAAACGAGCAAGATTTTATAATTTCAGGCCAATGAACTAATACTCTGTGCACACTTGATGGCATGGGATACCACCCATAAAGCTGGACATAGTGCTGAGCTGTATCTTTGCAGTACTTTTTAAATGTTTCATATGAAATATCAAAGCCACTGGACATACAGCTTAATATTGTGCCAAACCGCCGGATCAGCTCTTCATCTATGCCAGTTGCTTCAGAAGCTAAGGTATATTTTTCAAAGAAACGACTAGCAGTATTGCCAGTGTTGGTTGTGCCAGAGCCGTGTTTTGGCATGTCTACGTTTATATGCAGCAAATCTTTAATTTTTCTTTGAACCTCGCGTTTTTCATTTTCGAAAATTTCCTTATGTTCTGTAGAAGTAACTCTCCACACTTTTATTTTAAGGCGATAAGCTATATGTAGGATGCATTCCATAAATCGTATGTATGCGTGCAAAGTCGATAAGCCATATTGATAGTATGACTCATCGCTCCGTTGTTCAAAAATTTCATTTAAATTATTCATTGTCTTAGGTGTCGCCTTGCAGATTGGACATTTTTGTACTGATGTATCACTAACTACACTGAAAGTCTTTCCATCTATCATAGTTAGTTGCATTTGGTAGCTTATCTGGATGCTTTCGTTTCCCACTAAAATTACTGTAGAATGCAAGGCGGAAATTTTCTCTTGCATTTGTGAAATTTCTCGTCTGATAACTTCAGAAGTTTCCCCGTCAAATAACAGCTTCATAGGGCGGCAAAAACGAGTAGACGAAGGCGCATCATTTTTCCATATAGCTATGTTGCCTTCGTTTGAACTTAGCTGCAGCGGAACCAAGCAAACAACGTACATACTGCTGTCACTCAAGTCTGGGCTGTCAAATTGTTGATTATAAATAGAGTGATCAGAAGACCCATCACAACCCCATTTTACGAAAAGAGTTAGACCTTGTCTTAGCTGTTCTATATGTTGCCCCAAAGCACTACTTTGCGCTTGCAATATTCTATTCACCGTGTGGTCAAGAAGTGATTGGAGATCTACTTCGGCTTTTGTACTTGTAACCGTTATACCCTCTGGATAGCATTCTTGCTTAACTAAAATAAGAGAGTTACACGGTGGGTAAATATTTGCATTCTTTTCTTTGGCACCTTGCTGCACTAGCGTGTATGAATACTTCGATAAATGTGCGTCAACATATAGAGATAACGCTTCACTACCTGTATATTGAATGAATTGATCAGGACAATACTGAATACTTTTTTTAATTTCATTAGCCTTATCAGGTGAACATTCTGTTACTTCTTTAACCACATTTGCAACATCACGAAGTCCACACGCATTCAAGCTCATTCTTGTGGCAAACGCAAGCTCTTCATAAGAGTAATTGTCTACTAAATATGAAACTCTCTTTTGTTTTGCCGAGTATGTGAGATCATTAAAGTTTTTTTTTGGTCTACCTGGATATTCCTGAGCAGTTGGCTCTGAGAAATACATATCTTCTTGAAGCCATGAAGAAAACTTGGCAAGAAACCTCGTTTTTGACCTTTTAACCTGGTTCCATCTCGTACGAAGCCTAACCAAAAACACTCGAACTTGACTCCGGAATTCAATATACCACTTCTTGTTAATATTCTCTTGTTCTTCGTAGCCCAAAACGGTACATATGTAGTCCAAGACGGCTTTGTCTTTGAGGTTATGTCTCGGTTCTGCGACCCACACATCATACAACTGCCTCCTTGTTATGGCCATTATATCCAAAGATGCACCTGGCTGCAGATGAATTCACTTGGGTTGTATGCAGTAATATCTAATTATTATAAAAATTTAAAAATGGTTCTGGATTAGCGTGGACAAAATTATTGGCAACCTTTTCTTTTCAAATTTTTTATTTATTTCAAGGCAAGCATAGGGCGCATCAAGAGACTCACAATTTAATATAAAAAGCTAAATCCAAAATCTTTGAAACACTTGTAAATAAACATACATACCCTTAACTTTCAATTAATCCAAAAATAGTTAAAGTTTTTTTCCAAAGAACAATTTTTTTTAGCTTCAAAGCTAACGTTAATTTACTGCTGCTAATGGCACTTTTTAACTTATCGTCAGAGACCAACAGTTTGACAGCTAATTACGCACAGAAAAATAAGAATTAATAGAAATGCTAACTACCGTTATATACAGTAGGCATTGCGTGCATAAGCCACTTTAAAAAAATTTCAAAAATGCAACTTTAAAAAAAACAATTATTCCCTCCTAAACCAAGCAAAAGTGCCACTGTGCGACGCCTTGTGAAAGGGCTGAGAAAAGAACATGAAAATTTGACAGCGCTAACTCAAGGCAGAATAAGTGCAGCCTTTTTCGAGAAAAGAAAACGCTATAAGTTTAACTCTGCATACTATAGAAAACGTTTTAAATCGAGTAAACACCCCTCCTTACCTTGCAAAGGTAGTTCAGAGAAAGTTGAAACGGCGATATTTGATACCTGTGCCGGGTATATGAAGTTCGGTTTCGCCCGAACTTATTCTTCTTTACTTGTATTTTATGCTATCGCATAACTTTGAACCACGTTAAGCGATTTCTATAATTTGTTAAAGGAAAAGTGGTACCTCAGAGGTGCTCCCAAACTAATTCGGTTTAGATGCGATCATTGGATCATAAAGAAATTGACGGTTACCTTAAATATTTATATTAGAATTAAAGTCGGTTTTGTTTTTGCTTAAAAATTACTTGTATTAACCCATATGCAATGTGGGTTTCCTTTGGTTTTATAATGCGTGGTTATATTTATTGTGATTTTGTTTGTATTTTTTATTGTTAAGAAAAAGTACAATAAATAAAAATTCGACGGTTTTTTTAGCCGAAATGGAGATTTTTTGGGGTAAATTCGGCTTTTCGGCAACTCTGGCTACAGTCGCATTTTCACTTAGATCGTATTCAACTGTTTCTCACAGTCCTTGTAATCACCACATATGACTTTGCCTGTTACTTCCATACGTCAGAATTCTCTCTACCATGTATTTTTTCGCATTGAAAATATGCAATGGAACTCAGTTTATCCGCAAAAATTCAATTATTCAGCAATTATCGTTAATCAGTTATTGCTCTGCCTAACGCAATTAGTCAAACGAAATCTGAACTTTTGACAACTGTATATCTTCTCACTCAGTTATTATTAAAAGGCTTTTATAATATATTTCTCAAAATAAAGTTATTTGACGATTTAAAAATTATCACGGATAATTATTATGAAAAGACCCGAATTCATAAAAATTAAGTAAGAATTTAAATCCGTTATAAATCGAAAATTTGTATGAAAATGTCACTTTATAAAGCTCAACCTATTTTATTTTTTATGAGTAAGGCCATTATAATATCTATTCATTTTCCTTATTCAACCAACTACTATCAAGTGCAGCTGATTTGCCGCTTTTTAAACTCGACAGCGTGGTTGTTGTCAATTCTATCCATCCATTTGCTTATTTGCTTTTTTGCTTTTTTGCATAGTTTCAGGCAGGCTCTTCCTAAACTATGTATTTGTCAATATATACAAAAAAGCAAATAGATGTATAGAATTGACAACAACAACCACGCTGTCGAGTTTAAATAGCGGCAAATCAGTTGCACTTGATAGTAGTTGGTTGAATAAGGAAAATGAATTAGCAACAAGAGTTTACGGGATGTACATAGCTCAGTGGTTAACGCTTCTGACTTTGAACATCGATTACGCAGGTTCGATCCCTGCTGAAGTCTAGAAAAAAAAGTCTGATGAGGAGATGTGGTGATCTCCGAAATAGCTGCTATAACTTCTACCGCTTAGACTTTGTTGCTTTCTCAATTTTTCCTAATAAACAATCGTGGTACAAAGCTCAATAAAAATATTCAAAATGTATATTTTTTCTTAAAAAAGTACGTAATCAATATATTTATTTATTTATTTGAGAAGATTAGAGTATAAACTAAGTTTATATCTAATTGAAAAAGGAAAGCAGTAACAGCAGCAATGGCCTTCAACTGCTTGGGTGGTGATAGAATGCCTATTTCTGTAAGTGTGTTTATCAATATAATGTTAATTTAAATACTTTCGTACATATAAAGCTTATGTGAAAGAACTATATCAAATAATAAAGTCTGGCCAATTTTAAAAATTTTAAAATTTTTTCAATATTGGTAAACGTGGGATTGGATAGTAGGGATAATGGGTTGTTATTTTGGAATGAAAGGTATCGGGAGGCCCTTAGTTTAGTGCAGTCGCATAAGTGGTGTAAGATGATATTAGCTGTGGCGTCGAGTATGCAATCGCAAGGGGATTGGTTCTCGAGACCCATCAGGTGGCCGTGGGACAACTTCGAATGTCCTATTCGCAATCTTATTAATTTTGTACAGTCTAATCTACTTATCGTTTCGGGAATGTGACTTAGATAATCGACAAGTGAAGTGCGATTGGTGTTGATGGCTCTGTACCAGTTTGATGTGAGGTTCCAGTTTCCTTTGTTTACTTGTTTTTGTATAGATTTGAGAAAGTGTTTAATGTCAGAGAAGTTATAGTTGGGTGTTGATATTAGTGGAGAAGAGTTTGCGAGTTTGGCTGCGCTATCTGCTGTTTCGTTGCCAATTATTTGTACATGACCTGGAATCCAGATGAGGGTTATCATTGGAAATGTGTCAATGAGGGTATTTCTTATTTCCGTGCAGTAAAAGTTATTATTTTGTATGTTTGATATGGCTTTAAGGGAAGATAAGGAATCTGTAAATATGGCAAATTTTCCTTGCCTGCTTATTGCATACTTGGTAGCTTCATGGATAGCGACTATTTCAGCCGAAAAAACAGAGCAATATTCAGGAAGTAGACCTAACTTGATAATGTGATTCTCATCGGTTACACTGTAGGAAGCAACCCCACTTGATTTTGAACCATCAGTATAGATGAAAGAGTGGTGAATATATTGTTGTTTTAGGTCAAGGAAAAGTGAACGGAACTGCAGGGGCGGTGTGGTCGATTTCGCGTGATTGTGCAGGGCGAGGTTAATTGATTCCGATTTTAGAAGCCATGGAGGGGGGACAGATCGTTTGGAGGTTAGTTTGATTGGGGAGTTGGGAATTTCGAGCTGGGAGCAGTTTTTTATAATTCTTAGTAGTGTTGATGGGATCTTTGGTATTCTTTTATTTTTGTGAAGTTTGTTAATTATGTGAAAAAGTGGCGTGTCTCGACTGTGGGGTATTGACTTGGATAGTTTATTAAGCTCTAGCTGTCTATTGTTTTCGAAAGTAAGAATGTTAGCTTCAAAAAACATATTGTTTATTGGGGAGGATCGAAATGCTCCAATGGCGAATCTTATTGCTGCATTAAGGGTGGTTTTAAGTTTACCGAGGAGGGATTTGGAGCAGAAACCGAAAATAGGTAGGCCGTAATTTAATTTGGATATGACAAGGGTTTTTACTAAATGAAATAAGGAAAGGGAAGAACAGTTGAATTTATTGCTAGATAAGCATTTTATAACGGCTAATTTATTTGTGAGTGTAGTGTTGAGGTATTCTATATGTTTATTCTACCTATATTTATTACTGAAAATTACACCAAGAACTTTTAAATTGTCCACTTCTTGTATCTGGATGTTATTAGCTGAGACTGTACAATTACAGTTTATTTTGCGACAAATATGCATAAATTTGCATTTTGTTGCAGATAACATTGCGGCTGAGTATTCACACCTGGTGAGAATATCGTGAAATAAAGCCGTAAGATCTATAGTTGGATTCTTGTTTTTATCGGATTGGACTACTATGTTGAAGACGTCAGCGTAGGCGCAGAAGTGAATTTCTTTGTGGAGAGCTAATTTGTGGCTGAGTTTATGAAAGGCTATTAAAAATAGGATTACCGAAAGCGGTGATCCTTGAGGAATTCCGTTGTGAAGAGGGAGTGGGTTGGATCTGTGCTGTCCTACTTGGACTGATATTCTCCTGTTGGTCATAAAACATTTTACATAGTTGGTAATTTTTGGGCCGACTTTCCATTACCGAAGTTGATCTAAAATTGCGTGTAGGCCAATTTTTTCGAAAGCCTTCTCAAAATCTAAGGATAATATTGTCAAGTGATTCTTTTTAGAGAGGCAGTTCGTAATCAGATAGTCTACATATAGTAGAGTATCAGCTGTGGATTTGCCTCTTTTGAATACCATTTGGTGACTATGAAGCAGTTTGTTTGTTGTGACAAACCACCATAGCCGGCTCGAAATGATTTTGTCTAGTATTTTCGATAGACAAGGGTTTAGGGAAATCGGTCGGTATGATTTTGTATCAGTTTTATCTCGGGTGGGTTTTAGAACTGGTATAATTAAGCTTAGTTTGAATTGTTGGGGAATGTGGCTGTCTAATATGTTGTTGTATAATTTAATGATTCTATCTTGGATAACCGGGGGTGTGTTTCGGATCATACAACAGCTAATTCGGTCGATGCCAGGGGTTTTGCCTTTTAGTTTGTTTATGGCTGCAGATAACTCTATTTGATTGATTTTTTGTTCAATGATTGAGGCTGATTTGCTAGGTTGATAGGGCTGTGTTTGGCTAATTGAAGAGTGTTTTCTTTGTTGGAACAGAATCGGAAACTTAGAGTCGCAAGAGTTGTTGCACCATTGGCGTGCAAAAGTGTTGGCTATAAGGTTTTTGTCAGAGATATTTATTGCTGAAGTAGGGTCGGAAATACAGTGAATGTCATGCGATGTTTTGTAACCACAAAAGCGTCTTATGTTTGAACATATTTTTCCGATAGGTGTAGAAGGGTTAATAGCTGAAGTAAATTTACTAATAGAGTCTTTTTTAGAATGCTTGATTTCGCGCTTCAGTCTAGCTCTAGATTTTTTGAACTCCATCATATTAATAGAAGTCATGTTTCTCTTGAAAGCATACCAACGAGCATTTTTATCTCTTTTGAGTTTTTCTAGTTTGGAGTTCCACCATGGGACGGAGTGTCGTGCTCTTTTACGAGAGTATTGTGGTATTGACTCATTTGCGGCTTGTAGAATGATTTTTCTAATGTTAGCAGCTTCTTGATTAATGTTTGAGCTATTTTTGCGAGTGGGGTCGAGTTTCATGCAATTTATATCAATATATATAGAACAAAACAATATTTAAAACATAGTGAAAATTTGGAAAAACTATCTTTTAACATATAAGTTATCACACCCAACAACTTTATTTTTTTTCAAGGTTCCTATTCAAGGATCCTTAAGTGGCGCCCGAGAAATCGGTGCGGAGTGGACTTAAGAAAAACTAAAATTAAATTACAAAAAAAAAACAAAGTAAAAAAACT
This sequence comes from Rhagoletis pomonella, assembly GCF_013731165.1. Classification (NCBI taxonomy): domain Eukaryota; kingdom Metazoa; phylum Arthropoda; class Insecta; order Diptera; family Tephritidae; genus Rhagoletis; species Rhagoletis pomonella. The sequence goes on along the minus strand of NW_023458568.1, from coordinate 10,915,205 downwards.
GTGAAACTGTGAAATTAATAAAAATAAGAGTGTACTGATATAAAGTTCTCTAAAAGTGATAAGTTAAAGGAATACAGAGAAAGGAAAATTTACCTTTTTACTATTATACAAAGTGCCAATGAAGTACTGGCTCTTGTAAGTATCCACTAACCATTGCAATATAACTCTTTTCTTATATTTTATCAATAGTACTTGCACACCTTACGAATCATGGATCCCGAGGAAATTAGAAAATCCCTTACGGAGACGAATGGCGCTATCAATGCCATCCTTTCGCAGCTAAAGAAAATGGAACAACGAGTCAAAAACGTCGAGTCAAAAAACAACGACGAATCCTTGTCGGGACTTAGTAACGATATCGAGAGGCTAGAGGCCCAAGTAGAAGAAGTTCGGAGACAGTCCACAGATACCAGACCAGAACCAATTGTAGAGCCACTAGTAAGTCCTCGGACGGAAGGCGAGCTAGCGGCGGTCGCGAAATTGCCAGATTGTTTAAAGGAAGTACAAATATTCGATGGGTCACGGGAACACTATGGCTCCTGGGTCCACAGTGTCGAACAAATTATTAAAGATTATGAGATAGTGCGGCATAAGCCAATTTATGCAGCCATACTTAGACACATTAGGGGGAAAATCAGAGGCGCGGCAGACTCGGCGTTGTTTGCGCATAATATTTTAGATTCCGACTGGGGCAGGATAAAAGAAATCCTCTCCCTGCATTATGCTGATATTAGGGATATAGAAACCCTTGAACAGCAATTGACACTAATGTCACAAGGGCGTCAAAAGATGTCCGATTTCTATGCACAGGTACAGAAACAACTCTCCCTTATGATAAACACAATAAAAGCTGAAAAGTACGCACATGGCGAAACTGTAGAAGCATTGGCAGAAGCACATCGTCGAAGAGCGTTGGATGTCTTCATAAGGGGCCTAAACGGGGATCTGCCTGCCTTGCTTCTAGTCCAAAACCTGAAATCCTTACCGGAAGCATATTCGGCATGCCTCAAAATTTTAAACGTAGACCGCAGAAATGCCATCTACCGCCCACCCTTCCACAGGGATAGTAGGAATTTTAACGACAATTATCAGCCGTCAGCCCAAAAATTTTTTTCCCGCGATACAAGAAGCTATTCCCACCTAGGCCAGGGTTATACCGCCCAAAGGAATTCATTCCAACCTAGAGACAACCGCATGTGGCAAAATAACAGCCAACCAAAGCCAATACCCCCATACTCAGCATCAGCGCAAACAAGGATGAGCAACCAGCCGACCCAAAATTGGAGAAATAACAGCACCCCCTTGGCAGTGGTAAAAACAGACATAGAACCATCAACCCAGACCCGGCAGACAGGCGGAACTAGGTTTTTTAGATACGATAGCACCAAAAGGGGTGCAAACTCCACGGGATATTTAGATAGAGCCCCAAGTAAGCAACAGAAGCTCTTCCATTTAGTACCGGTCGACGAAGACGAAGGCCAGGAGATATCAACTAATAAGGAACAAACCACGGGGGATCAGGTAAAATTTTACCATGGGAGCCTCGTGTCCGGCGTACCGTATCTAGAGTACGCAACGCAGGACTTGGGTATTTTAGAATTTCTGGTGGACACGGGGGCGAACAAGAACTATATAAGCGAGCGCGTAGCCCAAAACACTATACCGGTGGAAAAACCTTTCAAGGTAATCTCAGCAGGGGGAACCATAAATGTAGACAAAAAAGTATGTGGACATTTTTTTGAATTCGTAGGCAAGGACATTTCCACAACATTTTTTGTTCTCCCAGGGCTCAAATCGTTCGATGGGATAATAGGTGATGACACGCTGTCAGAGATCAAAGCCGTTTTGGATAGGGAACTCAATGTTCTCATTCTAAAACCAGATATTGTGCTGCCCCTTAAGCGGAAGGAAGCGCAGCAGGTTAACAGCATTAACCGTAACATCCCTTTCGATGATTATGTCACCGACCATACAAAAAACAAGCTTTACCGGATCCTAGAAAAATTCGAAATTCTATTCGGCCCAGTCGACCGAGGCGCAAAAATCCAAACTAATGTCCAGGCGGAAATCAGAACCGCAACCGAAAACCCTATTTATACAAAAAGCTACCCCTACCCCGTTAATATGCGCGAGGAGGTGGAAAAGCAAGTCCAGGACATGCTATCACAAAACATAATTCGCCCTTCCAAAAGTCCCTATAACTCGCCCATATGGATTGTGCCGAAAAAATCTCAATCGGACGGTGAGAAAAAGTACCGCATGGTAATAGACTTTAAGCGGCTAAATGCCGTAACCATTTCTGACACTTACCCCATCCCTGACATTAACGGCACCATCGCGAGTCTCGGTAGTGCAAAGTACTTTACGACACTAGACCTAACTTCGGGATTTCATCAGATCCCAATGAAAGAAAGCGATATTCAAAAAACGGCATTTTCCACAATGAATGGAAAATACGAATTTTTGAGACTTCCTTTCGGTCTCAAGAATGCACCCTCTATCTTCCAGCGCATGATAGGCGACGTGCTAAAAGAATTCATTGGTCGTATTTGCTTTGTGTACATAGATGACATTATAATCTTTAGTAAGGACGAATCTACTCATTTAAAAGATATTGAAACTATTCTTGCTAGACTTTTAGCAGCGGGTCTCAAAGTTAATCTAGAGAAAACTCAGTTTCTGAAGAGAAGCGTCGAATTTCTGGGATACGTTGTAACCTCCGACGGAATACTGCCTGACCCAAGGAAGGTAGACTCTATAAAAAATATGTTGCCTCCGACTAACCTAAAAGAGCTCAAGAGCTTCCTAGGATTAACCTCATATTATAGGAAGTTTATTCGCGACTATGCAAAAATTGCAAAACCGCTCACGAACCTTACGCGGGGAGAACATGCGCAGGTAAGGGCAACACAATCAAAAAAGGTGCCAATAACTTTGAACAAGGAAGCACAGGAAGCATTCTCAAATCTCAAAAAAATACTGACAACTTCTGAAGTCTTGACCTTCCCCAACTTTGATAAGCCCTTCAACCTAACGACGGATGCCTCCGATTTCGCTATCGGAGCGGTGCTATCACAGGATTACGATGGCAAGGACAAACCGATAGCATTTATATCGCGAAGTTTGTCCACCACAGAGGAAGCATATGCGACAAACGAAAAGGAAATGCTCGCCATCGTATGGGCGTTGGATAACCTGCGGAACTACCTATATGGTGCTAAGAAGATACGGATATTTACAGACCACCAACCGCTAACATTCTCTCTTAGCAACCGTAACTATAACGCCAAGCTAAAACGTTGGAAATCCAGGATTGAAGAGTATAACTACGAGATAATCTACAAACCAGGTAAATCCAACATCGTGGCTGACGCCCTGTCTCGACTTAAAACTCAGGCAAATCCCCTTACCACGTCCACACCCGAAGACGCAAGCCAAAACGCAACAACGGGATCAACAGCGGACTCCCAAAGCGAAGAAGGTTCAACCAGCGACACCGTCCATAGCGCAGAGCAGGATAACTCGGATCTAATACCGTTCGTGGAAGTGCCTCTGAATGTATTTAAAAATCAACTTGTGTTTGGGGGTAGACTAGAAATTTTCGAGGAACCTCATCCGGGTTATTCGCGACATTACCTGAGGTTGGAAGGAGTTAGCGAGGAAGAACTCATTAGGGTACTCAAGGAGAAGTTAAGGCCAAACGTAATAAATAGCATCAAAATGCCAGAAGGCCAGCTAGGGTTACTCCAAAAAGTTTATCTAGAAAATTTTTTACAATATAAAATCCGGGTAGCTCAATCTATGGTGGAAGACCTAAGAGATCCCGATAGAATCTGCGAGGTAATATGGGAAGAGCATAGAAGAGCTCATCGCAACGCCATCGAGAATAAGAAACAAATCTTGGAGAAATATTACTTTCCAAGAATGAATAGTATTATCAGGGGCTACGTTTCATCATGTGAAACGTGTAAAATCAGCCAGTATGATAGGCACCCCAATAAACCGGAATTGCAAAATGCACCTATTCCATCCCGCCCTTGCGAAATCATCCACGTAGATATCTTCGAGATACAAGGAGAGAAATTCCTCAGCTGCATTGACAAATTTTCAAAATTCGCAAAACTTTTCCACTTAAGAAACAAGTCCACTTTGCACCTTAAGGACAAAATAGTGAAACTCTTGCACTATTTTACGACCCCAGATATCCTCTGTACCGACAACGAGCGCGGTCTAGTTAGCCCAATAATACAAAACCTGCTAGAGTCACTAGGAGTTAGGCTGTATCGCACACCTTCTCAGAGAAGCGAGGTGAATGGCCAAGTAGAAAGGCTCCATTCCACATTGATAGAAATTATCAGATGCCTGAAGATAGACAACCCGAGTTTAAAAATGAAAACACTAGTAAATATAGCAGTAGATCGCTATAATAACTCCATTCACTCCGTTATAAACCGGAAACCCAGTGAGGTATTTTTCAACCGTGCAAAAGCGGCTAATTACCAGGAGTTACTGGAAAAAAGCAGAAAAGCCAATGAATACCTAAAAATCTTACTGACTCAGAAACAAATAGCTTATATTGAACGGCACAACAAAAAGAGATCTCTACCGGAGCGTTATGATGAGAACGATATCATATACGTGAAGGACAAACAGATCAAGGGAAAGCAAAAACCCATTTTCAAAAAAGAAATTGTCGCTAAGGACAACA
>NW_023458568.1:10908005-10910397 GCF_013731165.1 Rhagoletis pomonella | reverse complement strand
AGTGAGTGCCATCAGTGCACAATAAAATTCTACTTGTCGATTCAACCAAATCTTGTGTTGTTATTGTTATTGGCGAACTGCTGGTTCGCCACAACTTTAATTTTTTTCAAGGATCCTATTCAAGGATCCTTAAGTTATATTATTATTAAAAAAAAAATGGCTTTAATTTAGTTTTTTAGTTTTCTTGAAATATGTGTACATTATATACATAGATATACATATCAAATGAAAGGGTCACTAATTTTCGAAATATAAGCTTTTGTAAATAGTGAAAATTCCAGTTTTCCCAACCCCTAACACCACCCCTATTAATTTGCACCAAAAATTTTTGGTGAACCATGTCCACTTTTTCTTTTTGTTTCTGGCTGAACGGGCCTATTTTTTACTTTAGCAATTATTTACCTAAATTGTAGCAGTGCTGGAAATTTCCAATGGAATATTTGTTTAGGTACTATAATTTAGGTAAACTCGCACACAGCCTTTATTTCTGTAGGAAAGTTTAACTAATGACGGCCGATGGGGTGTAGTGGAGAAGCTCGGCTAAACACTAACATATTGTGTAAGCGCCAATCTATTATTTTTAGGTTTAACTAATGATTTAACTATACTTTAAAATAGATAAGTTAACGCCCCTAGGTCTCAAAATAAAAGTTTTAGAAGACTTGACTTATAAAGGATCGGTCCAGCGCCTTCGTCTTAACCTGCGGGCTGTGTCGCAGCCGCAGCCCTTAATCTTAAACGTAGAATACGTAATATTATTAAGATCACATTCAAGTGAAAAATTGTGTCTTCGTTTTGATTGTATTTAATTGATTTTACCCAGCTATTGAAACTGGCCTGAAACAATGCCTTTCCTCAGGCCTGAATGGTAATATCATGTCGTGAGCTTTTAACACACCTCATGATTTCTTTTCCACATTAAAATGTCGTTCTTACTGAACACTTGGCATCGTATAGCTAATACTCAGGCCTGAATATCCCAAAGAGTATTCCTTCGAAAATGCACTGAATAGGCGCAGAAATTTCTTTCTATTAGTAGGGTTGCCTGATTTTTTTTTGCGCGAAATCAGTACCTTAGACTTTTTCATGCTATAAAAATCAGTACTTTTCAGAACACTTTTATTGAAAGCAAAGTTTTGAATGTAAGTAAGAGAAAACACATTTAAGCGCCCGAGTACTTGTTTTTAACAATATTTTGGTATAAAAATAATGTAGTTCATAAAAAATAAAAATGTTGTTCATTTTAACATGACTGCACACTAAGGCTGTTCTAGCTTCTATGGGTAAATTTAAAAATTCGTTTTTTGTTGAACCGGATATTTTTTCCTTTTATTTGAAAGGCTTATAGTAAAAATTTGAAGTCAATCGGATAGGGTTTGATAGAATCGAAAATGTTTTAAAGTCCTTAAAACCCATGTTTCTGTTTAACTGTATTAAAAAACACAGCAGGTGTACGCCAGCATTACTGTTGTGCTGGAGACACTTCGCTTTAGTACTTTTTTTGCGAACCGACTCTTCGGGCCGACGAAGCGGCAATCGGCGCAGGGATGATAAATGAATTTTTCGAAATTGTACCAAAATTCAAAACAAAAATGTACCAACAAAAAATTTTAAACGCGCTCACAAAAACAAGGAATGTTTAAAACATACATATCGTCACCTGAAATTCAAAAAGACGTAACAACATCGTAAATGAAATGGAAAAAGTCGTGACTAATATTTTAATTTTTTTTTTCATAAATTGATGTGAAATCCATCATATAAACCAAAAAGTGAATTTTAAATTTTTTATTAGTTATGTTTTTTTTTGCATTTCAACGATGATGTTTGTTACGTCTTTTTGCATTTCAGGTAACGATATACATTTATTCATCGCCTTTTAAATAAAAATCTTGTAAAAATACACATACCTATACGTATTAAAAGTACAATAAAAAAAGTAAATGCGCCTGGGCCACACTGGAGAAGTGAAACTTACGTAACATATCTATTTTGTCTCAACCAATATACATACAAATGTACATACATACATACATACATCTGCTTTCGCTTAGGGTTGTATTTTTTGTCTTTTTCTATCTTGATCCCTACCTCTACCCCTGTTCGTTCCAATTACATTTATGTTATTCTGTTTCCGTGTTCTGTTTCCTTTATCTTCATTTTTATCTATATACTCTATCGATAACAAAATCGATAGTACCATCCAACAGAATAACGATAACAAAACCGATAAAAATATCGATAACAAGATCGATGACAAATTCGATAAAAATTTGTATAGAAAAGTCGATAATAGTATAGGTAACAAAATCGATTAGAAAATCGATAACAATAGCTATAAAAGTTGGTCCCGAACAAAACCACACAGGGCGCGAATAACTTACGGCGGCGA
>NW_023458568.1:10903597-10907905 GCF_013731165.1 Rhagoletis pomonella | reverse complement strand
CCTATATTCAGATAAATTTTTTGGATTTTGGTATCGATATTTGGAATATAGAGTCTTTTTATTCCGATATTAATGGGTACCCGATATTTTTAAAGCGATACTTTAAACGAGTACCATATCGATACTTTCGGTTCGAAATCGTGCCCTACTCCGAACGGCGATTGTATTTTTATGAGAAGCTATTTTTCATGGCAGAAATACCCTCGGAGGTTTGCCATTGCCTGCCGAGGGACGACCGCTGTCAAGAAAAATTTTTTTTCTATATTTTTGCGATGTTTCTTGGACCAGGGTTTGAACCCTGGTGCTGCGGAGTGGAAGCGCGCACTGCTTACCACTACACCACAGCGGCCGACATGCTAATTTATCCGATTCCTTTTAATAGGTGCAACAAGTCTAGAAAAATAATCTAATTGCCGTAAGTAACTTCGAAAGCATTTTAAATATATTTCCAGAAATCAAAAAGCGAATATGGGTCAATAATAATAATTGTACCTAAAATCTACTGACTGTACCTAATGTACCTTTAAGTCATCAAACGTCGGAAAAAGGTACAATTGTACCTACTTTTTCATCCCTAGTATGAGGTGGCTCCTATAGCTGCATTATTACATCTATTCCGTGTGTTGCAATAACCACGGAAGCAGCAGTTATGAAGAAAATGATTTAAAAATATTAGACAAATTCTCTACTTATATGTTTGGCTTTCCTTTGTTTTATTTTTCCAACGTCAAAAGCTGGATTTTTTTAAATTTTTTTTTTTAATTTACAACAAAAAATACGAAACACGTTTTCTGTCAGATAGCTAACATGGCGGATAAGAAGAAGAAGTGAAACTACCTGGAAAAAAATTATCTTATATCCTAATCTAGGCAAAAAGCTAACTACGTACCAAATTTTAATCAAATCGGACCATAACTACGATTTTTTCGAATAGATCGGTCCCTGGTCCACTTCCCGGGAAAAAAATTTTCTATATGCTAATCTGGGCAAAAACCTACCTACGCACCAAATTTTAAGCAAATCGGACGATAAATACGATTTTTTCGAATAGATCGGTCCCTGGTCCACTTCCCGGAAAAAAAGCATCCTATATGCTAATCTAGGCAAAAAGCTACCTAGGTACCGAATTTTAAGAAAATCGGACCATAAATACGATTTTTTCGAATAGATCGGTCCCTGGTCCACCGGAGGGTTTTCCCAAAATTTTCTTTCGTAAAAACCTTCTCCTGGCAATTACGAACAACTGAAAAAAAAATTTGCCAAATCGGCCCAACCGTTCTCAATTGATGAATTACTATACATTTTTCACACCATTTTTATATATAGAGTCAAACCATGTCAAGTGGGCCCAAAAATTTCTGTCAAATGCGCGATTTTAATAATAAATACATTTTTGGATAGGGAATCCGCCATGTTTCTTAATGCTATAAATATTTTTTTCATAATCCGCTTTTTGTTTATTTTACTAGCAATTGAAATTTGCGAGTATTGCAAGATATACATAATTGTAAAATCAATTTCTCGTAAACTACTGAAGATATTTGCATGAAATTTGGTACACTTATAGAAAAATGTGTGTACTATATACTACTTGTTTATATATAATATAAGTGTTAAACAATAATATTTTGCAATATTTTTTCATAAACAACTGCAATTTTTTTCGCGTTCTTCACGCTGTAAATTGATAAATCTAGTGTCATATTACGCGGAAAACGTTTACCTTTCATAATCTGTAAAAATAATTTTGTTCACCCACTCCGTTTCGAAGATATCGAATTTTTTGTTAGTCGGTGCACCTTTTCTATTGCGGCGTAGAATGCCGCTGCATACAAGCAATCGCGCGCGGACTCGAGAAAATAACGCGTTCGAACTTGCATAACAGTCGTCGCAGATTTTATTGTTAGTGTGCTATGATTTCTACCATAATATACAAACATATATGCACTCAGCTTAGAAATACTTACGTATATCTGCATTTTTATTAAAACGGTTCGACCAAATGAGTGTTGCAATCCGTTGGGGAAAAAAAGTCATAATTGCGTTCGTGTTAATTTATTACTAGTCACCGCTAAGTGGAATAAAATATTCGAAAACTCTGTAAATCATGTCGTATGAAGTTGTGCAGGGATGTGCGTGTTTCTGGAAGTGTAGCGGATAGACACCCATTCCCACAGGAGGTGTATTCATGATTTTTATTTAAAAAAGATTTATTCTAAAAAAGATTCTTTACTTCTCCGATGGAGCTGCATCACAATACAAGAAAAAATCTAATTTTATGAACTTATTTTATCATAAAAAAGATTTCGGAATTGAAGCCGAATGGAATTTCTTTGCGACATCCCATGGCAAGGGAGCGTGCGATGGAGTCGGGGGAGCTGTTAAAAGGCTAGCCCGAAAAGCAAGTATGCAGCGAGTAGCTGCAAATCATATAAACAACGCTAAAATTCTCTTTGAATGGGCGAAAGATGCCTTCAAAACAATAGATTTTGATTTCTGCTCCCAAAAAGATCACGATGAACATGAAAAAAAATATTCCAAGCGCATGAATAAGGCAATAGCGATTAAAAAAACGCGGCAATTCCATCAATTTGATTCGTAGTAAAATTTTTTCAAATTACACATCTTTTTTCGAGAGTATGATAACTCATTGCCATCTCTAAGAACATAATTTAAGTTTGCAAGCATTGAAGAATTAAAGTGTATAATTTAAGTTAAATTATTTAAATTTTTATAATCAACATTATTATTTCAATAAATTCCTCCAACTCTTTTTTATACTGTGTAATATGAGATAAATATTGGAAGATATAGCCATGCGCGGAAAGACCAAGAGCAAAGCGCCCTACGAGTTGAGTGAGTATGCCGCGTATAAGACCGATACACAGACTAACAAAAAATTCGATATCTTCGGAACGGAGTGGATGAACAAAATTATTTTTACAGATTATGAAAGGTAAACGTTTTCCGCGTAATATGACACTAGATTTATCAAAGTGTCATGATTTTTCAATATTTTTGGTTCTTCTGTGTGTGCGATTTTAAGTTATTTTGAAAGAAATGTGTTTTCAATTTCAGCCGTAGCTGAGTTTGCAGAGGTGCTCGCTGTTACATTTCAGACGGTCCCAAGATGTTGAAATGTTAACACAAATTTTGGTTTTGTATTACCAAGCTATGAAAAAGCGAAGTGCAGTATAGAATCGTATTTGAACGAAAAAGCCGCCGAACACATATCCATGTAAAGTAAACAAGCCCCCCGCTGCATCCCTTTTTCTATAGTTCCGAACTAGTTCTAAATTCGACAAATAAGATCTAGTTCGTTCTGCATCTCTTTTTCTATAGTTCCGAACCATTTTTAAATTCGTCACTTTAGATATAGATTTCTAATGAGGAAACTGAAAAAAATTAGTTTTTTTAAAGTACCACTTTTCGCCGACTTTGGACTGGTGGGGATCTAGTTACTATCGGACTATTTCCTTTTTGGCGATAAAGACCTAGTACGGAACTAGAAATTTAATTCACTAGTCCGCGGTTTCCCTGCTGGGCATATACTTTCTTAATTACATATGAAAAAGCATCCGAGACGTGCAAAACACCATCCGTGTAGTGAAAAAGCTTCATTTTTGAATTGAATGGAAAAATCCATTTTGTTAAGACTTTTCTCTTGATATAAATACGAACATTTTTAAACGGTAATCAAATAAAATTTTTTTATTCTTATAACGCGTTTTTTTCTCAGTGAAGGATAATGTTATTAACAGCTCAACCTAATATTACCGGCGAGAGTTTTTCTACGCACGCACGCAAGTTTTTCTCATTTGATAAACCCAAATCAATTTGCGTGCGTGATTTCTCAGAGTTGCATTTCTGTCAAATTTGCAGAAGTTTGCTGAGAAAAATTTGAATTCATGCTCGCGCCAAAATGCCAGTTGAGCATAAACGTCAAATCGAAATGGCACGCAAGACAAATCTTGGAATTTGAGTTGGCTTTTTACGCACGGATATAAGGTTGGCCTGTAACAATTCTTCCCGAAGTAAATTGGGCTTTAAAGTGCAGAAAGTCCGGCGCTTACACAATATGTTAGTGTTTGGCCGAACTTCTCCTCCGATTTGTCGCGTGGGCCTTAATGTTGTGGCCCAAAGGGGGTGCCTACAGTTTTATGTCGACTCTGAACGGCGATTGTATTTTATGGGAAGCTGTTTTTCATTTTCAAGGTTTGCGCACTTCTAACCACTACACCCCAGCGGCCTATATGCGAAACCTATATTCAGATAAATTTTTTGGATTTTGGTATCGATATTTGGAAT
>NW_023458568.1:10886394-10903497 GCF_013731165.1 Rhagoletis pomonella | reverse complement strand
CACCTTCATCTTGGTCCTCGGTCTCCCCATTGTCTGGATTCGATGCACTGCGTCTTTCAGCCGTTTGTCAATCTTAAACGGGTCTTTCCAGTCACGTTGCCAGATGCGATTCGAACCGGGGTTCTAAGATTTTCTAAGCAGATACTCTCTGTGCATGCCAACGACGCACATGAAAATTCGATGACTAAGTGCCTACATATCAGTAAATCGTTAATTGTACCTGTTGTGCGCTACTGCGTGACATTGTAACCAATTTCAGATAAAAACTCATACCTTATGCATTACATACATTAGATACAAAACCACTATACCTACGACTATATTTTTCGAGCAACTGGCTGCCACAATGCGTTACTGGACATTGCTTCCGGCTTATGTCCGGGAGTGCACCATCTCACATGGTCGTGCTTCTGCCGGCCACTGGTGGTGACCAGACCTTGTCTCTTCTCGTGGGCACCCTTTTCGCCAGATCTATGCCGCATCATCTGTCCATGACACCCAGACTCCCGCCTTCGTGCTGCACTGCCTTTAGCACATCTTGCTACATCCGGATCCTTACGCTGAAACATCCGCCGTCGTTTCGTATCTCGCTCTTCCACCGATGCTAACTTCATTGACCGGACATGTATAATCTCAACCTTGGCTTCCGGCTTAACTGCTCGCCTTTGCCGACCACCTTTTTCGGGCCACTTCAAAGCGCGCCTACTGCTTCCACAGCCGCTTCCACTTCCGGCCACCGGCGTATCCCCATTGCAACGTGGTTCAGTTGCTTTCCTCCTGCCGGAAACACTGCCTGGCTCGCCATGACCACTTCCTTGTTGCGACCTCTTCTTCACTGAGCTGGCGGAACCGTCACGCTTTTCCTGTATCGGTGAACCACTTCCTTCTCCTGACGAAACCATTTCGTCTCCATCACTGTCAACCTCTGCCCAACTTACCACTTCCGTTTCTGGTGGAATCTTCGGCACTTCCTCTAAGGCCAACCGTCTGCTGCAGCACTGGTTGTCGTAACCAACCCTGAGAGGCACTTTCCTGTCGCCATAGGTTAGGATCATTCCCTGGAGGTCAATCTTCAGGCCTTGCCCAAGTAGGAAATCCACGCCGATGATGACTTCATCCACAATGTCTGCCACAATAAACTTCGTGTACGAGGCCAACCCGTCGATTATTACCTCGCATAGTACTTCTCCTAATACTTGGGTTCGCTCACCAGTTGCAGTCTGCAGCTTTGCTCCAGGTAGTGGCTTCACATAAAAAGTAGCCACATCAGGTCGAATAATGGAATGTGACGCTCCAGTATCTACTGTCAGCACTCGCTCCTGCCCATTCACACATCCGCCAATAGTGAGGTTGCTCGCATTCCGGCCAATTTGTGAGACGGAGATTATGGGACATTCAATCGCGGGAGCCAGCGCGCGCCCCTTGCTTCTGGCTCGTTTTAGTTTAACGACTGATTGGAGTTGGATTCGTCTCCTTCAGCCCTGCGTTTGCGTCCTGCTGAATTGTTGAGCAAAATGGAACTTGCGCTGCAATCGCGGGCGAAGTGGCCTGGCTTGCCACATTTAAAACATTTGCCAGAGCCATGCTTTTTCTCGCCCAGCGGTTGGGTTAGCTTCTTCAGCATTTCCATTGTCTCGTCCGGTGTCTCCACTTCCACTCGATGGGCTTTGTAGGCTGGTCTACTTAGGAGTGCTGCCGTTTCACGTGTCTGAGCATAAGAGACAGTTTCAGCAAATGTGAGCTTTGGATTCGCGTACGTCTCTCGCTTGGTATAGACGTCCCGCATTCCGTTGATGAACCTCTGGATTTTTACCCTTTCGAGGTGCTTACCAGATGCGTCTCCAATAGCCAAGTGAGCCAACCTTTAGATCTCTGAGGCGAATTCTTGTAGAGTCTCGTTGGCTTTTTGGCAGCGGTTCTCCAGCTCCATCTGGTAAATTTGTCTCCCGCGCTCGCTACCGTAACGTCTCTCCATGGCACTCATCAACGCATCGTAACTGTTCCTTTCACAGTCGGGAATAGTCTGCAAGATTTCTGCTGCAGGTCCTTTCAATGCAATGAATAGTGCAGAGGATTTATCCTCAATGCTCCAATGATTTGCTGCAGCCGTTTTTTCGAACTGGAGCTTAAAGACCTTGAAAGGAATTGTGCCGTCAAAGGATGGAGTCTTTACCTTGGGAGCGTTCGTCGAAGTAGCTGGACGATTCAACTGCAAGTCTCGGAGTCGACCTTCCAACTCGCCCATCTTAGCCTCGACTTTGTCCTGTCTCTCTTCGATTTTTTCCTGTATTTGCGCAATCTTTGCATCCTGTGCTTCCAGTAGGGATGACATCTGCGCTGATACCGCTGATGATATACGTGTCTCCAGCGCTTGTATCTGCGATGAAACATCTGACGACAACTGCGACCTTTGTGCTTCAAGCTGTGCTTCCAGCTGCGAATACATGCGTGTTTCCTGCACTTGCAGCTGGGATGACAGCTGTGAATACATCTGGGACATGGCGCCTAATAACGTGTTCATGTCCATAGCTGTTGATGACGAAGGAGCCTTTTGCTGTTCTTCAACCTTCCCGGACGTCTGATGCACATCCTTCGACGAACATGCACCCTCATCCTTCTGTTCTTCCTTTGCGGATGTCTCGTCGGGTTTACCCTGGAAGTCGTATTTGTCCACGTCGATGCCTTCTGCCTTCTAGTAACTCCACTTTTCTTCCGGAGGTTGCTAAATTTCGCTTCTCCAACTCCTGCTTGAGTTCCTCAATCTTTAGATCCTGAATTTTTGCCATTTTCGGAAGTTTCTCCTCTGGGATTTAGGCTGTGTGCGAGTACGTCTAAGGGCCGTTTGCACCATGTCTAGTTAACGCTAACTGGAGGTACATCCTTCAGTTAAGCACGTTAACTGCTTTATCGATCACATGTTATATGATGGGTGTCGATAACGTCGATAAAGATGTTTAACTGGGAGTTATAATTAACTAGACATGGTGCAAACGGCCCTAAATTGCTACCTAAATAGAGAAAAATCCTAAATCACTGGTAAGTGTCGGTAACGCAGTGAATAGGAACAATTTAGATTTTCTGCGAGCATACTTTTTAACCTAAATTGAACAGTCAAATATATTTGAGCGAGCGATTAAGTGAACAACGATTTTTTGATGTTTTAAATAATTTTTATCATTGCTATAGCACAAAAAAGAAAATATTCAGAAAGATGTAAGTATAAATTTATTTGATTTTTGCATTCAGATAAGTATATGTGTAATTCGATGGATGTATATTATTTCGCAAGGTCTGAAGAGCAAACGGATTCTTTTATAGATGCCAAGATAGAGCATTCTTCTTTTCTGTTGCAAATTTATTATATTGTTAAATAGTCCCAAAGCTACTACAAAATTATTCATTTTATAGATATATTTATTAAAAGCAAACAAATTCAAATTCCAAAACAAACAATTTAGGTTATCAAACGAACTCGCACAGTTTTAGCAGCTGTTTTCCTAAATTGTAGCAGTGCTGGAAATTTCCAGTGGAATATTAGTTTAGGCACTAAAATTTAGGTCAACTCGCAAACAGCCTTATTTAACAATCCCACTTCTGACACCAATTGTTATGATTATCCTTGAAACCTTGTGGGATTTCCCAAATATCTTCCGGCTCGTATCGCTGGATTGTTAAATAAATGTTCACGATGACCAAATTGTAATTCAATTAACTTTATTGTACAACAAACAATTTGCAATACTCGCTAATACAGTACACTTCACAATACTCGATAAAGCAATTACAACGCTTTACAAAACTTGTTAACACAATTAAACTTGCTTATTCGCAACTCACTTTACTTGTAGCTAGCTGATTAGTAACTCACTCACTCCGCTCTGTATGGTGGCTCTTATATACCTGCGCTCGCACTCATTGCAACTCTAGAATGTTCTGAAGTTCATCGCTCATTCTCTTTCTCTCGCTGTTCGCAGTGTTCATCCAACTTGACGTTTCTCTTTGTGGAACATTCTACTTCATTCCTCGTACATTCTGCCTATTCCTCGTTGTTCGCTTCGCGTTGCCGCAGTATTCACCACAATAGTATCGATAGTTTCAGACAACTACCCTTACTTGGGAAAAATTTATGACAAAATATGGCAGCACGGGGCGTGTGTGAATCGGTAGCAAAGTTCTATGGGGAAAGCTGTTGAATAATATTTTTACTATGGTGAGACAGTTTTGCCAATCTGCTGTGTGAAATGAAATCTTTTTTGACAGCAGTAAATTTTTCATAACCGCAGATTTATGCGCAATAAACTATTACAAATTGAGTGAAATTAATACTTTAAGAAAACATCTACCATCATTGATTGCAGTTCATCAACTTAACCTTTTATTTTACGAAAAATTACACACAGCAGCAATCTTTGCAATTGTCAAAATTTTCTATGCATTTGTCAAAAATTTCACTAGCCCTATGGGCTACTGAAATTTTATTCACCTCAAACTTGTCAAAAATTTACTTGCCGCGAACTTTGTTACCGATTCACACACGCTCACGTAATTAGATTTTGTTAGTAGGCCTCGAAAACTATCGATAGTGTATACATTCGATTGTTTCGATAGTGATAGTGCATAATATTCGATACTATCGAAAGCTTTCTTACAAATGTTAAGATATAATGCAGCGTTTTTGCTGTATTTAAAATGCAACAGTTAGCACTTTTGAACATATGTTTCCGAAGGACGTTCATGCTATCGCATTTAGCAAATGTACATTTACGCGAGTACGAAATCGTATGCTTTTGACAAACAGCCGTGTTCCTGTCGCTTATTCAGATCCGTATCTATTACGATCAATTCTCACGAAGAAGGTAATGTGCAAAAAACGCTATTGAAAAGGAATAAATAAATTTTGAACCAAAAATTCAATACAAAAACTTGAATTGTTTTAACCATAACCGAACATTTGTTTGTGTATATATTCATTTGTCGGTGCTGTCAATTAAAATTTCCTCACTTAATTAGAAAACAAAACAAACAGAGTTGATCACAAATTGAGACAAATTTCTATCAGCATCACATCGATGTTGAATTTGCGTAACTTTTCTTTATCTAAATAATGTAAAATAATAAATGAAATCTCGATCGGCGATCACTGCAACACAGCTAGCCACTGTATACGCGAAAAAGCATTGTTGCCACTTTTTCTCATTAAACCATGTTCGAATCGTTAAAATTTTGGAAGATCACAGGGTTGCTTTTAGCATTTAGATTCTTAATGCAAAAATGGTGTTGCATTTAGTTGCATTTAGGTGACGAATTTTGTATGGATAAATGTACATTTAGAGTAGCATTTAGAGCTAAATGCGCTAAATGTGCTTTTACGCGTAAGCAAAAACAGCCTATAGCACTAATGCCCGGTTTTACCAACCAAACGCCATGGCATAAGTGCAGGATACGGCTCGTTATGCTAGAACAAAACGAAAAAGTGGGTGGGATCCGCCTTTTTTCCTCATTTTATTGGTATAAAATTTTTTTGGTGCAAACTTATATTTTCGGTGCTATGGAGGGGCGAAGGGGGAATTTTCGAAAATTTAAAATGGCTATATTTCGAAAAATTCCCTACCGAATTTAAAAAAATTAGTATCGTTAGAAAGATAAACAAAATCCCTTTGTTCTAATAGACACATTTGTATAATTTATGTGCATAAATTTTAAGAAAACTCATTTAATAGAAAAATATTTTATTTTCCTAGGAAAAAACCAGTTCTACTAAAAAATATGTGTAAAAAATAACGATACACCAAACTATAATAGGTAAATAGAGCATAAAAATACCTTTCATTTAACATATAACTTTATATAGTTAGATTTAAATACCGGGAGTAATTTTGTTCTACTGGTGTTCATGAAGGGAGAAATAACTATACTGATGCTTATGATCGTAAGTGGGACGACTGCGGCAGAAAGAAGTTCTGCGCAAAAATACTTCCCCCGTTTTCTTTGGTAATACAGAAAGGAGAATCCTACTGCCTGAGGGTTATAATCCCTAAGTGCGGCGGAAGGCCGCCTACACATAAAGGTGTTCTCTGCAAAAGGTGCTCAGCCCCCCTTCTTTGGCAACACAAAAAGGAGAGTTCTACTGCCTGAGGGTTAAAGAGTTTGTGTAACAGTTTATACACCAAATTAAAGCTATTCTAATGTTCTTTTGAGCTATTATAGCGTTGTGTGTAGTTATCTAAACCTTTATTTAGTAAAAAATGTTTTTTTTTTCAAAAAGTATATATTTTTTCTATTAAATGATTTTTCTCAAAATTTATCCACATAAAGTATACGAATATGTATATATGTTTTAAAAAAAGGATTTTTTACCTTTCCAACGATGTCAATTTTTTTAAATTCGGTCAGGAATTTTTTGAAATACAGCCATTTTAAATTTTCGAAAATTCCCCCTTCACCCCTCCATATCACCGAAAATATAAGTTTGCACCAAACAATTTTTATACCAGTAAAATCACGAACGGGCCGTATTCTGCACTTGTTCCCAAAAACCATGAAGAAGATGTTTAAGTTCTGAACACATTGAAAACGACGAGCTACGGGCCACAGCTTCCAATTTGTTATCTTCATTATCTAAACGCTTTGTCGAAGGCGACATGATTACTTTGAACACGGCAGCGACATCATGAATTTGTATGAGTTTAACATAAAAGAAGAGGAAGAACCTTATCTGTCGCTGGAAAAATAGAAATAGATCTAATCTGGCCACAACCACAGTCGTCGCGTAGCCCTGTCGTCGCCAAAATAATTACATTCATAAGAGTACGTGTTAAAATAATTTGACAGCCGTGGTCCGTAGCTCGTCGTTTTCATTGTGTTCGGGCTATTACAAACAGAGGAGTTCACTACATACATATATATGTAGACATGTGCCATGATGCAATTAGTGCGTTCCAGCACGTCTAAGATTTGCAGGTTTTGCAGGATTTAGTCCAAAGTCGTTCCCGTACGCCAAAAATTCTGTATCTGGGAACACTCTCGTGAGAGTAACTGAGCAACTGTTCCCAGAATGAAGATTCAAGATTTTTCTTCTGGCAAATTCATGAAAAGTGTCAAACGATAGTTAGAGTTGCATTTGTGTACAAAAAGAAAACGCGGTGAAAGCAAATAACCTTACATTTGTTAAAAAATGGAAGTAAATAATGAAATATTCGAATATACATGCAATTATTATTAATTGTATAGATTTTAATAGTTATTTAGTAACCTTTCAGCCAAATCGGTATTGTACTAATAACAAATAAACAAACCAAATGACGTTTTTGCTGGAAAAAGTACTTTTTGCGTTCCCGTACACACTGCATCTGTTCTCCTATTACTCTCACTTGAGAGAGTAAAATGGTAGTTTGACATTTCCACAGGTTTTAGTCCGAAGAGTACTGGAACAAACTAAATAATACAAGGTGTTATCGGTTGGCAACTTCTCGCTCTAATTCCGTCATATTGACTGCCTTAGGTGAGACAGTGTTACCTCTTTAACAATTCTTTGCCTAATAATATAGTTGAATATTTTTTTATTCTTTCTCAGTATACACATTTTTTTTTCTTAAAAAGGTATTTTATCTTATTTTATTTCATTTCATTACGAATCCTTACTAATATTATAAATCCGAAAGTGAGTTTGTTTGTTTGCTTCGCTTTCACGCCTTAACTACTCAACCGATCATCATGAAATTTCGTATACTGCTGTCATTTAGCCCAGCTTAAAATATAGGATAAATATAATGTCGATTAGACAAGGGGGCGTGGCACCTCCCATACAAACGGATTTTTTCATACTGCATTTCTCAGGAAATATTTTTGATAGATTACTGGAATTTGGTACGGAGATATATAAAATCATGGATGAGGGCTGAATATATATTGAAAAGGGTTGCCACCTGTTTGAAAAGTAAAATTTAAATTATTTATACGCAACCTATCTAAAGAATTAAAATATGGTTGTCTAACGAAATATTGTTAAAAAACCTTTAGTTTGAAAATTTTGAATAATATTTAAGTCTTTCACAAGGGTTGCCACATTTTTAAAAATTAAATTCATTATTTTAAATAAAATATTACAGTATAAGGCGCGAAATGGTTCTGGAGGTTGATTTATCGGTGGCGGCTTGAGGGAGCTTCGGTGGGGCCACTCTGACTTATTCGGTTTAAGGGCTCACTGAAGTCTGCAGCGTCTGTTCACCAGTAGGTGCGGCTGCAAGCGGGTGTCTGCTTGGAGCAAGCGGCTCGCTATATTAACGTGTATTTTGTTGCGAAACCACCCCCGTCTCAGCAATGGGTTGTGCGCTGGGTTTGGGACCCGCCACGTAAAAACCACTTCCAGTGAAGAAGCAAGGCAAAGCCTCGGATGAGACCCCCCCCCTTATGATGACGACCACGGCAAACGTTTAAAGGACTACGATTTGAGGGCATGCACCTGGAATGTCCGGACCCTTAATGGGGAAGGTGCCTCTGCCCGGCTGGTTGATGTCCTCGTAAGGACAAAAGCTGACATCACCGCCATCCAAGAAATGCGTTGGACGGGGCAAGGCAAACAATGTCTGGGGCCTTGCGACGTCTACTACAGCTGCCATGTAAAGGAGCGGTGTTGGATTTGTGGTGGGAGAGAGACTCCGTCGCCGAGTACTGTCGTTCACCCCGGTGGACGAGCGTCTAGCCACAATCCGCATCAAAGCGAGATTCTTCAACATCTCGCTCATCTGCGCCCATGCCCCGACGGAAGATAAGGATGAGGCATCCAAGGATCACTTCTATGAGCGCTTGGAGCGCACGTACGAGCGCTGCCCCGTCATGATATCAAAATCGTGCTTGGCGACTTCAATGCCAGGGTGGGCAAGGAAGGGATCTTTGGAACCACCGTCGGAAAATTCAGCCTCCACGACGAAACGTCTGACAACGGATTGAGGCTGATCGACTTCGCCGGGGCCCGAAACATGGTAGTATGCAATACTAGGTTCAAGCATAAAAAGATCTATCAAGCTACGTGGCTGTCTCCGGATCGAAAAACGAGAAACCAAATAGATCATGTTGTGATAGACGGAAGGCACGCTTCCAGTGTTTTAGACGTACGCACACTCCGAGGCCCAAACATCGACTCGGACCACTATCTTGTTGCAGCCAAGATACGCACCCGCCTCTGTGCAGCAAAAAATGTGAGCCCAAATATGCAAGGAAAGCTTAACGTCGAAAAGCTGCAATCACAACAGACAGCCAGCGCTTTCGCTACTCGACTCTCACACCTGCTCTCAGAGAGCACTCTTCAACAAACGGACATATGCGAGCAGTGGAACCACATTTCCCGCTCATTAAGTACCGCCGCCGAAGAAGTAGTCGGATTTCAGCGAGCCCGAAAGAACAACTGGTACGATGAGGAGTGTCAGGAAGCTGCAGAAAAAAAGATGCCGCCTACAGGGCCACGCTGCGATCGGGCGCAAGGCGCGCTATGTGGAACCGCTATAGGGATCTGAAGAGGGAAGCGAGACGTATTTGCCGCAATAAGAAGAGAGAGGCAGAAATACGTGAGTGCGAAGAGCTGGCCGACAGGAAGAATGCCCGAAAATTTTACCAGAGAGTTAGGCGACTTACGGAAGGTTTAAAGACCGGGGCGTACTCCTGTAAGAACAATAATGTCGACCTAGTAACTGATGTCCAGAGCGTACTTAAATTATGGAGGGAACACTTTTCCGCCCTACTAAACGGAAGCAGCACGGAAAGTTGTGGAGAAGAAGAACCCGAGCCCGCAGTCGATGATGACGGAGTCGACGTTCCACCGCCTGACTATGACGAGGTACGTATAGCAATAACGCGGCTGAAAAACAACAAAGCTGCTGGAGCTGACAGCCTGCCAGTTGAGCTATTCAAGTACGGCGGCGAGGAGTTGATAAGGTGCATGCATCAAAAGATGCCGCCTACAGGGCCACGCTGCGATCAGGCGCAACGCGCGCTATGTGGGACCGCTATAGGGATCTGAAGAGGGAAGCGAGACGTATTTGCCGCAACAAGAAGAGAGACGCCGAAATACGTGAGTGCGAAGAGCTTGAAATGCTGGCCGACAATGGGAATGCCCGAAAATTTTAACAGAGAGTTAGGGGACTTATGGAAGGTTTAAAGACCGGGGCGCACTCCTGTAATAATGGCGACCTAGTAACTGATGTCCAGAGCGTACTTAAATTATGGAGGGAACACTTTTCCGCCCTACTAAATGGTAGCAGCACGGAAAGTTGTGGAGAAGAAGAACCCGAGACCGCAGTCGATGATGACGGAGTCGACGTTCCACCGCCTGACTATGACGAGGTACGAATAGCAATAACGCGGCTGAAAAACAACAAAGCCGCTGGAGCTGACAGCCTGCCAGCTGAGCTATTCAAGTACGGCGGCGAGGAGTTGATAAGGTGCATGCATCAACTCTTGTGCAGAATATGGTCAGATGAACGCATGCCCGACGACTGGAATTTAAGTGTGCTCTGCCCAATCCACAAGAAAGGTGACCCCGCCATTCGCGCCAACTACCACGGGATCAGCCTTCTAAGCATAGGTTACAAGGTCTTATCGAGCGTATTGTGTGAAAGACTGAAGCCCACCGTCAATGAACTGATTGGACCTTATCAGTGTGGCTTTAGACCTGGCAAATCCGCCATAGACCAGGTATTCACAATACGCCAAATCTTGCAAAAGACCCGCGAGTAAAGGATCGACACTCACCACCTATTTGTCGACTTTAAAACCGCTTTTGACAGCACTAAAAGGAGTTGCCTATACTCCGCTATGTCTCAATTTGGCATCCCTCAAACTCATACGGCTGTGTAAAATGACGTTGAGCAATACCACCAGCTCCGTCAGAATTGGAAAAGACCTCTTCGAGCCGTTCGCCACAAAACGGGGTTTCAGACAGGGCGACTCCCTTTCATGTGACTTCTTTAATGTGATGTTGGAGAAGATAATAAGAGCTGCAGAACTGAACCGCTCAGGAACAATTTACTACAAGAGCGTGCAATTGCTGGCTTATGCCGATGACATCGACATCATCGGTAACAAAAACCGCGAAGTCTGTTCTGCCTTTTCCAAGTTGGATAGGGAAGCAAAGCGAATGGGTCTGGTGGTAAACGAGGACAAGACGAAGTATCTCCTGTCATCAAACAAATAGTCAGCACATTCGCGCCTTGGTACCCACGTCACTGTTGACAGTTACAATTACGAGAAAGTAGAGAATTTCGTTTACTTGGGAACCAGCATTAACACCGATAATAATGTCAGCATTGAAATCCAACGTAGAATCACTCTTGCCAACAAGTGCTACTTTGGACTGAGTAGGCAATTCAGGAGTAAAGTCCTCTCTCGACGTACGAAAACCGCGCTCTATAAGTCACTCATCATCCCCGTGCTGGTATATGGCGCAGAAGCATGGACAATGACAACATCCGATGAGGCGGCTCTTAGAGTGTTTGAGAGAAAGATTTTGCGGAAGATTTACGGGCCTTTACGCGTTGGCGACGGCGAGTACAGCAGACGATGGAACGATGAGCTGTATGAGCTTTACAACGATATGGACATAGTGCAGCGAATTAAAATACAGCGGCTCCGCTGGCTTGGTCATGTCGTTCGAATGGACACCGACGCTCCAGCTCTGAAAGTATTCAACTCGGAACCCGCTGGTGGTAGCAGAGGAAGAGGGAGGCCCCCACTGCGATGGAAAGATCAGGTGGAGAAGGACTTGGCTTCACTTGGCGTTTCCAATTGGCGTCAGTTGGCACAGAGAAGAAACGACTGGCGTGCTTTGCTGAACTCGGCCAAAATCGCTTTGGCGGTTACAGCGCCAAAAAAGAAGAAGAAGAAGGCGCGAAATGGTTCTGGAGGTTGATTTATCGGTGGTGACTTGAAATTTACCAATGTACAACTCAACCCTGGTGTCTCTAAATGAAGCTTTAACGCATAATAATACTGGCAAATCACGTCCATTGGGCCAATCGTAACACATAAGAGTTCGATATACTCAATGGCGCAACAGGTCGATTTAATCTGACATTCACGGCACCTTTTCTAACTTGGCGATTATTCGTAATGACTCCAGCGCCATCTGGCAGCCCTTTTTGGCAATAGTATTGCCTTTACCGTTACCAATAAATATTTTGAATATTAGCCAAAGTGGATCATAAATAAGATTTTTAGTAATAACTTCTCTCCAACGCCAACTGGCGGGTGAAATTTTGAAACTACACTCTCCAGAGAGCCACTCAAAAGTACACAATAAACATCGTTAAAATCGGTCCGGGAATTTAGAAGGATTTCACTTACCTACACTCAGACAGAAGAATCATATATAAACTTTTTTGCGGCGCCATGTCCCCTTTTCAAATAGCCCATTTTTCTCCATGAGTATAAGATTGATTTTATATGTCACAGTACCAAGTTCCAGTATTCTACCATGAACACTTCCAGAGATATGCAGTATGAGAAAATCGGTTTGTATGGGAAGTGCCACGCCCCTTCATATATCAAAATTTTTTTAGCCTATAACTATCCTTGGGACGTCTGAAGCAGGTGTCCGAAATTTCAGAAAAATCGCTTCGGCCGCTCTCGAGCTTTGCGAACACATAAAAAAAGGCTATCAAAATATATATTGTTGTGGAATATTGGTATGAATCTAAATGGTTTTGAATTTTAATCACAATATGAGTGTCAGACGAAAGAGGTTTAAAAAGGTTGCCAACTGTTTAAAAATTTAAATTCAAACTATTCAATAATTTAAATGAATTATTAAAATATGGGTGTCAATTGAAATGGTCTTGAAAGGGCTTAATTTCAAAACTACATGTAAGAGCTTTCCGTCTGTTTAAAATCTCAAATTGAGTTCAGGGGATAAGTTAATTGAAAAAGTATGACAAGTGAGAAGTTTAGGAAATAGGTAGTTTGAAAATATTTTGAAGATAGTTAAACAAATTTTAAACCTCCTGTTTTTTAATTGAGTTTTCTTGAAATAAATTTTACTCAATGTATCACGTAGAAATTTCATACACTCAGCGAAGCGGGTGAGGGCGATCTAGTATACTATAAAAAAGCAAATTTTGTTTAGGAAAAAATGTGAAATTTTATATTTTTCCCCCAAATGGGGCTTAATTTCTCCCCTTTTTCCTTCTCGTTCTACTGAGCTAAGGCAGTGTCAAATCGAGCTGTCACAATTGATACCACCTTGTATTATTGCATCATGGGCATGTGCATCTTTTATAGTCCAATTCCAACAATTAGAGCGTTCCAGCACGTCTACGATTTGCAGGTTTTGCAGGATTTAGTCCAAAGTCGTTCCCGTACGCCAAAAATTCTGTATCTGGGAACACTCTCGTGAGAGTAACTGAGCAATTGTTCCCAGAATGAAGTGTCAAGATTTAGTCCGGAGTTTTTCTTCTGGAAAATTCATGAAAAGTGTCAAACGATAGGTAGAGTTGCATTTGTGTACAAAAACAGAACGCGGTGAAAGCAAATAACCTTACATTTGAAAAAAAATGGAAGTAAATAATGAAATATTCGAATAAATATACAATTATTACTAATTATATAGATTTTAATAGTGATCTTTCAGCCAAATCAGTTTTGTACTAATGACAAGTAAACAAACCAAATTACGTTTTTGCTGGAAATGGTGCTTTTTGCGTTCCCGTACACTTCTGCATCTGTTCTCCTGTTACTCTCACTAGAGAGAGTAAAATTGTAGTTTGTTATTTCCACAGGTTTTAGTCCGAAAAGTACTGGAACAAACTAAATGTGAGCAACAAACAACTATCGATAGTGTTTAGAAAAATTCGTTATTGGCGGCAAAATGAAGCCATCGATACTATCGATAGCCCCATCGATAGTTTTCAATCACTATTTGTTAGTACAGGTTAGGGTTGAATCGATACCATTAGGGTATCACTCTAATGAATACTTGTACTCAAAAGACTGGAAGTATTGATACCTACTCAGTATCGGCAAAGTATCGAGTACTTACTTGAATTGTTTTCATCTTCTCTTTCGAGAGATACTTCCCTTTTTTGTTGTAAAAGGTCGTATGATTACGCCTTATCATGGTTTAAAACATTATATGTCAAAATCAAATAAAAAGCCAATAAAGTTGCAGGAATAGAAAACGTATACACTTAGGTCTTTTTTGATGTGGTACATGCGTTCCTCAGAAAACTGCATACAAAAAATTCGCATAAAAAAGTTCTTTACTTTCATACAAAAAAAGTGATGCGTTCCAGCATTTTCAAAAACCGCATAAATTCAGATACTCCATGTAAAAAATTCTAAAAACCGCATAAAAAATCCAGTGAGTCAATATTAATACAAAAAAAATTATTTCTTCACTTCAACAATTATTATTCCATGTAAAACTGAACATTAATGAAATAAATAAAACTTTATCTGTATTTTAATAAAAAAAAAAAAAAAATACCACAATAAATACATGAAGAATACAAAGACAAATTATTTATCAGAAGCATTGTCTCTTACTCACTGAAAGAGAGTAAAAAAACTCTCCAAAAGGCAAAATCTCTACAGCGAAAAAATGTTTTAAAAAAACCGCATAAACTCAAATTTAAGTTATTTAGTAAGAATACAAAATAATTATAAATTAATATTTGTGGCACATTACCAAGGAACAGTATTGGTTATAATTTTTTCGTCATATGAGTGTATAGGTCACCCAATATGGATAACTTTCGCATTTTTATTTTGGTTTTTATTTTCAAATTAGTTTTATTCAATTTGTTTTTATAAATAATATAGTTCATTCCATAACAAGAACCTTGTTAATCCAAGTTTAAACTTTGTACAAAAATTAAAAGCAAATCAACAAAGTTTCATCGAAGAACGTAAATAATAAAAAGGGGCAACCTGTGCCATCTCTTTTGCGCTAGTACGTTTTCAACAAAATTCCACATTTTTATTCTGAATAAAAAGTGTTTAATTTTGGTGAAACTTTGATTTTCTTTTAATTTTTGTACAAAATTTGAAACATGGATTTACATGGTTTTTCTCATAGAATGAACTATATTTTTTATAAAAAAGTAACTAAAATTAATTTGAAAATAAAAATAGAAATCCGACACTTATCCATAAGGTCACCTCTATAAGTATACAGCACACTGCATCATTTACAAACTATTTATGAAAAAAAATTGTATTGTTTCTTTTGGTACATTGCTGAGGAACAATATTAGTTATAATGGGTACGGTTTAGTAAGTGGCCCACCTATTTTGGGGTATTGCGTCCAAAGGGGTGACCCGATCCAAAAAAAAATTGCACACGCTTGTAGCCAAGGGTCTACCCATTACTTTAACATCCACTATTGCAATTTTTGGTCACTAATTTATTTACAAATTGGGTTTGAAATATGCCCTTTTTTGTAAAATTCGGAAAATAGCTCACATTTATCACTCCTATTTTCCTTAAAGCAGCCACTTCACTAATGCATTTTTATATTCCCCTTCACTTTAAACTTTATTCGACTTGTTACAACTTTCTTTATTACTTTAATTTTAATCTATCAATCACAATTTATTAAATAAAAACATCTTCAAAACCACGCGTTTGCCTTTGGTTGCATATGCACATTAAATGGTGGCGTTTAGCTGTCAAACTGCTAAATATACAAGAAGGATGAGAGACAAAAGAAAATATGATATAACCCAGTCAGCATTAAAAATATAAACCTTTCCATGGAAAATATGTATTTACTGTCCCTGCGGCTCCTTTCGGGTGTTGGGTATGGTTGTATTTCTAAGTATAACGGTGAATTTCATTTTGTACGCGAAATTTATATGAACTATTTCATTTCGATTGCTGCACATATTTTTTCGATTTTTCTTATTAAAATGGCTGGTAAGTAATTAACGTATATAAAAATTGCCCATAAATGCAATTCTTTTGTTTCTAGATGAACGTCCTTCCACAAGCGCAAGCGCAAGGGATTACAATAAAGGCGGTGGATGGAATTTTGCGCGTTTGGTGTTGGAGTTGAGGACCCATGAGCAGGGGACTCAATTCGCGGAGGAGCACGGCTTAATCCCAAATACAAGGGTTTGCCCCTTTCATAAGTTACCTATGAATAGGCGAAAGGGTGGCAAGTTTGGGTTTTTCGTATGCCGGCGGGGAAATTGTGCCAAAAGACCCCGCGTATCTGTAGCTGCAGGGACGTGGTTCGAGGGGGTCCGTATAAGCGTGCCCCACGTGTACTATCTCATGTACGCCTTCGTTGAGAACTTCAGCCGAGAAATGGTTCTGCGCCAAGACCACGTGAAAGAACAAACAACTCTCTCATCTGCGACTATCACCGACTGGTATAGCTATTGTCGAGAAGCCGTGGTAATATACCAGTTGGACCACCAAGAAGCCAGCGGAAAAATAGGTGGTCCGGGGAAGATAGTCCAGATTGACGAGAGTAAATTTGGAAAACGCAAGTTCAATAAAGGTAATTTTTGTTCCCTTGTTGTGTTATGATTTTAATTTTCCCTTTCCCATTTTCAGGCAGACGAGTGGAGGGTCACTGGGTCTTGGGCATGATCCAAGATGGCAGCGAGGATCTACGCCTGGAAGTATGCCCAGACAACTGCAGGTCAGCGGATATTCTGATTCCGCTGATCAAGAAGCATGTGGCCGAGGGGTCGATCATAAGGACGGATTTTTGGCGCGCATATGATTGCCTTTCTGATCATGGTTTCACCCATCAGAAGGTCAATCATAGCGACGCCATTAATCCGTTTATCGCAGAAGACGGGACCCACACACAGCGGATAGAATCGCAATGGAGGGTGGTGAAGCGATTCTTTTCTACGCGGAATTACAACCACACCGGTAATTTCGCTGATGTGGTAGTGGAGTACTTGTGGAGGCGTAACACAAAAAAGGCCAAAAAGGATATGTTTTTGGCATTAATAGAGGCGATTAAATATGTATACAATTTAGAATTGAAAAAATAAATTATTCCACTCAATTTATTCTTTTAATTTTTTGGTGGTCCCTCTTTTCCGGCAACACAGAAAGGAGAATTCTACTGCCTGAGGGTTATAATCCCTAAGTGC
>NW_023458568.1:10886045-10886384 GCF_013731165.1 Rhagoletis pomonella | reverse complement strand
CGCAGAAAGGTGTTCTATGCAAAAGGTGTTCGGCCCCTTTTCTTTGGTACCACAGAAAGGAGAATTCTACTGCCTGAGGGTTATAATCCCTAAGTGCGGCCGAAGGCCGCCTACGCAGAAAGGTGTTCTCTGCAAAAGGGGTTCAACCCCCTTTCTTTGGCAACACAGAAGAGAATTCTACGTAGTACTTGGGATAATTTCTTTTATTTAAAAATCCCACGTTTTTCGTTAGTTGGGTTATATTCCACTTGAAACTGCTCAGTTTGCCTCGGAAAATTACGTTTTTACCCCATTTTCAAACGGTTCCCTAGGGGTCTGTGGGAGGTCCCCAAGGGGGGG
>NW_023458568.1:10818330-10876045 GCF_013731165.1 Rhagoletis pomonella | reverse complement strand
CACAGAAAGGAGAATTCTACTGCCTGAGGGTTATAATCCCTAAGTGCGGCCGAAGGCCGCCTACGCAGAAAGGTGTTCTATGCAAAAGGTGTTCGGCCCCTTTTCTTTGGTACCACAGAAAGGAGAATTCTACTGCCTGAGGGTTATAATCCCTAAGTGCGGCCGAAGGCCGCCTACGCAGAAAGGTGTTCTCTGCAAAAGGGGTTCAACCCCCTTTCTTTGGCAACACAGAAGAGAATTCTACGTAGTACTTGGGATAATTTCTTTTATTTAAAAATCCCACGTTTTTCGTTAGTTGGGTTATATTCCACTTGAAACTGCTCAGTTTGCCTCGGAAAATTACGTTTTTACCCCATTTTCAAACGGTTCCCTAGGGGTCTGTGGGAGGTCCCCAAGGGGGGGTGGGGCTTTTCGTAATGTGGCGGCTATCCCCTTTCGAATGAGGGGGGTTTGGGGGGCCCGCCCCCTCCCCCTCCGCCCCCCACCCCAAAAACGGTGGGCCAATAACTAAACATTTCCCGTTATAATTCCATATATGACTTCATATAAGTATATTATTCACAAAATATTTATGAAAAAAAATAGCTTTTGGGGCACACTGCCAAGAAACAAAAACTTTTCTAAATGCTTTCCAGAAAAGTGATTTCTACTTTGTGTACTACATGACCACACTTTCCGCGAAAACTCTAATGGACCTGAGTACACTACATGTTCAGTCGGACTGAGCAGTCCACCACTCGAACGCACACTGGACTGGGCAGTCGGCCGAAAACAGGTTTCAGT
Organism: Rhagoletis pomonella; assembly: GCF_013731165.1. Lineage (NCBI taxonomy): Eukaryota > Metazoa > Arthropoda > Insecta > Diptera > Tephritidae > Rhagoletis > Rhagoletis pomonella. The sequence continues at coordinate 10,875,262 of NW_023458568.1, read as the reverse complement.
TTTGCACATGCAAACAAAACGAAATAGAAAGTATGTTGTCTATGTGTGCGTATCAGTCCACCGTCAATCCTCGATTTTTGCGGACTGAAATGAGCGAGGTAAACTCGAACTCTCTACCCCCTCTTAACCAAACAAAACCGGTTTTAGGCGGACTGAGCAGTCCAGTGTGCGGATGCCCATTAACGGGCGTCATTTGTTGAGTTGCCGTTGCAATAATAAATGTGTAGAAAATATACTTACTCGATACCGAACAAAAAAGTATCGAGTAAAAAAATACTTGGTATCAAAAGAAAAGTATCGAGTATTTACTTGTATTTACTTGTATCGATTGAACCCTAGTTCTGGTCTGGTTCTTTGGTAAAAGTGCGTGCTTTCATTGTTGTGGATTTACAAATATCGTTGCAATAACTTTTAGTTTCTATTGAAATAAATTCTGCTTCGGATTATACGGCCAATATGTCACAGGTGTCAAATAAATCCGGGACCGGCTGGCCGAGAAGAAGTAGTCAGGGTCAAGTGGACGGCAGTGTAAATAATGGTTTGCAAAAATATTCATCTGGTCAGTGTTTGGCCATAAACCGGACAATCAATTTGTAAGTATATTGTTTGGGTTGAATATTTCGGGAAATATTTGCTTATAGGGAGTTTACATGATTCTACTTTCACAGGCGATTAGTTGAATCAAAAGTTGAACGAAAGTAGGCAGCCGACCAACTTCAATGAAAGCGATTAGTTGAAAGGCCGTTTACACCAGGCGATTGTTGCTTTCAAATAAAAATCGCCTGAAAAATCGCCTCATGTATATTCCCTATTATTTATACAACGATTTGTGGTTTGGGAGGAGGAGAAGGGGGTGTGGGCCCCCAAACCTACCTTAAACGAAAGAGGATGGACGACGCTCTTTGAAAGGTCAACGCTTCCCCCTCACCCGCCTAAAAACCCCTTGGGAGCTGTTTGATAATAGAGGAAATTTGGATTTTTTCCAAAGGGATTATAACCCTCACTTCTCCTTTCTCTGTTGCCGTAGAAGAGGTGCTGAACACCTTTAGCAGAGAGCATCTTTCTGCGTAAGCGGCCTTCGGCCGCACTTAGGGATTATAACCCCTTTAAAAAACAACTCATCATGTGCTTGTTTATTGTAAAACTGGCTAATTTTACATATTTTGAGGAAACTGATGGATTCTGATGCATTTGCAATTATAGCAACGGAGTAAGAGGGCGCTATGGTAATGGATTCACAAAGGTATGCGGAGCTGTCTGGCATAGTAACCATGGGCGCATCTATGTCAGCTTCTGGTTGAATTGTTGAACCACAAGCCAGAACTCTTCCTATGCCTTAAGCTCTGGTTCTCAATCCAGTAAATGCATTAACAGCTTCTTCCAAGCCTTTGAAAACATGCACTTTGTTAGGTCCACCACCTGTTGCGCTTGCTTCTGCCTTCGGCCGCGCTTAGGGATTATAACCCTTACTAAGTAGAATTCTCCTTTCTGTGTTGCGGGGAAGAGGGGCTTCCGCGTGTCAAAGGTATACAACATTTCTTGTGCATATCACTCCGGTTACCCCGTCCACAGTATTTTTGCGCAGAACCCACGTCGAAATTTTCAAAAAAGTGCATAGTGCAAACCGAGTTTATTAATAAGCTAGCGTTGGAAATTTGAAACATTTATCATAAATAAAATGTGAATCTTTTGATTACACGTGTAAAGCCCCTCCTCCGCCCCCACCCCAAAAACGATGGGTGGGCTACTAAACATTACCCAATCGTTGCGTTTCAGCGTTAACCAGGTATCTTCAATTATTGCGAAAAAAAATCGTTCCCACGACAGTCGGGTCTACGTAACCGGAACGACCCAGATTTCCACCCGTATGCTGTAATCCGAAAGTCTGTAGTTACGAATTCGTAGCTCCGTTCCGAAAATTCGAAAATTGGTATGTTGTAATCCCATCGTATCTATCAACGGCGTTGCCAACTAAAATAGTGAAATTCGAAGTTCTTAATCAGCTGCTTTGACACAAACAAATCCAAATAAATATATTCGCAAGTGAACAGTAAGTAAAATATAATGGATTCAGTGGCCGGTGCACTTTTGTCTCAGGAGAAAGAACGCGCTTCAGCCAACTGTTGCGTTAATATAAAAAGGAGATTGCTACGAGACAGTTCTGATCCATTTAGCTTAAATGATAAATGTATGCTCCCTCTTTTTAAGGGCGTCCATTCAACTAGATATTGTGCCGCTTTAATTCTTGCAACGCTTTCCCAAAATTCCACCACATCCTCTTTAGCTACTTTTACAAAGCCTCTGGCAATGTCCGGCCTTTCGCTCATGCATTCCACCATTTTTTCGTATTGCGAGCGATTTGTTATGATCTTGGACTTGATAATTTTGTTAACATTTAATAATACATTTTTTTATTCGCACTTCAACTTGCATACATATTTTTGCGTTTACACACTTTATTTTATTGATATTTTAATACATGTTGTTTCGCTCCGACACGAGTTGCTATTCGTACAAAATTTCCGACAAATACATAAAAATAGCAGCTACGTCGGATTCAGGCATACCAACATTACGAATTTCGAAGATGGCCTACGAATTTCCAAACTATGCTACGACAACACAGATTTCAGCATACCAATTTTACGATTCGTAGCAAAATCGAATCTACGACGGATTACAGCATAGGGGTGCTATATTTGGCCAAGGACTGTCACTCCAGCAACACTCCCCAAAAACTCTTTGGGGAACTTGTATGCTGCTACAACAACCACAACAACAACATTTATTGCGAAAACTAAAAGCCATTTACAACACTTTAAGCGTCATCCTATTTGAAAAAAAAACGTACTGAACCCACTCACAAGAGGTAGTAAAACCAGAAATATTAAGTATGTATAGATTTCGTTTATTTTATCCTAATGAAGGAAAGTATATCTGTATTTCTTATTACGATCTCTAAAATGTCTGTATCAGACGCGAGGTTAACGCATAAATGGGCCGAAATGGTATGCACACATTTCCCAGCAAATGCTATAGCTTTTTATTACAACGCTTTTATCAACTTGCAATGTTGTATGTCCAGACTAGAGATGGGCACGGGCCTAAATTTTCAAGCCCGGCCCAGCACGAGTGCAAAATCAGCTTTCAGAAACGGGACACGTCCCAGAACGGAAATAACCCAGTGGGAATTAGGAGCACGTAATAATACCTTATTAGCAACTTACTCTTCACCTGGCAGTCATTACCATTTCCCTGCCGAACGTCCCTTACTTTTACAAAGGCATGGCCGCCTTATGTAAATAGGAATTTAGAATGTACATTTGGTATCAGACATACTTCTGAGCCGCTTTACAAAGTAAGTTACTAGTAATGCAGAGCAGTCGCTCGGAGTAGTTCGGTGCTTGGAAATAACTTCGGCTGCACGTTATTTTGCAACTGACAACGTAATGTGTCTTCGGAGGTGTTCATTTTGCCCTTTACTAGTAGATGACATTGGCCATGATGACAATTTTGGTACTAAAAACTGAAACAAAACATGGCTTACCTCGCAAGGTGCTTACCTATTTTCCCAGTGGGAAAGAACCAACTTTTATTGAATGTATACATATCTACATATTTTTAATTATGTGTTTATGTATGTATATTTACTTAAGCGAATCAATTTTTTACATCAAATATGTTTATAATATATTTTCTGGGAAGTAGAAAAAGTGGAAAGTTTTAGGTACAGATATGTAAACAAAACCACAAAGTATCATATTTTTTTCTATCGGTTTCCAAATACTTCTTTTTTAGCTTTTCTCTTATCAAGAGTTTTAAATATGTACTATTTTTTTTGTATAAAAACAAAAGCTTATCTAAATTTTTAATATTAGCAACGGGCTTTTTCGTGCTTTTATGAAATTTTACTGAACGCCCATGCACGCACGAGTTCGTGCTGACAGCAAATATTCCCGCCCGTACCCGCGGGCTTCCGCAGGGGCCCGCCGGGCCCCTACCAAAAGCCCGGCACGTGCCCATCTCTAGTCCAGACCACCATTTATACTAGGTGCATTCTTTTGCAACCGAGCTACAAAGGAACACTCTCTTAAATTTTTTTTTTTTGTAATTATATTTGCATTTGTTTGTTGGATCTGCTTACTTTACATCTATTAAGCCTAACAACAAGTTTAAAAATCTTACGTCTAATTTTACAATAATGTAGCTCAAACCCTGGGGTTGAGCCCTGTTGGTTTAACGTCGCTCAATTAAAGGCTGGTAAATCTCTTCTTCGCAGGCGTGATATATTTGTTGTACTTGCCAGTGGATTTGGGTGGTTACGCAGTTTTATTTTGTATTTTTCTCTGCTGCTGTCGATTACAGATTTAACCATCGGTATACAAAGGTCTCTATGTATATTTTCATTGCGGACATACCACGGTGCTCCCGTTAAGGCCCTTAGCGTTTTAGATTGGAATCTTTGGGCCCTGTCAATGTTGGTTGCACAGGTTGTTGTTGTTGTTGTAGCAGCATACAAATTCCCCAAAGACTTTTTGGGGAGTGTTGCTGGAGTGACAGTCCTTGGCCAGATATAAATCTGGGTCGTTCCGGTTACGTAGACCCGACTGTCGTGGGAACGTTGGTTGCACAGGTCGTACCCCACAGTTGAATACCATACATCCATATAGGCTTAATTATATTAGTATTAGTATTATATAGTAGTATTAGTATTATATACAAGTACTTTATAATCTAGTTTCAGTTTTGATTTACTGTTTATAAGCCAGTTCACGCTAGCTGACTTTAGCTTCATTTGTGTAATCTTGGTTGATATGTGTTTGCGCCAAGTTAGTCTCCTGTCCAAGTGTATTCCTAGATATGTCACCGCATTGGCTTGTGGAATATAGACATTATTTAATTTGATTGGGGGGCATACTTGCGGTCTGAGTGAAAATGTTCTATGTTTACTCTTCTGTTCGTTGACTTTTATGCGCCAGTTTGCCAGCCATTCTTCAATGCGTAGTAAATTTTCCTCTAGTACTCTTGAAGCTCTGTTGGGACTTTTATTACGACTTACTAAGGCGGTATCATCAGCGAAGGTGGATGTGAGTATATTCTTGCTAGTTAGAATATCTGAAGTGTAGATGATATACAGCATAGGCCCGAGTACACTACCTTGAGGAACGCCAGCCGTTATCGACATGTCTTCTGAAGTGAAATTAGATACTTGAACAGCAAATTTTCTGTTAGTTATGTATGATTCAAATATTTTGTGGAATTCCGGCGGCAACAATTTTTTAATTTTATATATAAGACCGTCGTGCCACACTTTGTCGAATGCTTGTGCCACATCGAGAAAAATTGCAGAGCAGTACTCTCTGAGCTCAAATGCCCTTCTGATTTCATTTGTAATTCAATTTACTTGTTCAATTGTACCATGTTTTTCTCGGAAGCCAAATTGGTGTGCTGGTATTAAATTGCGTTCATCGAGAAAGGGTGATATCTTTGATAGGAGTACTTTTTCGAATACTTTGGAAAGACAGGGCAGTAAGCTTATTGGTCTGTATGAGAACGGCTGTGTTGCGTCTTTTCCAGGTTTGGCTATCATGATTATCTTCGGCCTTTTCCATGATTTCGGAAAGTAACCGAATTTGAGGATAGCGTTGAAAAGGTCAGAAAGAATTGCTAGTGCAACATTCGGTAGCTCTATTAGAATTTTCGGAGTTGAAAATCAGCGCCCGGCGATTTCTTTGGATTAAGCTGCTTTACTATAGCTTTTACTTCTAAAGAGTTCGTCTTGCTAGGTGTGTATAGCTCATTTGTATTTTTGGTTAGCCGTGGCAGCCTGAAGTTGTTCGTTGGACAGTTTGGCTGAAACACATTCTTTAAATGGTGTGAAAAACACTCGGCTCTCTCCTGCTCACTACGAGCCCAGGTTCCACATTGGTTCCTAATTGGCATTTCTGTAGCCACTGGTGGTTTGAAGTATTTTAGCGATTTCCATAGAGAGTATCTTTCAGTAGAAGTCGGGGAAAGCTTCTTAATGTACCTTTGCAAGTTGCGATCCTCTGCACGTTTGAGTGCTTGTTTCAGTTTTCTACTGGCAGCTTTATACAGTAGGCGCCGCTTTTCTGCCACAAGTTTTTCTATTTCGGTATTTGTAACTGATGTATGCATAGGTGGTACTTGGACTTGATTTGGTGTTGCCAGGCCAGCGGCTGAAGTAAAGGTTTCTTTAAAATGTTCAACAAGGGGGTCTATATTACGCACGCAGTTAAGTGCAGCGTTTAATTTAAGGTGACTACTGATGTACTTTTTATATTTAAGCCAGTTGGTGTTATTTGAAGTTAGACGAGGCTCAATTTCGATATTTTGGGTCTGTTCATATAGCTTTATTAATATAGGGGAGTGATCGGATGATAGTTCAGGTAGAGTTTCTGCTGTTATGTTATATCTGTATATGTTTCTTGTAATTGCGAATTCTATTAGGTCTGGTATCTTCTTTATATCGGTAGGCCAGTAAGTAGGTTTACCAGGAGATGTGACCTCTAGTCTATTGTGCCTGTTTATAATGGTATTGTATAGCTGCCGCCCTTTTGGGTTAATAAGGCGTGATCCCCAGTACGTATGCTTTGCATTGAAGTCGCCTCCTGCCAGGAATCTATTACCCAGGCTATCAAAGAAATCTTTAAAGTCATTTTCAGAAATTAAAAATCGCGGTGGGCAATAAATAGCCGATAGATTTAAGTCTCGGTCGCGGTTTCGTAAGCATATGGTAGTTGCTTGCAGACAGGCTGTTGCTTCTGACTCTAGAATATTGTGCTTTAGACGATTTCTAATCAGCACCGCTGTGCCTCCATGAGCTTTACCATCTGGGTGATTTGTGGCATAGAATTTGTATCCAGTAGCTCGTTTCTGTAACACTTCTCTACCAAGGCGAATTGAGATATGAATTCGCCGCCCTGTTCTCTACTGCTAATGAGTGGTAGAGAATGACGTATATTCTCTATCAGTAGAGAAATAATCGGTAGAGAAGAGTTACAGAAACGAGCTACAGGTATGGAGAAATTATATTTATTTGTTAAATGTGTCCCGGACAGTAGCATAACATCTATGTTGTATTCAGTGAGAAATTGACTGAGTTCTAATCTACGCTGGTTTACACCGTTAGCATTCCATACACAAATTTTCAATTCACTCATTTTTTATTCACTAAAATTTGCAACAATTGGTTTGAGCCTTTATGAGGTCTTGAATCATATTTTGCATAGTAGACATGAATTGAGTCATACAATGAGTAAGATTCAATATCATTCCTTCGTTGCCACAAGTAGGGGGGTTCGGCTGCATTTGCTCAGTATTATTCCTTTGAATATTTGCAAATGTTCTTGATTGGAGTTTGATTTCGCCGTGCTTGGCTGCGTTTGTAGTTTTAACGCGTCGGCAAAAGAAACGTTGGGAACTCGCTGCGCATTAGCAAAAAAGGCTCCTGGTGTAGTGGTTGATGGCGTGAGGTGTTGGTATGTATAAGAGCTAGTTGGAGTGGTGGAAGAGCGTACGGCTGTGTTGCGCTGATTCATGCGAGACTTTAAGTCTTTGTATACAGGGCATCCCCTATAATTGGCGGTGTGGTTACCTCCGCAATTACTGCATTTCTTTACAGCCACATCATCTTTGATAGCCTTGCAAGAAGCGGAAGCGTGAAGGTCGCCACAGACAACACACACTGGGCGCAAGGTACAGTATGTTCTGGTGTGCCCAAATACTTGACAATTTGTGCACTGTACGGGACCGTTTCGCTTGTGCGGCTCCTCCACTGTTATTCTTCGGTGTAGAAGGTAACGTAGATTGTAGATTGGGTGCACTGCGTTTTTATTCATTGGCTTTGTTTCTGGCTTAAGTTCTACCTTAAACATAGGTTGAGCGATTTTTGCTCTGTTGATAATATTGACAACATTTTTAACAGAAAATCCTGTTTTCTTTAGAGCATGAGCAATATCAGCAATGGGTACACTTGATTCTATACCTTTTATTACTACTTGCAGTCCTTTGCTGCTTTTGAGCTGGTACGTATAGAAGTTTTTCTTATCTTCATTAAGGTGTTTGGTTACCAACCGGTAATTTTCTTCAGTTAGAATCTGAAGCTTGGTCTCTTTAATATTGTCCTTGGTAACTGATGTTACGTGGAACGTATTGTCTCCAAAAAGCTGAGTTAATTTATTCACGAGCTCACTACAGTTTTGCTCTCATTAATAAATTGGGGGCGGTTTGGGTTTGGCTTTAGAAACTTCATTCGGCTCTTTGTCACATTCATTGTCCAGAATCGCAAACTTACTTCCCAGTAGAGGGTTAATCTCAGTGGTTTTCGTTTTTGCAATTTTTGATGGGTTTGCAATTTTTTGCTGCTGTGGGCTTAATTTTCGTTTGACTTGTATATACCTATCAATACCCGTTTGAGTCAATGTACGGGTTGTTGGATTAAGTAGGTCAACTTGCGCTGAGCTGCGTTGCTTGGCTTGGGCTGGTGCCGAAATTTCCGTTTGTGCAGGTGTGGGTGAACTGCGTTGTGAAACCGCTGTCATTGCTGAAGTCGTGGTTGTAGTCGTTGTTGTGAGAGCTGCGCTTACCGTTGTTACTGTGCTTGTTGCTAAGCTAGTGCTTTGTTGTTGCTTTAGAACAACTTGGTCTACCAGAGACATTGGCGACTGTGCATGCCAAGGCTTTTGGGGGGAGGGAGAGAACGATTTATCGCGATCAGCATTGTTTGTGGGGGAAACGAACGAAAAGTAAGCATTTCGTCGATCAGCTGAATGCTTTTGGTCAGCTTCTGTTACGGCAAGGTTTATTTCACTGCACTTGGTGCTTGTTTCACTACTATTCGGTAAGCGCGGTGGGGCCGGAGCTGGTTTTATTTTATTGTATGTTGGCACATTTATTTGAATTTCTCGCGGCATTGCGAAAATTCTGAAAAAGTAATTTATAATTATAGGCAAATAAGCAGAAAGCTTATTTATGCCTAGTATTGTCTTTTCGCGTTGGTTCTGTTTTTTTTCTCTTTGCTTTACGTGAATTATTAATAATTTCTCGGCGGAGCGATTAAAAAACACGTCCGCACAGGTTGACAGTCAATCGGTAATCAATACTCTCTTAAATGACGAAATACACGCAAAGCAACAACACAAACTCGGCTATTTATCGGAGCTCAGTCAGGTCGGTTAAGAAATACACGACCTGAAGGCTAGTGTTAAGTGAAAAAATTGATCTATTGTGAATTGTTAATGGGAAATTGGAGAGGGAAAATTTTTTTTCCTTATATACGTGATTTATATTTTAAATAAGTATATATATTACGCAAATACCTCGCATAATTACTCATTTTAATTTGTTTTTGTATTTAAATCCCGTTAAACTAATCACATGTTTCTTACCAGCTACCAACAGGGTTGCTTAAGTAGCTAAAAGGAAATTTTACCCGAGTTGAGCGTTCTTTTGTCGCTCGCTTACAAGAAAATTCAGCTACTATAAATGTAGCAAAGCTATTTATTATTTATTTAGATATCAACCTAGTCTAGATATCAACCTCGTTGTAGGCATCATATCAAGGAGATACAATTAGAAGACTCTAGATGTCGCCCCGCCAGAAGAAGTTAAATATTGCGCCTGAATATATGGACTATTTACATACGCTACAGCGGAAACGTTCGACACGCTATTGCTTTAAATTAAATTAACTGCTGCTATATGTATGTATGTACATACATGTACTAAACGTGCGCAAACAACATTTTGCTTGCAAAATGCAAGTTGAATTATTTTAATGTTGCAAAATTTTATACAGACAAGACTAAAAAGTAGAAAATAAATAAAATAAAATAAACTTTTTAATATACAACGATTTTATAAATGGACTAAAAATTAGAAAATAATTTTTCTCAGTCGAATAGAATTTGTTTTGATAACTTTTGATTTTGAAATTTTAGCAAAAGTTATTATAGACCGTTTATGAGATTGAAACTTCAACTTTCCTTAATTTTTCGGCTGGGAAATATGCGTGTCCAAACTTGACAAACTTGAACAATATTTTTTTTTTTCAAAGCAGAAATTCATATGTGCAATTCAAATTGCTACTGTAAGAAAAGGGTTTTATATTTCGTTATTTTTTTTTTCCGTTACTTAAAATTAAGATTATTCATTGTTTTGTTGTATTTTTTCGAATTATGTTTTAAAAAAATTGTTAAAAATAACTAAACTAACCCCTTTTTTGTACAAGTGTAGTTTTCAAAATAATTTTTTTTTAAATGCGCAAAGCGCTTTTAAATTTGACAGTACTGCAATAAAGTATATTCCTTCCTTATTAAGAATCCGAGTTCAAAACCAAAAGCACTTTGCGCATTTTTAAAGAACTTTGTTTTAAAAGTTTCACTTTCATTTTAATTAAACGCAAAAACATATCGACTGCTGAGTGGAAGATCGACCTATCTCGGCAGACAGCTCGAAAACTCCCCATCTCAAAAAACTTTTCAAGAACGCCCTATTTCAAAATTCGTCTCAAAAACGGCCTATCTCAGCTGCCGATTCAAAAACGCCCTATATCAGCGCATTTTCAATACATTTTGAAGTGAGATAGGGCGTTCTTCAACCAAATTCTGAGATAGGGTGTTTTTCAATAAAATTCTGAAATAGGGCGTTCTTGAAAAGATTTTTGAATAGGGCGTTTTCCAACTGGCTGCCGAGATAGGTCGATCTTCCACTCAGTCGATATACTTCTGGTAAAGTTTAATTCTGTTGTATTTCGAACTTAAACTGAATAAAAAGCGGATTTAGTTCTAACAAGAACTTTAAAATCTTTAGAGAGAATCGGATTTAGTTCGAACAAGGACTTTAACAACTTTAGAGATATTTATAGGAAAACAAGTCTTGCTGACAATTTAGAATACGTTTTTAATATATTGTTAGTTTCATCAAATCCTCTAATTACTTGCTCGCGCTTGTTGTCAGTGGTCACATACCGGAGACCTTTCTTTGCTGAAGCAATGGAGTTAGTACAACTTGAAGCGAACAATATTAGTTTAACAGGGCTTGGATGGGATTTACACTGGCGGCAGAAATAATAGACTCGTCGTACTTTGGAGAGTTTTGGCTATATATCTTTGGTTTATTTTATGTTTAATATTTTTTATGAAAGCCTGGCTAGTTTTACAACAAACACCATATTATAAAAATTCGACAAATTTTCACCAAAATTTCAAACTTTTTATTCACGATGACTGCTTCCCTTCATACTGCATGGAAATTGGAAAAACCGAGATTGTTCGCTTTGACTTGATAAAAGGACCAAAATGCTTTGGGATTAGATTTGATGTTATTTTCAAAACCCATTAGGTATTTATTATATAAAAACTTGTTTAAACAGCTGAAATCAACCATATATTTGTTGTTGTAGCTGAATACTACCATTATTCTCAAATAGTCTAAAAAATGTATTCCGTAAATTCTAAAAATTTTTTTAATCTCTTATTATACCATGGTAATTTGAGAACACGACTGGAAAAAGTTTTGATGTTTTCTCTGATAATTTGAAAAAGTTGAGATCTGAATTTATCACAACAGTCCGGGAGACTACGCCCCATGAATAACCTTTCCCAATATACGCCAGAAATTATGTTATTTAAATGATCAAAGTCGGAACGTGAGCAATTAAAATTATGCTTTTCAGTTATAGATATTGGATAGTCTGACCTAGATAGCTTTAACCATAAGTCATTTGAAATAAATATAAGATCTAAAATCCTATTAAGCTCATGTCTTAATTGTAAGCTAAAGAATCCATCGATTAAATAAATTTCCCTGGGGCAATTCACATTACTAAGAATAAGCACTGTATCATCCAAAAGGCATGACCATATAATTTTGCTAAAATTATAGTCACCAAGTATACACAATTGGGCTTCCTTATTTGCAAGTGATAAATCTAAAACATTATCTACATGATCAAATTATAGTTTCTCTGAACTGTTAGATGGTATATAAGATACACAAATGATTAGCTTCGCCCTATCACCATCGATAGATACCAGACAACAGCATGAGTTTACTCACATCCATCAAAATAGTATGAACTCATTGCTGTGAACTGTATACGGGTAGTGAGAAACACCGTACAAACAGTGAGATTCATAGTTAGTTTTGAAATCAATGTTTAGCTGCAGTGTACTCATTTGATTTCAAATATGGCATTGATATACTCTTTCCAAATCAAGTCAAGCGAGTGAAAAACGCTGTTATGAAAAGCAAGTCGAGCAATCAAACGACACTCATTGACTTCAAACAATTAGTAGAGAATACGATAATTTTGAAAAAATGGATATTAATGAATTATTATTTTTTTAATATATTAGTTTTACTAAATTATTTAATTATCCACCTGACGTACATTTATATAACTAGTCTACAAAAGAAATGCACGGTTACCTCAGAAGACATCGGCTTTATAAGAGACTTGAAAAATAAGTTGCTTTATTATTTAAAAACAGTTGCTGTTGAAAACTTAACAGATTTGCACAAAATTGCGCTTTTTCACACAAAATAAAAATGTTTACAAATTATGAGAACGTTAACTGAGAATTCTGACAGTTCAACGGAACCACAAATTGCGGGTACACCTTTGTTATCTTCAGACAACTTTGGGCTGTTTTCAGGCATATATGTAATACTTCTATATTGATAGTAAGCTAACATCTCAATGTGTAAGCATTCCGAAATCAAAGCGAGACAGTCTAGTACTGTTTTTATCAATGTATTGTGTACTTGAGTGCCGGTTTTGTAAATGTGTCGTGTACATGTTTATTTATAAACGTATGTGTTCCTTTTCTTTCGTACGTGTTTATTGATATATCTGTACTGTAGTGTTTTCGGACGGTACTAGCTCTTACTGCCAATATAGGAGTATTACATATATGTTTTCAGGTCTTCTTAAACAACCTACCTTTATGAACTGAGAACTGATAAAGCTACTGCAGAGCTGCGGCGATATGAAAATATTGAGGTATATTTTCATACGGACTTCGATATAATTAATTGGTGGGAGGTACACAAATGCGAAATGCCGCTGCTGCATAAACTCAGTCGTAGAGTAATAGCCACTCCTTCAACTAACGCATCGTCAGAAAGAGTTTTTTCTTCTGCTGGAAATGTTATTTCTGACAAAAGATGCTTTTGTCAAATGATGATGTCCTTAATCAGTGGATATTTTTGTATTATAATATGCAGTTAGACAACCAATAAAATTAACAAGAATTGTCTTTACAAATTGTTTTACTTTGATACTTTCATTACAGCAGTTATGGCATGCGCTTGTTTTTCCAATCAAGCACTTTTTATTTGAATCGAGCACTTGATAGTGTGAATTACTCACTCAACTGACAATGTTTTTTCAATGCTATCGCACGTTATGTTTGGAAATAAATGAGTGCGAGTGTGTGCAGATGTGAAAAGAAAGCGAGTGACTTAAAATGTATTTTGAGTGTATCCATGCAGCTCTCTGATAGATACACATAGCTGGTCGAGTTGAGAATCAGCATTTTTTAGGGTAACGACAGCGGCGCTTATGCCACTTTTTATAGCAATGAGAACACCACCTCCCCGAGTGGTATCTGTCGCAGTACTGTCTCTATCCTTGCGAAAAACAGTAAACAAATTTCGATCGAAGAACTCCTCATTGCAAAAATTCGCATTAAGCCATGTCTCCACCAGAACAATAGCATCGAAATCACTGTGTGTTGTAGCAAGATATATGTACATCATTTGCTTTGGTTCTCATACCAGAAATATTTTGAAAGTAGATTTTAAGTGAATTACTCTGTGAGACAAATGGTAGGGGTCAGTGATCGGGAAGGGTTCAAACTACCGGGGAAAGTTATATCGGTAAAAAAGAAGTTATACGTGTCCCGGCGTTTCGCTGGGTCACGTCTAGGAATCGAGATATATATATAACTATCATATAGGGCAAATTGTCACCTTTGGTGGTCTTTTTTTGACATAACTCGAGAACCACTAGTCCGATTTTGCTCAAACATTTAAAAAAATTAAAAATTACAATTCCTTTAATCTGTTCATATAACGTTTTTCTATATAATCAACAGTTTTAAAAAATTTAATATTTTAGGCAAACAAATTTTTTTTCTTCATACATTTATTTTTACCGGCAAAACTGTTGATTATATGGAAAAACGTAATATGAACAGATTAAAGGAATTGTAATTTTTAATTTTTTTCAATTGGTTTGAGCAAAATCGGACTAGTGGTTCTCGAGTTATGTCAAAAAAAGACCACCAAAGGTGACAATTTCCCCTATATGATAGTTATATATATATCTCGATTCCTAGACGTGACCCAGCGTAACGCCGGGACACGTATAACTTGTTTTTGACCGATATAACATTTCCCGTTGGTTTCATCCCATCCCGATTTTGACTGTCGCATAGTGTTATTTGACTCGGGAGGATGAACTAACTTGGGGGAAGTTAGTCAACTAACTTGGGGAAGTTTTAGTATAATGAAGTGTGAGTTTTAAGTGGATAGAAAATACCATTGATTTTTGACAATTTTTTTTGTTAACGATAATAGCCATTGTCTTCCATATAAAAAAATTGTCAAGCACACTTTGTATGGGAAAAAATGCGTGACACCGTCAGCAAAAAAAATTTAAAAAAATCAACGGTATTTTGTAGCTAAATGAAACTTCAACTTTATTATACTAAAATTGAATGGGCTACAAAACTACATACCAAAAACTTTACTAAAAATTCTAATTAAAAAGTTTGCGATTCTATTATATCTGCCGCCACTGTATATTCCGACTGTGAGGAAGAAGTGTCACAGTTTTCAATATACATATCTGTGGTCTAAGCAATAATCGCCTAAGTCGAAAAACCTGAATTCGAGAAAAAACGCTTTAAAGATTTGGATTGTAATGTTAACCTTATGGGGAAACCCAAATATTTTCATCTATAACTTTCTTAAGTCGACTTAGGCGGTTATTGCTTATGACCAAAGATATAATGATTATCATAAATATAAGACACCCACATATTGACAACTTTTGACTATTTTGTTATTATTATTTAGTTTTAATTATTTTTTTATAAAACTATAGTTTATTTATTCATTTATTCATTCATTAACGCCAATCGGCTGTACACTAAATAGTTATTAACTTGTATAATTAACTACGTATACATAAGTGAAAGGTAACAATTTAATTAAAATACCCTAGATTTGTACAAAAAACTGATAACGAAACCCCAAAAAAGTTAATGTCTGCATATCGACTATTGACTGTATTAGCTATTCGATTCCTTGGTCCGCAGCACATATAATTTTTTGCAATTTTTATTGTACCTAATAACCTTTTAGAGCTCAAGCCAGGATTATTACAAACTGGTCCAAATTGTTTATTTCTTGACAAAAACCGAATAAATCTAAGTTTCAAACTTGGTAAAAATATAGATATTTTTTTAAATTATTTATTTAAAAAAGATTTTGAGTACGTATTTTTGTAGCCCATTAAATTTTAGTGCATTAAAGTGCACTGCATTGAAGTAGCTAGGACATACCGTTGATTTATGGCATTTTTTTTGGTGAATGTGTCGCTCATTATCTCTATATAAAAAAATCGTCGAACATACTTGGCATGGAAAAACGTACATATGTATGTCCTAGCTACTTCAAACTTGCACTTTAATGTACTACAACAATGCCGGCCAAAGCGTGCACATTGTGTAGTTTTTCGTTCGTCTTTTCACACCAACAACAACAACAACTGGTGTATGCATGCATTACCACTACAGCCGGTTCTACGTACCGGAATGACTCGGGTTTTTCCCGACCAAGGAATGTTGTTTCGGCGATCTAACCCCGTTTAGGTCGGCGAAGTAACTCAGCAGTTGTTCGTCCATAGGGCTAAATCTGCTACGTATTCTTCTGCTCAGGGCTGGCATCGAGTCAAACCCAGGGCCAGAAACCTACACCTGCTGTGTCCCACACGCCGCCGCCAACAACTCCTGGTTCCTCCTACAATATGCACGGTATGTCAGACCAGGATATTCCGTTCCCACGACACGAAGTTGCACAGCAATTCAACATTGTTGAATTGTGGCGGGTACAACGTGCACCGTCGAGATCGCGAGCGAGATAATGGTGGTGGCTTAGCGTTCATCACGTACCGCACCGTGCAGTATCATCTTATTGAAGCGGACATCGACCGCAGGGATACCACCCTTGAATGTCAGGGCATTGCTATCTGGTCAGGCGATGTTGAGCTCGAAATATTTAATGTGTACATACTCCCTGCCACTTGCTGCCCGGCAGGATATCACCCTGATATAGGTGCGCTCCTCAGAGGTGAAAACCGTATGGTAGTAGGTGACTTTAATGCGCACCACGATCTTTGGCACTCAAGCCTGTCAAACGATCGTAGGGGAACAGACTTGGCTGAGCAGATAGACGATTCGACATTCTGCACAATGAATAACAATAGTCAGCGCTGGTCTGATAAACAGCGTATCATGGCGACCTATGCTGACTTTAGCATCAGACCATCTGCCCATAATCATCTCGATTGATAAACCAGCCGACTTTGCTTCCGCGGATCCCCGGACCTATGCCAACTTTTCTAAAGCTGATTGGAAAGGCTTCGCGGATGTTACTGAAGGCGCCTTCACTGCACTACCGATACCAACCGACGTTCACGTAGGTGAACGTAAGTTCCGAAGGGTTGTCACTGCTGCTGCAGCCCGCTTCATCCCAATTTTCCTGCAGAAGCGGCTGTCCTAGGCGATGAGCGCGACAACCTTCGTCAGGCCGATCCCGGAAATCCCCGCATTAGGGATCTCAACTCTGAGATTCGGCAACTTGTGAACGTACATAAGCGGAAGAAATGGGAAGAGCAACTGAAGACCTGCAACTTCGCCTCTGGTGTGAGCAAGCTTTGGTCAACCGTGAGGTCATTGTCCAACCCGACGAAGCGTAACGACAGAGTTAAAATAGACTTTCGTGAACACGCTTCGTCGGACGAGGAGCGATGCGCGAGCTATTTTAGCAGGCAGTTCATCCTGCATCCTTCGATGGATAAAGCCAAACGTCGAGTGACCAGAAGGCTGCACAAACTGCCAAAACCAGGTGCGCCTCTTGTTTTCACCAGCGGTGAGGTAAGAGTAGCCATCGGGAAGGCGAAAGCCTCCAAAGCCATTGGACCCGACTCTCGTCATCCCACACATCTGGAAGGTGGGGAGAGTGGTCCCACTGCTCAAACCGCGGAAACCAGCCATCAAAGGAGATTCTTATCGACCGATATTACTCCTTTCTCCGTTAGCGAAGACACTTGAGGCCTTGCTGCTCCCGTATTTCACGAACCACCTGACCCCAGCGAAGCATCAGCATGGTTTCCGTAAAGTGCACAGTACAGCAACAGCACTTAACGCCATAAACACTCAGATAACTCGTGGTCTTAACCGTAACCGTCCCTGTGAGAGAAATATTCTAGTAACGTTGGACCTGTTAAAGGCGTTTGACACCGTCAGCCACTCCACGTACTAGAAGACATAGAGGCTTCCTCTCTCCCACAGAGACTCAAACGGTGGTCGGTGAATTATCTGAGTGGTCGACACTCGTCAGTAATGTTTACGAGACAAATCGAGTAAACCTAGAAAAATAAAACTGGGGGTTCCGCAGGGTGGTGTCCTTTTCCCCATTACTGTCTAACTATTACGCTTCCAAGCTCCCTCATTACTGTCTAACTATTACGCTTCCACTCGTCACTGGGGAACAAAGCCAGGGGAAGCTGGGTGCCTAGCTTGTCCCTGTTCCTAGATGATAACACCTTGCCTTTGCCGAGGCCCTCTCTCGCAAAGTTAAGGAGGGTTCGCTTTGCATCCTGTTCAACTGAGATGCAGTGGCTCGAGTTCCAGCATTACCTCCAGCACTGCCGTCGGGCATGTGCGCATTGCTCCCGTAATGCAAACACATGCCAGACGTTGAAGCTTAGAGAGGGTCTGCCTCATCGTTCCCATAGTAGTCCTGGAATATCAAGCCGCCGCACCATAAGTCACTATAGGGCGCACTATCATAGTGTACATCCAGCTGAGGATCCTCGGAGTGCACCCCCAGGATTTACCCGCTAGATGTTTGCACACCATCATCGCTCTCGTAGCCTTAGGTTACGTGTTAGTTAGGTTAGGTGTTAGTTAGTCAATTTACTGGGTGTAATAGAACAGAGACACCGCGACCTAAAAGATCTTTTGTATCTCTATAAAGGAGTCCCTAACCCAATGTGGCCAAGATACCTTCGGCTTCCCTTATGAATCCTAAAAGGGCCTTGGTAGACGAATTCCTTATAACAAAGGGTTCGAACAACGAAGATTTAAAGTAAATCAGTCTTTGTATGTCTAAAGCCGGACAGTTACAGAGAATATGCTCCGAAGTTTCATCGGCCTCGAGGCAGAGCCGGCATTCCGGCTCTGTGATCGCCCCTATTCGGTGTAAGTGGAACCGCAATTGGTTGTGACCAGTCAGATACCCAGAAAGTAACCTGATGTCAGTTCCGTTTTGTAGGACGATGTCGTTCCTGTTAAAGGGGTAGCCGAATAGCCTGGCCTGTCTAAGGCCCCCCACCGCTCCCCAGTACTTACTGCGTTCTGAGTGTACCCACTCAGTGATTATGGCTCTCGAAGAGGACCAACTGAGACCACAGAATGGTTCAGGTCCCGAAAAGGCAGTAAGCGATCCTTCACGTGCCAGAATGGCCTGGTACCCAGCAAAATGTTACCGTGTTTTTGGCTGCCAAAAATTGTAGCGTGTTAAAGCAGTCTCTAACCAACTTAGATTTGATAGTCCTGTTTGAAAGGGCCCGGATGGCTGCTTGGCTATCTGAAAAGATAACTAAAAAAGCGCCCTTTAAACCCTTTTCAAGGTTTAATTTTGCGCAGTTTAAGATTGCGATTATTTCAGCCTGAAACACCGTGGGCCATTTGCCCATGGGAATTGTAAGTTTGGTGCTAGGTCCAAAGATACCTGCACCCGCTCTGTCCGCCATCCTTGATCCATCTGTGTACCAGTGTACATATCTGAGATCAAAGGCAGGGAGCCCATTTGCCCAATCTTCGCGATCGGGGATTATCACTTGGAATTTTCTGCCAAAGCAGACCTCCTTAGTCATGGAATCAGAGATTCCGCATATATCCAACCCTGGTATCTTCCCAAGAATACCTGCATGAGGCTTCTTTACGAAGAAGCCGTCGTTAGATAGTCGAAGTTGCAGCTCCTTCGTGGCTGCTGATTCCTGAATAAAAATATGGAGAGGAGTCCATCTCAGGAGCGACTCTAGAGCCGCAGTTGGACACGTTCTTATAGATCCTGTGACGGATAGACATGCCAATCTTTGAAGCTTGTTAAGGCGAAGTATGGCAGTTTTTTGCATTGTCTTCTGCCACCACGCTATGGATGCATAGGACACAATCGGACGGACGATTGTCCGTGACCGCATCACCATGGGCCCTGCACAGAAGCCTGGAGCCCAGGGTAATCCCCAGATACTTAACGTCTGTGGCGACATCGATTACGACCCCGTCTAAGGTCAAGTTCCTCATCCCCTAGAGATTTCGTTTCTTCTTAGAAGGGTTGATATTTAAACCTACGTCTGCCCACCACCTTTTTGCAAGGTTAAGACACCTTTTGACGATGTCGCAGAGTGTACTTCCCTCTAGCGATAATCACTATGTCGTCCGCGTACCCTTGGCAACGGACGCCTTCGTTAGTAAGTATCTGTAGGAGTTCGTCCACAACTAAGCTCCACAGTAGAGGAGATAATACCCCGAGAGCCGTACGTTACCCTCGCTTCTCCTATCGAGTTCGAGCCTGCTAATGTCCGCTAGGAGCTCCTGTGTGGTGCGCACGTAGTCAGTGGCACTTGGCCCGGGAGCACTTACAGGAGCTGGTGCCTGTGCTGGTTCTGGTGGCTGGTTGACCGGTAGGGCCGTGGTCGGCGCGGGCCCTGGGACAGCAGTGGAGTCAGTTGCCTCGTCGACATGCATGGCTTGCGACTCTGACTCCTTGCTGCCTGTCGTATTTTGCCGCCACGGCCGCACCGCGTCATAGCTGTATCGGAAATTGACATTAAATGCGGCCTTCTTTATGCTGACATACCACGGTACCCTGGAAACAATTTCAACCCTCCTTTCGCCGATTCCTGTTGCTACTATTTCGGGGGAACTCACTGAACATTTTCCAAAAAAAAAAATAGCAAAATCCGTCGGGCGCTTTTTTTCTAAGGTAACATTTACTAATTCAATTATTACACAGGCCAACAAAAATTGGAAAAAATGTGTTTCCTAACATGTTAAAGCTGTTTTTGACAGACTTTTTTTGTGCGGATTACGAATCTGTAAGTATAAAGTATCCATCAGCTTTATACTTTGAGAAAAACGTGGTCAAAGTCAAAATCGCGTTTTTTGCAATATTTGAGAAGCTCTAGCAAAAAAACAAAGGTGATAGAACCTTCCACTTGGGCTTAAACTAAAGCTAGAACTGATTTTATCGAAGTTTTTTGTTCAATAAATGACTATAAGTGACCATCAAGTCAAGGTGCACGAATGGTGGTAGAGATAGGAGTCGAGAGTTCTTAGCTTTAATTTAAGCCCAAGTGGAAGGTTCTATCACCTTTTATTTTTATTGCTGGAGCTTCTCAAATATTTCAAAAAACGCGATACTTTGACCACGTTTTTCTCAAAGTTTAAAGCTGATGGAAATTTTATACTTACAGATTCGCAATCAGCACAAAAAAGGCTATCGAAAACAGCTTTTACATTTTAGGACACAACATTTTTTCAAATTTTTGTTGGCCTGTGTAATACTTGCATTAGTGAAAGTTACCATAGAAAAAAAGCGCCCGAAGGTTTTTGCTCTCTTTTTTTGGAAAATGTTCAGTGAGGTCCCCCAAAATAGTAGCAACAGGAATCGGCAAAGGGAAGCTACTTGAGGGTTGAAATTGTTTCCAGGGTACCGTGATACGACGCCTCATCGATACCCAGGTTGAGCCTGAGACCGTTGTCTTCAGCGGCGCATGAAACCATCTTCCACGCAGCCGTGTGGACGCCCTCGTTCTGGGCCTGGATGAGCCCCAGCACATACTCAGCGGATGTCTCGGGGCATCTTGGAAGGAACACCGAGATATTATGCACCGGCGAGATGTCCTCCCCCCTCTTGGTGCATAACACGGGCCCCTCCACCCCTCAATGTTAGGTGCCTTGTCTGTACAAGGAGCATGTCTGACCTGAAGAATACCCCACAAATGACCAGTGGGTGCTTCCACCCTTTAAGGACCTCGTCCATAAAGGCATCCTGGGGTTTGGTTAGGTCCTCAGGGCATAGGGCAGCAGCAGGGTAATCACAGGGCAGCACAGCCACCCGGATGCCTTTAAGAGCATCCGAATAGCTAGGCTGCTTAGTGGTACCCTCCTGTGGGTGACCCTGGCCCGCAGACCCATCCAAGCGCCTACTCTGTCGGAGGGGGTGGGAGCTCCCGCGGGCGTTTGGGGGACGGTGGCTCAGGTGGTGTAATCTGTAAACTGGTGCGTTTTGGTGTAGCTGTTGATGTGACTGTTATGGTACCTGTGGGTTCCCCGCTTTTCCGCCATTTGGCGGGAGGGGGTCTCTGGTGCTGTTGCCGGCTTCTCTGCTTTTCAGCAGGCGCAAGCAGCTCACCTATGTCTCCTCTCTTCTGCTTGCCAGCGGTTGCAGATGTGTTACCTCTGCGTTTTCTCTATCTTGTCTTACTTCCGCCATAGCGCGGACTACCTTCGGCGTCTTCCCCTGGTCCAGGTACCAGAGATACCACCTGACTCCCGACCTACCAATTCCAGCTCGATGGTGGTCATCAAGGGCTCCCGGTCGAATGGAGGGGGTAATGTAGGAGGTCTACACCTATGGCTTCTCTTCTTGCTATCTTGCAGCTGCCACCCTGACTCATGCGATGAGGTCCGACTGGGACACCTGCGGTGCCTGCTGCTAGAGCGGTGCCTGCTCTTCGACCGATGCCAACCCTTGGATCGGGCTCGGCTCCCGGCGCGGGCACGACTCCCGGAGCGACGCCGGCAATCACCTCTTTTCCTGCTTGGGAAGCGGTGCCTGTATTCTGGGGTCAGAGTCTCAGCTCCCTTAGTGCCTTCTACCTGATGCTGCGCCCGATGCACGCCGCCACTGCTAGAGCCTGGCTTCTCATCTTCTCTGATGAAAAGGGCAGCCTCTTCCTCGGTTAAGGTCTCAAGGAAGCTTCCCCTGCGCCTAGTGCCTTTACCACCGCCCAGTGTATTAGTGCCGAGCGTGGCCGTTGGTGCCTTTTGTGCTACTGACATTACTGTCTTCGTAGCTGCTACTGCTGTTGTAGCGGTTGCTGTTGATGTCGCTGTTGTAGCTGTTGCTGATGTTGTAGCTGTATTGGTTGCTATTTTAGCATTTGGGTTTGGTTTTGCATTTGTTTTTGTTGTTTTTGTAATTTTTTGTTTTTAAGTTGTAATCATCTTGTTCGTACGACGGCCTGCTCGACGAGGTAAGCTAGTAGTCAAAATATAGAAAGGGGATCTCAATTGGTCCGCCGCGCCAGCGCTTCATGTCGCGGTAAGGCAACCGTTACTCTTCGATGCGGGCCGGTGTCAAAGAGGCGCCGTTATAATACAGCCGGATTATTCCCTCCTGGCTGCAAATCGCCCAATGGGCACGGTGTCGTGTCACACCTTGGATTGGCAGTTTTTGGTCACCGTTTGCCGGCAGCCGCAATCTGGAGAAAAGGTAGCGCAGAAGCGACAAGCGCGTTCACGATACCCCAGACCATAGAGGGGCTGGTCGGCAATTCAGCTAAGTCCCCGCGCCATCGGGCAGGCAGCCCTAGCGAGGGCACTTGTGCAGATATTTTAGTATTAGTGTGGCCGGCTTTATACTACAATTAAATGAGTTACAAAACTGCATACTCAAAATCCTTTTAATAGAGCAAATCATAACTATACGACAACCGCATATTGAAAAGTTTTGACTTTTTATATTATTTTTATTTAATTTTAATTTTTTTTTTAAATAAAAATATAGCTGATTTTTTAATTAATTAATGTTTTAAATTAGATACATTACTTGTTTTCGATATTTTGTATGCTTAATTTGTAAACCTCTTTAAATTCGAAACATAATGGGGCATATTCATAGTTGAATCAAAGACGAAACTAAAAATAATTTCGACTTTTTTGACAATTTTTTCTTAAAAAGAGAGCTGAAATTATTTTTAGTTTCAACTTTGTTTTGACCATTAGGTTTTACATTGGAACGTAAATTTTTGTATCTATTTCCTATCGTTTACTATCGAACTGATCTCTATATAAATGTTTCGTGCTTTCCTAGTGATTACAACAAGTACACTTATTGTTACTGTAATTATATTTTATCGCTTTTAAATTAGTTCTAATTATTGCAAATTCATTGATAAAGCTATCCTCGAAGCGAAAGGGCTTGTTCTTCCTGATTATATTATAACCTAAACTTACCTACTACTACTCGTAAATGGGTTAAAGTATTCATAATTTGCATAATAATAAAATCAAATCAATTTAACATAAGACATTACAAACAATTGGGTCAACAATGGGTTAATGCATGATCAATAATGGGTTAAGACGTCAAAAATTTACTCTTAAAAAGTAGTTCAAGCGACCCCAGTATGCGGCGGTCATGTTAGGTTAGGTAAGGTGGCAGCGAAGATTTTGTGACCGGAAAATTGTATTACCAAAAAATGTTACCACTTCTTGTCACCGCGATTCTAGGTACGTTGGTAATGCAGTGAAAATATTCAGCAGTTCAGCTATGAAGATTTGTGGAAATTCTTGTATTGCATATTTCACGGGGCAGTAATTTGTTACCAGTTTATGAGATGGTAACAAAATTTACCGGTTAAAAGAGTACACAGAATCCGAAAAGGGTTTAAAAATTGACAGGAACTTTATTTACCGGTTCAAAATTTTTATTACCAGCGCAGAATATACCTGTTAGACAATATAAGATTGTCCTTTGTGCTACCATAATTCGGAACGCCCCCTAAACTTTATCGCTAAAACGCGCCGAGCCGATTATGTATTTACTAATACGGCTGATCTCAATGCCCCAGAGCTCCTCGGGCCTATTTAGAAAGCGAGAGCCAAAGTACTTCAACCTTAGCGTTGCAAACGCTGGGCACCTAAGAATGTAGTGTTGAGGTGATTCTACCTCGTCCTCTTTCAGGCAACTGCGACATAAGGGGTTCGGTAGAATGTTCAGCCTTACTGCGTGAATACCGATAGAACAGTGACCCGTTAAAACCCCCACCAGAAGTGAGAGCTGTGAGTGTGAGGAGTGCCTTCGACCGCCCCCGGTCCACTCTCAGCCAAAAGGACCTTGCGATCGCGATTCGCTGAGCTGGCATGCGGCCCATCTATCCAAGAGTGCACCGCAAGTGATCAATGGCATCCCCAGTCGCTCTTTATCCGGTGATAACGTTTCACGGGTTGCTTCCCTGCCCAGCTCGTCAGCCACGCAGTTCCCCCCAATGTCACTGTGACCCGGAACCCAAATAAGCCTAATGCAGAAGTATTCCGACGCGACCGAAAGAGAGAGCAGACATTCCTTAACCAAGTTAGAGCGCACCTCTAATGAACTCAAGGCCCTGATAGCCGCTTGGCTATCAGAATATACGCTCACTTCCCTGACTGTTATAGCGCTCCTTAGCAGTGAATTCACCGCCTCCTTGATAGCAGCTACTTCCGCCTGGAATACACTGCAGAAGTCCGGGAGCCTGAACTTAGTGCTGATGGAGAGCTCACGACAGAAGACTCCTCCACCAACCCTGCCGTCCAGTTTCGATCCATCCGTAAAGAAGTTCACCGCACCCCTCCTCCAGAAGTCCCGCCCGGCCCACTCATCCCTTTAGGGAAGATGGACAGAGAAGGATCTCCTAGGAGCGGTGTCAGTGGTGCAGTAATCCGTACGATCTGGGATGAAATCGAAGCTCCCTAAAACTTCAGAGTGTCCAGTCCCTAGGTTGGTCAGCCAATCGGCTTCCCTCAGTCGAAAAGCCTTTCGCGCCGCGACAATTCTGCCTGCAACGTCGACAGGCACTACGATTAACATTACGTTCAATGCTAATGTGGGGGCGCAGTGCCCCACTAATACCAATTATGCAGTCCGTTGTGCGCGTTCCAGCTGCCTAGCTATTGTAGCCTTTTCCAGTGAGTTCCACCAGACCAGGGCGCCATTAAACATAATTGGCTTGCCTACGGTCTCGTAGAGCCAATATACAACTTAAGGGGAGATACTCCATCTCTTAGCAATAGCTCCCCTGCTGCAATATAAGGCCACTGATGCCTTTCTTGCCCTTTCCTCGATGTTTGGCCCCCACGACAACTTCCTGTCTAGGATCAAGCCCAAGTACTTGACCCTGTCAGACAGCTGTAAGCGCAGACCTCCAATCGAGGGAAGAACAGCGGCGGGGATTTTATATTTTCTTGTGAATAAGACCAGTTCTATTTTACTGGGGTTAACGAGGCGAGGCGACTTTTGGCCGCCCAGTTAGTAACTATGTTAAGGTACCGTTGGGTCAGTTCATACAGCGTGTTCAGGTATTTACCTTTAACTAGGTGTGCAAAATCGTCTGCATAGGCAATTACCCAACAGCCGTGTTTCTCCAGTTCCACCAGTAGCTCGTTCACCACTACGACCCAGAGAAGGGGTAAGAGAACCCCTCCCTGCGGGGTGCCCCTCCTCACCATACGAGGCAAGCAGGCGCTGCCCCAGACGGCCATGACAGTTCTGTCACGCAGCAAATTCTCACTGAGCCTAATGAGACTGACCTCAACCCCAAGCTTACATTACATTATTAAAAGCCTCTCGATATCGAGGAAGGCTCCAACGGCAAAGTCGTTGTGAGTGAAGGCTTCCTCTATACACCTCACAATTGTATGCAGAGCAGTGTCTACCGACCTTCCTGTACAGTAAGCATGCAGAGTTCTAGATAGGCGATCTCGAGGAATCATGCTCCTTATGTGCATGTCAACCAGCCTCTCCAACGTTTTCAGCAGAAACGATTGGAGCAACGTGAGAGCTCCTTCCGGCCTTCGGAATGAACACCACCTTGACAACCCTCCAACCCCTGGGAATGTACCCATATCTAACGCCGCTCGCGTAGATTGGGGCCAACCAACGGCATGACACCTCCGCCGCCTTTTGCAGCTGCGCAGGTATGATGCCATCGGGTCCTGGGGATTTGAAGGGTTCGAACGAGTTAATCGCCCACGCCAGGCGGCGCTCATCCAGGAGGTCAGAAAAAGCAGCGCAGTCTCCACGCACTTCCCCTAAGGAGATTTCCTCAGGGGAGCGATTGGAAGGAAAGTGAGTATCCAGGAGCAAGCTAAGCGACTCCTCGCTACTCATAGTCCAAAGTCCTGCCTCATCCCTCAAGTAACCCAGCGGAGCAGGACTCCTAGCGAGAATACGCCTAAATCTGGATGATTCATGACACCCTTCAACGTTTTCGCAGAAAGACCTCCATGAAACCTTTTTTGTCTTTCTTATCTCGGACTTGTAGATTCCTAGTCCAGCCTTATAGAGTTCCCAATCAGTAGACAACTTACTCCTACGGGCCCTATTGAAAAGTCGTCTGCTCGACGCCCTTAACTCAGAGAGCTCCACAGTCCACCAAAGGGGTTTCCCTCTGCCTTTCTGAAATCTCAGCGGACATGCGCTTTCAAGAGCATCCCTACACGCAGAGCTGAAAACCCCAACAAGCTCCTCCAGCGAGTCTACCGACTGCACAGAATTTCGTTCTGGCGCATCAGGGAGCACTCCGCGAAGGTTCCTGCTATACAGATTCCAGTTGGTGCTCCTCAGGTTCCTGAAGGGCTTGCTCGGAGGACGCGTTTCGTCCAGAGAGAATTGAATATTCCTATGATCCGAAAAAGAGTGTTCACTCAGAACCCTCCAATCCGAGATCAAAGGAGCTGTCTCAGGTGAGGCCAGTGTGAGGTCCTCCCTGGCAGCAGTTATAACGTAGGGGAATTCCCCCTGTTACAGATATGTAAGTTTTCACTAAGAATAAACTCAAAAAGTGACTCACCTCGCAAGTTTGTATCCGAGCTGACCCAAACTGAGTGCCTCGAGTTCGCATCAGACCCCAAGATCACGCCAGCTTTCCGTCGCTTGGCTTCCGCTAGAGCGTTCCTCAGCATCATTGGAGGTGGCTCCACCTCGTCATCGTGCGGCATGTAGGTGGATATTAGCCAGAATTCTCCAGCCTCTCGTTCCAGCCTGAAAATATGCAAAATAAATGCTTTTAGTTCGTCTCTGATAAGCATGCAGGCCCTAGTTCTACCTACATTGTTCGCCGCTATCAGCTTGTACTCCCTGTTCTGATTCCAGAGATACCGTTACTGTTCAGCCATGGCTCCTGTATCAGAACCATGTCAGCCCCACCTTGCTCAAGGTGGAGCATAAGACTGGCGGATGCCGCCTTGGAATGTTGGAGGTTAATCTGCAGAGTGTCCATTCTCTAGAATATCCTCCATGAGCGCTAGTTCGGCGCTCTCACCTCGAACATCGACCCCCACGAACAGCCTTTCGAGACTGAAGACGGAATCCCCGGCAGAGGAGCCGCCCCCGCTACTCTCAGCATCCGATGGAGCCGAGTCTCCCAACTCCATGCTGGCGGAGTTAATGGCCTCTCTTCCTCCCTCCGAAGTCATCTGCTTTGCCGCATTCGCGCCATCGGCTTCCTTCCCCTGCGCGGATGTCGCAGCTTCCGCATCGCCGACCACCTTTTTAGCCCACTCGAGCATTCGGGCATGCTGATCAATGGTTTGACCAGCACACTGATTGCCGTAGCGTGCTAAAATTTTGGCGGCCATGCGACGGTCCGAGCGAGCCTTTCTCGCCGCGGTGGCGCGCCGTTTAGGCCTCCCCTGAGGTGCCCTATCCGAGGTCCTCGAAGCTCCGAAGACGCGCGGCGCGAGTTCCTTGCTGGTGCTGCCGGTTCCGCCACGCACCGCACCCCCAGATACTCCATGCGATTTCGCACAGGCACTCCCCGTTACTGGCAGAATTCCGCCGCCTTTGTTCATTGTACCAGAAGGAGCTGGCTTCGACCCCCCTGAGGCACCGGCCATGCAGGCCTTAATAATAGTAATAGATTGGCGTAATAGTAGTGTTTGGCCGAGCTTCTCCTCCGACTTGTGGCGTGCGCCTTGATATTGTCACACAAAGCTACCTACAGTTTACGCCGACTCCGAACAACGATTGTATTTTTATGAGAAGCTGTTTTTTTTGGCAGAAATACACTCGGAGTTTTGCCATTGCCTGACAACGGACGACCGCTGTTAAGAAAAAAACCTTTTTTCTATATTTTTTTGGGATGTTGCTTTGACCAGGGTTTGAACCCGGGTACTGCGTGCAGGCCTTACTTAAGCCCTTAACACAGGGCGGTTTCGCCTCTGCAGGGCCAGAAGTCCCACCCGGGACAGAGACAGCTTTGGGTATCGACTTCGACGACCCTCCGCTGTCAAAGCTTTGTCGCTAGCCAGCTCCAGCTTCCCTACAGCGCTGACCGTGCACTCGTTGCCTTAGCCGGAGATGCCTTCGCCTCTTCAGAGCCCCCAACCGGGGTAGAGACAGCTTTGGATGCTGGCTCCGACGATCCTCCGCTGCTCGAAATTTTATTTTTGTTTTGTTTTGGTTTGTCTTTATTTATTTGTGTTGTAGTTGTATTCATCTTGCCCGACGAAGCGGGCGCAGTGGTCTAAGCATTGTAAGGGGAAATTAACGGTCCACCACAGCAGCGCCCCATGCCGCAGCAAGGCCACCGTTACTCCTTGAGGCGGCCTGGTATCAGGAAGGCGCCGTTATAATACAGCCGGTCTGGTAAACCCCCTGGCTGCAAACCCTCGAATGGGGACGGTGTCGCTTAACACTCTCGATTAGGGGGTCGGCAGTTCTTGGTCACCGTTCACGAGCAGCCCGAACTAGGGGAATGGAGTGCACTCGCCCAATATATAGAGATAAAGAAACGACCACACTGCCATCCGCTGATAAGGACTGGCCATGATTCGGCTAAGCCCCCGCACAAACGGCAAGGTGCCTGCCCTAGCGGCGGTCGCATTGAAGGATTTTTTATATTTTTTGACGTGGTGTAATGTACATACATATGTGCATATAAATGAGAGTAGGGTAACATGGACCAAGTAAGGAAAATAAGTAAGGAAATGTGGGGTGAGATTTCGAATATTTTTAGGATGAATAAAAATCTAAAAAATTTGATTTTGCGAAGTTATCGCAGAAATAGATGCAGAACCAATTGAGATCCCCTTCCTATATTTTGACTACTAGCTTGCCTCGTCGAGCAGGCAGTCATACGAACAAGATGATTACAACTAAAAAACAAAAAATTACAAAAACAAATGTGAAACCAAACGCAAATGCTAAACCATCAACCAATACATCTACAACATCAGCAACAGCTACAACAGCGACATCAACAGCAACCGCTATAACAGTAGTAGCAGCTACGAAGACAGTAATGTCAGTAGCACAAAAGGCACCAACGGCCACGCTCGGCAGTAATACACTGGGCGGTGGTAAAGGCACTAGGCGCAGGGGAAGCTTCCTTGAGAGCCTAACCGAGGAAGAGGCTGCCCTTTTCATCGAACACGCCAGAGAAGATGAGAAGCCAGGTACTAGCAGTGGCGGCGTGCATCGGGCGCAGCATCAGGTAGAAGGCACTAAGGGAGCTGAGACTCTGACCCCAGAATACTGGCACCGCTCCGCAAGCAGGAACAGAGCTGATAGTCGGCGTCGTTCCGGGAGCCGAGGCCGATCCAAGTGTCTGCAGCGCTCGAAGAGCAGGCATTCATCCAGCAGCAGGCACCGCTTTAGCAGCAGGCACCGCAGGTCTCCCAGTCGGACCTCATCGCATGAGTCAGGGTGGCAGCTGCAAGATAGCAAGAAGAGAAGCCGTAGGTGTAGACCTCCTCCATTACCCCCCTTTGGTCGACCGGGAGCCCTTGATTACCACCATCGAGCTGGTATTGGTGGGTCGGGAATCAAGTGGTATCTCTGGTACCTGGAGCAGGGGAAGACGCCGAAGGTAGGCCGCGCTATGGCGGAAGTAAGACAAGACATGGAGAAGGAGGTACTAGAGCGAGAAGAGAGAAAACGCAGAGGTAAAACATTTGCAACCGCTGGTATGCAGAAGAGAGGCGACACAGGTGAGCTACCCGTGCCTGCTGAAAAGCAGAGAAGCGGGCAACATCGCCTGCACGGCGAGGCGCAAATGCTCCCTGTAAAGGAGCATAATATAATGCTCTGCAAGCTGTTCCTGATCGGGAGCCACAGAAGTGGCCACCCAAGCAGACAGCTGCTTGCAGAGGAGCCCTCGCCTAGGCACGTCAGGAGGCATCTATATGAACTGACGGACGAAGTCCAGAGGTTCATTAAGCAACCTCTGGACCCGACAGCTTACAGACAGGCCCTGAACGGCATTCACAGGGACTCAGTCTCGGGTTATGTAGACTCTAGACCTGTGAATGCCGTTCTAGGCATACCACCCCCGGACATAGACGAGACGGAGCTTCATCTGCCTCGGGAGACACGCACAACACTCGCACAACTTCGCTCCGGCTACTGCAGCAGGCTGAACTCCTACTTGAGTAGGTTGAATGAGGTTGTGCCGAATGAGTGTCCGGCATGCGGAGAGACCCCACATCACTCGAAACATCTCTTCGCATGCCCGGAAAACCCGACAACCCTAACGGCCTTGTCCCTGTGGACAAACCCCACAGAAGCTGCACGCTTCCTAGGGTTGCCGTTAGTGGAACTTGACGACAACGACTGAGATACCAACCGTCCTGGGCGGGGTTGTTGTAGCCGCTACAACAACAACCAGAGACCCCCTCTCGCCAAATGGCGGAGAAGCGGGGAACCCACAGGTACCATAACAGTCACATCAACAGTTTATTTATTTATTTATTTATTTGTTACAGTCTTGCGACTTAAAAGTACAGATAGATATTTTTGATATATAACAAAGTATGCGTATATGTAAGTTTAAATTTTAAATTACAAAGCTGTTTATGTTCCAAAAACTATCAAATAACCTATATAAATGTATATTGTCTAACTAGTTGGGTAGCTGGCGAGGCCTAGTCTCCAGTCTACCTTTACATATCGTCACTCCTTCTTCTTCTTTATTGTCGCTGTAACCGCCTAAGCGATTTTGGCCGAGTCCAAAACAGCACGCCAGTTATTTCTCTTCTGTGCTAACTGACGCCAATTGGAAATACCAAGTGAAGCCAAGTCCTTCTCCACCTGGTCTTTCCAACGCAGAGGAGGCCTTCCTCTTCCTCTGTTACCAGCATCGCGGCCCGCGTTGAATATTTTCAGAGCAGGAGCGTTTCTGTCCATTCGAACGACATGGCCAAGCCAGTGGAGCCGCTGAATTTTAATTCGCTGCACTATGTCTATATCGTACACATACAGTTCATCGTTAAATCGTCTGCGATATTCGCCATCACCAACGCGTAAAGGTCCGTAAATCTTTCGCAGAATCTTTCTCTCGAAAACTCCAAGAGTCGCCTCATCAGATGCTTTCCTTGTCCATGCCTCCGCGCCATACACCAGCACAGGCATGATGAGTGACTTATAGAGTGTGATCTTTCAACGACGAGAGAGGACTTTACTTCTCAATTGCCTACTCAGCCCAAAGTAGCACTTGTTGGCAAGAGTGATTCTCCGTTGGATTTCAAGGCTGACATTATTATTGGTGTTAATGCTGGTTCCCAAATAAACGAAGTCGTCTACTTTTTCAAACTTGTAACTGTCAACAGTGACGTGGGTGCCAAGACGCGTATACTCTGACTGTTTGTGTGATGACAGGAGATACTTCGTTTTGTCCTCGTTCACCACCAGATCCATTCGCTTTGCTTCTCTATCCAATCCCGAGAAGGCAGAACAGACATAGCCCTTGTTTTTACCGATAATGTCGATGTCGTTGGCATACGCCAGCAATTGTACGCTCTTGTAAAGTATTGTGTCTGAGCGGTTCAGTTCTGCGGCTCTTATTATCTTCTCCAACATCAGATTAAAGAAATCACACGAAAGATAGTCTTGTCTTGTCTGAAACCTCGTTTGGTATCAAACGGCTCGGAGAGGTCCTTCCCTATTCTGACGGAGCTGGTGGTATTGCTCAACGTCAGTTTACACAGCCGTATTAGTTTCGCGGGGATACCAAATTCAGACATCGCGGCATAAAGGCAACTTCTCTTCGTGCTGTCGATCCTATTCTCGCAGGTCTTTTCCAAGATTTGGCGTATTGTAAATACCTATGGTGGATTTTGCAGGCCTAAAGCCGCACTGATAAGGTCCAATCAGCTCATTGACGGTGGGCTTCAGTCTTTCGCACAATACACTCGATAAGACCTTATAACCTATGCTTAGAAGGATGATTCCGCGGTAGTTGGCGCGTATGGCGGGGTCGCCTTTCTTATGGATTGGGCAGAGCACACTTAAATTCCAGTCGTCGGGCATGCGTTCATCTGACCATATTCTGCATACGAGCTGATGCATGCACCTCATCAGCTCCTCGCCGCCGTACTTGAATAGCTCGGCTGGCAGGCCGTCAGCTCCAGCAGCTTTGTTGTTTTTCAGCCGCGTAATCGCTATTCGTGGGACAGCTACTCCATCATAATCGACTGGGGACTCGGGTTCTTCTTTACTACTTTCAGCGCTGCTGCCATTCAGTAGGTTGTAAAAGTGTTCCCTCCACAATTTAAGTATATTCTTGGACATCGGTCACTAGGTCGCCATTGTTGTTCCTACAGGAGCTCGCCCCGGTCTTGAAACCTTCCGTAAGTCGCCTAACCCTCTGGTAGAATTTTCGGGCATTCTTCCTGTCGGCCAGCATCTCAAGCTCTTCGCACTCACGCAATTCGGCATCTCTCTTCTTATTGCGGCAAATACGTCTCGCTTCCTTCTTCAGTTCCCTATAACGGTCCCACATGGCTCGCGTTGCGCCCGATCGCAGCGTGGCCCTGTAGGCGGCATCTTTTTTCTTTGCGGCTTCATGACATTCCTCATCGTACCAGTTGTTCTTTCGGGCTCGCTGAAATCCAACTACTTCTTCGGCGGCGGTACTTAATGATCGGGAAATGTGGTTCCACTGCTCGCGTGTGTCGGATTGTTGAAGAGTGCTCTCAGAGAGCAGGTGTGTGAGTCGAGTGGCGAATAAATTGGCCGTCTGTTGTGATTGCAGCTTTTCGACGTTAAGCTTTCCTTGCATTGTTGGGCGCACATTTTTTGCTGCACAGAGGCGGGTGCGTATCTTGGCTACAACAAGATAGTGGTCCGAGTCGATGTTTGGCCCTCGGAGTGTACGTACGTCTAAATCGCTTGAAGCATGCCTTCCGTCTATCACAACATGATCGATTTGGTTTCTCGTTTTTCGATCTGGAGACAGCCATGTAGCTTGGTGGATGTTCTTATGCTGGAACCTAGTACTACATATTATCATGTTTCGGGCCCCGGCGAAGTCGATCAGCCTCAGTCTGTTATCGGACGTTTCGTCGTGGAGGCTGAATTTTCCGACAGTGGCGCCAAAGATCCCTTCCTTGCCCACCTTGGCATTAAAATCGCCAAGTACGATTTTGACATCGTGTCGGGGGCAGCGCTCATATGTACGTTCCAAGCGCTCATAGAAGAGATCCTTGGACGCCTCATCCTTCTCTTCCGTCGGAGCATGGGCGCAGATGAGCGAGATGTTGAAGAATCTAGCTTTGATGCGGATTGTGGCTAGACGTTCGTCCACCGGGGTGAACGCCAGTGCTCGGCGACGGACTCTCTCTCCTACCACGAATCCAACACCGAATTTGCGCTCCTTTACGTGGCAACTGTAGTAGACGTCGCAAGGCTTCACGCTTACTTTTCCTTGCTCCGTCCATCGCATTTCTTGGATGGCGGTGATGTCAGCCTTTGTCTTCCCGAGGACATCAACCGCCGGGAAGAGGCACCTTCCCCATTAAGGGTCCGGATATTCCAGGTGCATACCCTTAAATCATAGTCCTTTATACGATTGCCGTGGTCGTCATCAGAAAAAGGGGGTCTCATCCGAGGCTTTTTAGATTTTTTCATTGGGCGGGGTTTTAACGTGGCGGGACCCAAACCCAGCGCACGCGAAGTTTTACGATTTCTCACTTTAGCTCGCTCCCAAACGGGTGTTTGGTTGCTACCCAGAGGATACGTGGATATAAATATCCGGACGTTGTGAGCTGCGATTTGAACCGTACGCACAAGAATCGCATCTGGCCACTCCACTTCTGCGCACGGAACCATATCGTCACTAAACACGAATAAAGGCGCGAGCTCAAAATTTGACGGCGAAAAAAGACGCATAAAAAACTTCAGCGTCAAAGACTCTTAGCATACTTCACCGAAGTTTTTCATAAGCATATTTTTTCGCAAAATTTTTTACGCGCCTTTTTTCGCCGTCAAAACACTAGCGCGCCTTTATTCGTGTGTAGTAACGATATGTACAATGTGCAGCGGGCGGAAAGACCTTGTTTCCGCTCCGCGTTGCTCACGAGTTGATAGTCACGGTCGGAAAGGCCGAGTTTCCGATCCATGTTCCCGTCGTGATTCCGTGATGTGAGGCGGGCGGAAAGGCCTACTTTCCGCTCCGCGTTATGGGCGGGCTGTTGGGCATAGTCGGAAAGACCGAGTATCCGATCCATACTCACAGCGTCTTTCGTATGCTGGATCATTTGCTGCTTGGTCGGGTGGAAAGGCCTGGTTTCCATTCCGTGCTTTCCTACCTAATAGCCAGAGTTTTACAGTGATCAAATATTTGTCTTTTAGAAACAGCAAAGTTTTCACAGTCTTTTACATGTGGCGGTAACTCGTTGAAACACTTTAAACCTTTATAAAATATATTTTTTTTGTCTACCTCAGTTCTATAAAGTGGGAGTCTAAAGCAATTGTTTTCCCTGAGTATGTATGAATGAGTTTCATTTATATACCGAAGATTGTCGCTCAGATAGTCTGGAAGTTTACCGTTCTTTATGTTGTATATGAATTTCATAGCATGATAGAAAACCTCAGCTCTATTTTGCATTTTTTGCAATTTCTCGATATTCGCGTCGCTTGCTAAGAACATTGTTGGGCAGTATATAAAATGTGGTTTTACTATAGATCTATAGACGAGGGTTTTATACCTTCTTCTCAGATACTTGCAAGATCTTTTCATAAGACCAATTTTTTTCGCAATTTTGTTCCCTGTTTGCTCAACATGCTCATCAAATTTTAGTTTATTATCTATATATATACCCAGGTACTTAATGAGTTTAACTTCCTCAATTTCTTCATCTTTGATTTTTAAATGGTAACTGGTGGTTCCAAGAATAACTGCTCTAGTGAGGATCATGCACTGTGTCTTTTTTACATTCAGCTTAAGTTTATTTAAACACAACCATTTGTACAAAGAATCCAAGTCTTCTTGCATTTTAGTCATCGCAGTCTGTAAGTTTCTGTCACTGATCGTTAACAGTGTATCATCAGCGAACAGTTTTAACTTACAGTGCTTGAGTGCCATATTTATGTCGTTAATGTAAATATTAAAAAGAACTGTGGCCAATACCGATCCCTGCGGCAACCCAATATTAACTGCCACTTTATTTGACACACTTGACTCGATTACAGTTTGTTGCATACGATCTGAGAGAAAGCTTCGAAACCAGTTAAGCTCCGTGTTTTCAATACCAATGCATTCGAGCTTTTTCAACTTTCTTGCCCTGTCAATGGTCTCGAAAGCTCTTTTGAGATCAATAAAAACCGCAACGATATTCATCTTCGAGTTAAGGTCTTCCTTCCACTGGGATATAACAAAATTTAGCGCAGTCTCGCAAGAGTGTTTAGCTCTAAAACCTGATTGCTCCTGAATGAGTATGTTTTTACTTTCAATGTGGCGATTTTTAACCACATTTTCCAAGATTTTTTCCATATTAGGCAGTGTATTAATTGGTCTAATTTCCTCAGCTTTTACAGATTTTTTCACTTTTTTTACCGGAACTATGGTCGAGGTTTTCCATTCTTTTGGTACTGTTCCTGATTCAAGACTCTTATTTATTAATAAGGCGTAAAAGTGTCCCATGTATTTAACAGAATCCTTGGTAACACCTTCAGATAATGAATAATTTCCACCAATTTTAGTCTTAAATTTCTTCACTATAAGCATAACATCCTCGTAACAGTTCACAATTTACGTTCTCTATATTACTATTTATGTCGACGATACTATCCACAAAGAACTTGTTTAGTTCTTCGGCGATTACCATACTATTTCTGTATATTTTTCCGTTGATGAGAACTTCTTTGATATTGTCCCTGTTACACGTATTATTAACAATATTCTTTAAATATTTCCCCATTAAACGACTATCACCTCTATTAATTTCTACCTTGTGTTCCATATATTGAATTTTCTTAATTTTAATCATTTTCTTATACTCTTTCTTTATTTTGTTGTAATCTACCCAATCACCTGTGAGTACTGCCCTTTGGTTTAGTTGTCTATCATACCATTTATTTCTAAATTCAACCCGCCTTTGTACCCGAGAAGTTAGTTGATTCATACTCGAAATCAAACAAAGATTGATATTTTCGAGCATATCATCAAGATTGAAACTATTCAGGTTTGCAAAGTTGCATTGTCTCAAAAGATTTATGAGGTTGTCTGGGCTGTACTCATCCCAAGAAATTAATTCAGAGAGTTTATTGATTGGGCCTTGTTTTTTTATATTGCATTTGAACATTATGGTTTCATGATCCGATATTCTATGTTCCCCAGCTTTTTCACATGAAACTTCATTAGTGTTAGAGTATAACAAGTCGATGAGTGTTTCGGACTGTGCAGTAACCCTGGTATTAAAGTTGATTAACTGTTTCATTGCCTGCTGAGAGAATATCTCATTAAGTTTCCTACTATATGTCGATTATATATTCATATTTATATTAAAATCCCCAATAGTAATGGTATTTACCATGTTATCGCATG
Organism: Rhagoletis pomonella; assembly: GCF_013731165.1. Lineage (NCBI taxonomy): Eukaryota > Metazoa > Arthropoda > Insecta > Diptera > Tephritidae > Rhagoletis > Rhagoletis pomonella. Next base: position 10,838,130 of record NW_023458568.1, on the reverse strand, counting down.
TTTCGGACAAAATGGCCTCCATATACGTCAGAAAATCTGCATCACTCGAACTGGGTGAGTGATAGACTACCCCGATTTTCCATTTGGTTTCACAATTTTTCAATTGTACGACTATACACCAGACATTTTTATCAATGGACCTATTTATTATTATTTTAAAGTCTATTGTGTCTCGCAAAATTACAATTACCCCGCCAGTGTGTCTACTATACGAGTCACACCTAACAAACTGATAAGTCGGATATTATACTATTTATATTAAGATACACACATTTTAAGTAACTGTTACGCTTTTCCATTACCCCTAATTGCTAACACCCTACTCTTAGTTTTTCTAGTTTCAGTTTTCTAATATAGATAGGACATTCACGACTAAATGCCTTGTGCACTACATCCAGGTTCAGCCCTAACTCTATAACAGCATCACAACAATTTCCACAAATTTCTTTTTGGCTACTGCCAGTGAAACTCTCAGACTTGTGCTCTCCCATGCATTTGCTACACCTAAGCTTTTTGTTACAGTTGTTAGAGGTATGGTTGAAGCCCAGACACTTGTAGCATCTTCTCACGGTTTGCCCATCATAGACGGGGCATCGATCCCACCCAATATTAAGTGTCTTTGACTCCAATACCTGCAGGAAGAATTTGTGCTCAATTTCTATTAATGCACTGAATGAAGGAAATGCCTCACTACTGCGCCTGGACTTAAATATTTTTACACATTTCAAACTAGCGTAATTTAAATAGCTATTCTGAGCTTTTATCTTATTTATTATCTCAGTCTCAGAATATTCAGCGTTTATGTGGGCTAACAAAATTTTAGGCGTATTAACTTTGGGTTTGGTGATGTCGTACACTTCTTTATTTAAGTTGTCTGCTAGAGCAGATTTTATTCTGTCCTTATCTGAAACGCTATTTGCGTTTATAACCACAGCCCCGTTATTCTTATTTGACACTATTATCAAATTTTATATCAGATGCATCGATCTTATTAAGGTCCACCCTAGTCTTCTCAGCTGCTTGTTTGTTTTTCGGCCTGACAATTATAGGAGGAATACCTTTCAATGCATTGGCGTACGATACACCCACACTTTGTGCTTTCTCTTGGCTTATAGTTGTCACTTTCTTCACCTCGCTAATTATTTCTTGTTTTTGTTTGCATAGCTCACTAGTGGATGAATCTACCCTATCCATTTTGTCTTTGTTTACTTTACACAGCCCCTATACTCTTTTTATTACATCAAGTTTTTCTTGGTTTGCCCTCTTTATACTATCAACCAACATTTTTACCTCTTTGCTGTGATTTTTTAACATTTTTTCAATATCTGTTTTTTGTTATATTATATTCATCTTGTTAGCCTCAGCTATACCTATCATTTCTCTAAGAGCTTTATCCACATTGGCTATGTACATCATGCAGTTGTCGCACATGAAGCGTAGGAGCGGACAGTTTTCTAGTGCCTTCAGGCTGTAATCGTCAGCCGACGCACATGCTTGCGTTCTATGGTACACTTTCCCCCACACACCTCTGACGCCTTTTCGGCATTTCGCGCATTCTGACATCTTCGCACTCACTCAGCAGCCGCTATGTTTGGATGAATATACGTATATACATACGTATGTGTGTACATCGTCTTAAATGCGCGCTATATTTGTCAATTTTGCTTATTTGAATTTTATTTTTATTTCGACGAAACCACTGTCTGCTTATTGGTTTAAATCGTTATTTTTCATCCAATAATCCAATTTTAATCCAATAATGCAACTATTAACTTTACACTTTGCAATATTGTTATATTTTTTAACACCATTAACAGAGCGATAAAAAACACGTCCGTTCGCGATCAATTCTGTTCTGTTACACAAAAACGCACCAGTTTACAGGTTACACCACCTGAGCCACCGTCCCTCAAACGGCCGCAGGAGCTCCCACCCCCTCCGACAGAGTCTAGGCGTTTGGATGGGTCTGCGGGCCAGGGTCGCCCACAGGAGGGTACCACTAAGCAGCCTAGCTATTCGGATGCTCTTAAAGGCATCCGGGTGACTGTGCTACTCTGTGATAATCCTGCTGCTGCCCTATGCCCTGAGGACCTAACCAAACTCCAGGATGCTATTATGCACGAGGTCCTTAAAGGGTGGAAGCACCCACTAATCATTTGTGGGGTATTCTTCAGGTTAGGCATGCTCCTTGTGGACTGCAAGGATGAGCGGACCGCAGCATGTACATTCCACCTAATCAAGCTTTCAGTCTAAAAGACATTCTAAATATTACAAGGCAAATGACAACATCATCATTGTTGGAGACATGAATGCATGGGGCCCCCAATGGGGTTCTGACTAATAACAAAGGAGGGGGAGATATTTGAAGAACTGGTCCTCACAGAAAACTTCATTGTCTTAAATGACAACGCACCTACGCACTTTTCCACACGGGGAACATTTACACAGGTAGACGTAGCTATGTGCTCAGCCGAAATTGTGACAAAGTTAACGTGCACTACACTTAACCAGCTACACGGACTCCCTGCTTCAAAATATGTAACAGATAAAGCAAACTGGACCAATTTTCAAACTGTTGCCAGCAATTTTTTATCCGAAATTCCAAAATCAATTAATCTTAATAAGGAAGCGAGTGTGATACAAAGGGCTTTTTGCACTGCTGCGCATTTTTCTATACCGCAAACTCATTACAAGCTACATAAAAAAATAAAGGGTGAACACACCAAAACTGCAACACTTAGAGATTACTACCAGAAACAAACTAGAAGGCTTTGAAATTATTTTTTTTTGTATTATGTAACCTGGAAGTTTAGATGTTATTAAAATATTAAAATATTAGTTGTGATCGGTATTTTCCTCGCACACGCGCCATCATCTTCAGCACGACTGTATCCTCGACTTTGCGCGATGCGCACAACTAATTTGTTTTGCACTCTTCAATATTTTTTACTGTTTCACCTGTTTTCTTCAAGATTCCTTTGACAATTGACCAATATTCCCCAATAAGACGTATATCTGGGCTATTGGGTGGATTGCAGTCGTGAGGTACAAAATTGATGTTATTTGCATTATACCACGGCAATGTGTCCTTGGCATAGTGTCAGCTTGCCATGTCCGCCTAGAACAGTGGCCTACTACCTTATCTGTTGATAAATGACAGAAGACGCCTTTTGAGGCACTCATCCCGATAAACTTGATCATTCATTGTCCCGGATGGGCCACAGGAACAAATAGCTTGCCAAACCATGTTGTTTTTTTGGAAATTTGGACTTCATTTTCAGCTTACAGCTTTCAGGGGCATCTTGACGACTTGCAGCAGTATAAAAATCTTGGCCTGCAATTTTTAAAGCAGTAGGTTTCGCAGTCCATAACAATGCAGTTTTATTTTTTAATTTAGAATTCATACAACTTCCGACTGCGGGATTTCGCTGTAACATTCTACTTTGCGCCTCGGTCTGGCGCTGTTTGAGTTGTAACACATCTCAATGAAGCTTTCCGCTTTACCTTTTGTACGAAGAACTGCGATCTCCGTACGGATTTTGCAACATAACGCGACAAAACCTTCGGATCTCGCGAAAACGCACTGAGGGCCTTCCGAGCATTTTTTTTATCACTTTGACCATGCTAACCCCCGATGCCTGGTTTTCTCGTAACTGCCAGGCCTTATTTGCACCGATTTAAACCCTGCAAACTGTCGACTAGTGCAATCTTTAATTTTTAGCAACTTTAAGTGTACTTAAGGCCGGATCATTTATAAACTCGTGCAAAAAGGTTTGTCTCGTTTCTAACTCGGTTGCCATTTTTAACTCAACTAGGAATCAAATTCAAATGAAATTTTTTCTACGTCCAACTAAGGTCATGTACAACTTATGGTATTTCAATTTCAAAATATTGAAATCTTTTTGGGTAAGTTATAAACTTTCCAAAGTGTCGCAGTTTTGCTGTGTTCACCCTTTAGTCCCATACTGGTCTGAATACCTATCCTCCCTCAGGGAAGAGAAACGTAGCCTGTGGAACATTTACAAAAAAACCCGCTCGGAGTCGAATCTTTTAAAATATAAAAAGGCAAACGCCATATTTAAAAAGAAACTTAGAGAAACCAAACGGAAGAGCCTCGAAAAATCTCTTTCCAATTCTATAAACCCACAGTCAAACCCTAAGGAAATCTGGACTAAAATCAAAACACTTACCGGAACGTTCAATCAATGCTCAATAAAAGTTATTGAAACCGATAAAGCGACAGTGACAATTTTGTAACGAAAGGCATTTTCCGTAATGTCAGTGACAATTCGACAGTTTGGTGGGTGTTTTGTTTCAATAAAAACAATTGTCACCACGTCTTAAATTCCATGAGAAATTCCATTGAAAAAGTGACAAATTGTCATTGTCGGGTTTAAAATTGTCGTTGACAAAATTGTCGTCAGTCATGTGGAATTTATATGTAATAATTGCATTTGCATTATTTTAGTTTTAAGAAATATTCCAATTATTGAAAAGTAATGAAATGCGCGCAATAACCATATAAAAAACTTACAAAATTCCCCTGTGTAAACTTTTCAAACGGAGCTATTTGGTTTTGTCGCCATTGTCGCGACAATTTTGTCAGAGTGACAATTGTCAGCACAATTGTCGACAATATTCCATATTATCACTGTCGTTTTCCAAAAATTTTCACAGTTGCCTACAAACGTATATGAAACAGGAAAAATGTCGCCGACAATTCCGGCAGTGAAATTTTAGAGAAAAATCGACAATTGTCGCACCTGTCACTTTTATGAAATAGGCCCCAGGGCGCAATTTATTCACCCGAGGAAGTTACAACCCATTTTGCGTCCGTCTGGTTTAACTATTCCAAGGATTCAAATTTTAAAAATGAATTTAAGACACAAAAAATACACCTGTAGTTCACTGTCTTCAACCAGCAATGCAATATAAAGTCCTATTACTCTTTTCGAATTTGAAACCACAATCTCTCCTACGTCGGGGAAATCACCCGGAAGGGATAGAGTTTCGTATCCAATGCTGAAAAATGCTCCAACAACTTCAAAAAAAAAAACGAATAATAACTTTGTACAACAATATCTTTGCCCAAGGCATCATACCTCAGGCATGGAAAGATGCTATCGTAGTGCCAATCCCCAAGCCAAATAAATCAAGCACAGACGTCTCGGGGTTCAGACCAATTAGTCTTCTCCCTTGCTTAAGCAAGGAACTCGAAAGAATGGTTGCGAAAAGAACAATTCGGTTTGGTCCTACTAACGGCTTTATCGATTCACATCAGACAGCATTTAAAGAGGGGCAAGGAACAATAGACGCTTTGCTGGTTTTCGAAAATTACGTATCAAACGCTTTGGCGACAAAGCCTCGATGTTGTGAAGGCTTACGATAGGATAGGCATTCATGTAGTTCTAAGACAACTTCCAAGGTTGAAAATTGGCCCAAAAATATATACACCCCTATGCTGTAATCCGTCGTAGATTCGATTTTGCTACGTATCGTAAAATTGGTATGCTGAAATCCGCGTTGTCGTATCGTGATTTCGAAATTCGGGGGCTATCCTCGAAATTCGTAATGTTGGTCTGAATCCGACGTAGCTGTAAATACAAATGTATTTGTCGGAAATTTTGTACGAAGAGAAACTAGTGTCAAAGCGAAACAAATTGTTTTAAAATATCAATAAAATAAATTGTGTAAACGCAAAAATATGTAAGTTAAAGTGTAGATAGAAAAAAATTAGGTTATTATTAAATACTTCCGACATATCAGGTCGAAGATCACAACAAATCGGTCGCAATACGAAAAATGCATGGGCGAAAGGCCGGCCATTGCTTGAGGCTTTGCAAAATGTTTTTAAGTTTTTGTCAATGTTTTTGCGAAAGTGGATTGCGCCAACCCCACATCAAAGTCTTTCCCGAACACACTGTTGGCAGCTTCCTTCAGCGGAAAATCGCAAAACTGCCATCAATCTACCGATGATGATTTTACACTTCGCCCAAGCTCTTCCTCCATAATTATTAGAACGCTTTTAAATGCGTCTTTGTTGAGGCGGAAATTTTTCACAATCTAAATAGATCACAACTACTAGCAATCTCCTTTGTATATTAATGCAACTGTTAGCATGTTCTTCTTCCTGAGACAAAAGTGCTCCGGCCACTGATTCCATTGTATTCTACTTAATTAAGGAAAATTCTTTTCAAATAACGACTAAACTAATTTTTTTAATTTCGCTATTTACTTGCGATTATATTTATTTTGATTTGTTTCTGTCAAAGCTGCTGATTAAGAACTTCGAATTTCATGCTTTTAGCTGGCAGTGCCGTTGATAGTTACGATCGGATAGCATACCAATTTTAGATTTTTCGGAAGGAACTACGAATTCGTAACTACGAAGATTCGGTTTACAGCATACGGGTGATAATTTTGTAAAAGCATTCTTGACTAATAGAACGTTCGCTGTCCAATACAACAATAAATAAAGATGCCTCATAATGGAATACCTCAGGGCTCTCCCCTGTGTTGGTCCTATCTGGTTTTATTCGTGTAGTTATAGTCAGCCTTCTTCTTTCTTAGGCAGAGAAGGTTCTGCCGTTCAATATGCGGCCGTGAGGCTGCCGAAAACTCTATCTAGGCAACTTTGCAGTTGCCGAATTAGGAGAAATGATGAGGTTTATGCTGCATAAATTATGCATGTCAATCATATTCTGTTCTATTTACTAAGTCTTAACCCTATTTATACAAAATTTGTCACCGAAAGTGATTTTCATAACTCCGCCTCTTTCTTTTCGTTTTCATTATCATTGCATTGCTGAATTTGGAAGCAACCAATGATGAGGCAGCTGGCAGCGCAGCTGGCAGAGCTGAGTCAGTGTTGCCGCGCCGTCCCAAAAAAATGTATCACCGACCAAGCCAAAAATGTATCCAAATGTATCCATTTTTCTTGTTTTACGTATCCATCTCATAATTTGTAAGAAAACCAAACATTTTCAAGAAAAATACATAATTTAACCCATCCTAAGGACTTGGAATACGTGTATATATATTTTTATATTTCATAAAATCAAACATTTGTTATTTCAATTAATAAATAATATTTTTTATGCATAAGTATTTTGTAAAGTAAGTATAATAAATAGTAATTAATATGTTACATTTGTACCTGTACACTCTAAAAAGTGTGTGTAAAACTACTACTGAAAAGTATCTATTTTTCAACAGGAATCTGTATAAATATACATAAGATGTTCAGGATTTGATTTTGAACTTCAGATCTTTAAAATATACACATGAAATGTTTAAAGTTGCAAAAATTTTTAAACTAAAAATACATTTCCTACAAATAATAAACATTAGGGGCTTACATTTACTCTATTTTAAACATTTTATGTGTTATTTTGCTCTCTGCGACAAATTTGGTATGTTAAAGTAAACAGGCAGTGTTTAATTTTATTACGCGGTGTGCCAATTTGCACACATTAAAAGAGGAAAATAGTTACCTCTCTTAGGTCCGGTTTTTCAGTGCCAGTTTAAACTTAGATTAAGTAAACTGAGTTTAAATTGAACAGCTGGCTGGCATTTGATTGGTTGATCTTAGTTTAAACCAGCCAGATCGGGCGTTTAAACTTAGTGTAAACCACGGCCGTGCACTGAAAAACTGGCCTTAATACGCGCAAATAAACAAAAAAAAAATTAGAGTGTATTTAAAGTAGTTTCAGTAAAATTCATAAAAATTTACTTAAATAAATCAAGTTTTGTTTTTTAAACTGCGTATTTATACTACATTGAGATCTTTCTTTTTAAATTAACAAATGAAAATATGTGATATGAAAGAGATATATTTACTTTATATATGTATATATTAAGATCTTGCTTAAAGCATCTTTTTTAGCTAACTAAACAATTGCGCCTTACACTGCTTTGGTGAGATCTCTTCATATGTTCATTGCTTCGTTCACAAAAAATAAAATGCTCTAATTTCACGATTAAGTAGCGATTTTTAAAACAAAACATTTTTGAAAATCGAGGTTTTAACGAAAAAAACTTTATTGAAAATATAAAATTTTGGCCTATTTAAAAAAGTATCCACATTTATACTGATCGGAAAAAATAAGTATCCCGCAAAAATTCGTCTAAAAATGTATTCAATTGGATCTATTTAGATCCAAACGGCATCCCTGAGCTGAGTACGTTGCCGAACTATTCTACTTGTGAGTGATCGAGAAGCAACCAATCAAAAATGTGCAGCGGTTAGCGGAAGCAGCGAGCATAATTGAAATACTCTGCTTGCAAGCGGCAGGGCTAAATGTTAATAACGTTTGCCCGGTCAGCATTGCCCTCAAAAGCATATTTAGGTCGCTGTACTCATATTGCTTAGGTCGTGCATATGTAGGTTGGTGCTTGTAATGCATTTGGTATGTGTGATCACTACCCTTACCGTCAAAAAGAAGAATTTATTTCGTCTGAGTGATGAAAAACATTTTTTTTTTGTGAGTGGAGTTATGCAGATACTTTACGTGCGTTATATGTTTATATTTTGCTTATTACTAGATTCTTATTGTATTGAGCATGAGTGTTTTCTATCTTTTTTTTCTTTAGCTTATTTCTAAGTGTCTTTTTAAAAGGTTATTGTGTAATTCCTTATATCTACCATTAATATCAAGTGTGGAATTTACTCCGTTTTTATTTACAATTTTATATGGGCCATGATACGGGCTTTAGTTTTTCTTCTTATTTTCTACTCTTACATAAACTAAGTCTCCTATTTCGAACTTGGATTTGTTTACATTATTGTCGTACTTTGACTTTCGTTTATTTTTTTACAATATTTATTATGTTTCTGGCATTCTTTATTGAGGTTTGGAGTCTCAGTTTCAACTCATTGGCATAATTGTCAATGTCATAAATTTCATTTTGCTTGCTTATGTTATCGCTTGGCAGCGTGGGTAATTTACCAAATACTAATTCATACGGCGAATACAAAGTGTCTACGTGTGGGGTCGTATTGTATGCGAAAGTGTAATACGGTATCCACTTGTCCCATTCATAATCTTCGGCAAATGAAAGTAAATATTCGTTGAGTGTTCTGTGGTTTTTCTCAAGTGCACCTACTGTCTGATGGTAATATGGCGTGGAAAATATTTGTTTAGTGTTAAGTAGATTGCATACATTTGTCATTAGCTCATTTACAAATTCTGTCCCTCTGTCAGATTTTAATGTTTTAATGAAACCGTACTTGAGAATTAGTTGTTCAACTAAAGTGGTTGCTATCGGTTTTGCGTCTTTACTTACAATTGGGTGTGCTATCACAAATTTCGATAAATCACATTGCATTGTTAATATGTATCTGTAGCCGTTTGATATGCGTAGTAGGCCTACAGTGTCAATTGTTACAGTTTCGAATGTTGACGTTGGCGTGTCTGTCACTACAAGTGGTTCTTTTGTATGTCTTACTATTTTGTTTTGTGTGCATTTTCTACAGTTGTTTATAAATTATTTGACCATCTGTCTCATATTTTTCCAAATATATCTTTGTTTGAGTTTTAAAATAGTTTTTCGAATTTCTAAGTGGTCTGCAATGTTTGAGCAGTGAAATTCATCTATCAGTTTGTATTTAAGTATCATGCTTTCTATTTCCCTTGGAGCTTTGTATATAAGTATTTTTGTTGGCACGCGTTTAGTCATTTCTAATTCATTATATTTTTTCTTGAATGCATTCATATCAATATTTTTAAATATAAAATCGTTTTCACAAAGGGCTAGCTCCTTTATATGCGAATTTCTTAGTAAACTATGTAGTTTCTCCAACATTGAATCTAGATTCAAAGGGTCATCGCTACAAGTTATGTGCACTTCATTTTTAATTATTTCAATTGTAGTACTACTATCTTTTTCAATAATAAATTTCAATTTCTTTAATTTCTTTACGTCATTAAAAGATGTACATTTCCAAATATGAAGTTGATCAGGCTCCTTGGAAGTTGTGTTGTCTTTGTTAATGCGTGTACCGGTATTCGTATTTTCTTGCGCTAATTCATTTTCTTTAATTTCTTTCAATTTTGCGGCCTTGCTCCTTGTTAAAACGTAAATAAATACATTTTTTATCTCCTTTCTCATTTTTGCTAATTTGGATCATTGATTTAAGTACGTCTTGATGCGTGATAATGCATCTGCGTTCGTATTTATTTTTCCTTGTTTGTATACAATCTCGAAGTCGTATTCTGATAAATCTACTATAATTCTTGTCATTTTTGATGATGGATTACTATACGAAAACAGGGACACAAGTGGTCTGTGGTCAGTTACTACTAAAAATTTTCTGCCATAGAGATAAGTATAAATGGTTTGTCAATGAATGAGTATTGTGGTATTGGTGGGTTAATTAACTTCTCTTTTAAATTATTAAATGCTTTTTCGCATTCTTCAGACCAAATGAAAGGTTTTCTTTTTTTCAACAGAGAATTTAGACATTTGACGATTTGTGCAAAGTCTGGAATAAAACGCCTGTAATAATTGCAAAATGCTATAAATCTTCTTGTTTCGTCTGGATTTGTTGGTCTTGGATAATTGCGTACTACTTCACATTTAGTTGGGCCAGTTTTGATACCTTTGTCCGTTATGAAATGTCCTAAATAAATGACTTCTGATTTAAGGAATTGACATTTGCTTGCATTTAATTTGAGGTTGTAATACCTTAGTCTTTCAAAAACTTTTAAAAGGTTTTTATTGTTGTGTTTTAAAGAACATCCGAAAAACAATGATGTTATCTACATAAACGAAAGCTTCTGATTTTGAACCGCTTAGTGCGATTGTTAACATCCTTTGGAAACTGTTTGATGATATTTTTAATCCGAATGGCAATCGTTTAAACTGGTAGTGTCCGTCTTGTGTGGAAAATGCTGTTGGTGGTCTTGAATCGTTTTGCAAAGGTATTTGGTGAAAAGAACTTGTCATGTCTAGAGTTGTGAAATACTTGGCTCTTCCTAAGACATCTAATACATCCTCTAATCTTGTTAGTGGAAATTTGTCATTTACTATTTTGTCATTTAATTATCTATAGTCGACTACTAAACGCCATTTCTCATCGTTTTCACTCTTTTTGGGTACTAGTAGTAACGGAGAGTTGTATGGGCTGACTGACGGTTCGATGGTGTCGTTATCAAGCATTCCCTGTACCTGTATTAGTATCGCCATTTACTAGCTGAAAATCGATAACTGATTTATCTTTTTCTATAAGAAAATTGAGCTTTGACGCACCTACTCAATAAATTTCTTCTTTTCTTATTCCTGTTAATTTGCATTTTGAGTCGGTGTCGAAGTCAAATCCGTTGTTGAATGGATTTTTACAAATCGGAACGTCTGCTCCTGTGTCTATAAGGAATGTCATGGGCTTATTGAATTCTAAATTGTGTATTGTTATATAATTTGTTAAATTTTGTGTAATTACATAAATATTTTTACGATTAGTGTGGTTTATGAGTCCCTGTCCCCCGGTGGAGTGCCCCTGTAGTCCTCCGGGTCGCCTACGTTTCCCTAAAATTGGACAACGTTCATGCGGCGACTATTTCTCTCCTGCTTTCTAGGCAAGGATCTTTGGTTATTCCTATTGGAGTTATTGGACTGTCTTTCGTTAGAATAATTACTCTGATTATTCCTGTAATTATTATGTCTTGCATTATTTAAGCTCCTATTTGAGTTGTGGTTGGTCAGGATTGCTCCTTGAGTTATTGCGTATTCTACTGTTATTATTATAGCTATTGTTGTTGTTATATCTGTTGTTACAATGAAAATGACCACTATTGCTCTGCCTGTATAAATTACTTGCATTGTTTGTATGGTTGGTCCTATTTCTAAAGAACATAACACTCCCGCTACCTTGTTGGGTCCCTTGTTCTATTTCTAGAGCAAGTTCAACAGCGCTGTCAAAATATTTGGATAGAGCAGCTAATACCGTTTGCTTGAACTGTTCATTCAGTCCATTTTTAAACACCGTTAAGCTATATTGCTCATTTAGGTTAGCGATCAATGCTTTTTGTTCGTTCGTTGCATTCGTACCCAATTGCCCTATTTGCAAAGTGTTTAGTTCAGACACCAGTTGTAATATTTTGTTTTTGAAGTTCGTAATGCTGGAATTTCTTTGTCCGATGTTGGCTAGTTGGTTCTGGACTTGGGGTATTCTTGCTGTGTTTTTGTATTTGTCTTTTAATAAATCGTTAAGTTGTTGGAATGTTTGGGGAGTTTGTATTGCAGTCACGTTTGTTTTCACCGTTTGGCTTAGTTTTACGTAAAGTATAAAATCTATTAGTGCACTTTTGCCATCTTCAGATAAGTCATTGTATATGATTTCGGTTATTTTTAAAAATGCTTCTAATTCCCTATAGTTTCCGGAAAAGCTCGGAATGGCTTTTGAGGCCAGTTGCAAATTAAAATCATTCATTATTTTTATGCTTTGAGTTGACTCTGAGCTAAAAATTTCTATTAAGTATTTTATTTTCTTATTTCTTTTTTTATTCTGTTTTTATTCTTGCTGTATACTAGTATGCATAAATTTATGTAATTACGTTTTTTTTTTTAATTTTATTTATCATTAGGAAATAATTTTTACTAATAACTGAACCCTTAATATTATATTTTGTATTACATCAACATAGCCTTGCAAAATATGACTAACACGAATGCAATAAATTATAATTAATGTATTTATAGGTATGTTGGTTTAACCCTAATTTAGAATTGCACCCAATTTGTATGTGTTGAATTCTGATGCTGTTGTGCTTGTCCTTGGCCGGGTTGTGGTTCAGTTCTCTGTCGACGTAGTCGTCTGTTTTAATATTTTTCCAATATCGTGAATATGGCCACCTGTACGAGGATTATAAAAAGTACTATGAAGCCGACTGTATAGAATTCGGAGTCCTTATTGTCATCGATTTCGGGTTTGTGCACCTTAGGTGGTTCGTATCTTACTACAGTTGTGTCTGCTTGCGCATCCTTACCGACTTCGTAGCCCGTAATGGCTATCATGATGGCGCTAAAAACTGACTTCCAACACGCCATGTTGTTAGATTCGATGCAACATTTACAAATTTATGTTTATTAAGGTTATTGCCATATCTTTGGCAGGATATTAATCAGTTTCCGCAAGATTTTAATAAGTTTGGAAGGATAGTTATGATCCTGAGAGTATAGTGATTTGGCAGGATCGCATTGTGGTGGCGAACTTAATAGACTGGCGGGATCGACATGTGGCGATCTTAATAGACTGGCAGGATCGCCATGTTTGGTCCTATCTAGTTTTATTCGTGTAGTTATAGTCAGCCTTCTTCTTTCTTAGGCAGAGAAGGTTCTGCCGTTCAATAGGCGGCCGTGAGGCTGCCGAAAACTCTATCTAGGCAACTTTTCAGTTGCCGAATTAGGAGAAATGATGAGGTTTATGCATGTCAATGATATTCTGTTTTATTTACTAAGTCTTAACTCTATTTATACAAAATTTGTCTCCGAAAGTGATTTTCATAACTCCGCCTCTTTCTTTTCGTTTTCATTATCATTGCATTGCTGAATTTGGAAGCAATGATGAGGCAGCTGGCAGCGCAGCTGGCAGAGCTGAGTACGTTGCCGAACTATTCTACTTGTAAGTGATCGAGAAGCAACCAATCAAAAATGTGCAGCGGTTAGCGGAAGCAGCGAGCATAATTGAAATACTCTGCTTGCAAGCGGCAGCGCTAAATATAACGTTTACCTGGTCAGCATTGCCCTCAAAAGCATATCTAGGTCGCTGTACTCATATTGCTTAGGTCGTGCATATGTAGGTTGGTGCTTCTAATGAATTTGGTATGTGTGATCACTACACCCCTTTCGGTAGTGTTATTTATTGTTGTATTCGACGAAATTAATAAAATATTTCTCAACTTTAAAAGGATATCGTAGATGGTTTACGCGGACGATGTGATACTCTTCACTAAGTGTAAAGATCGAAAATTATTTCAACAAAATCGTTCTTCTTTCTTGTTAAATTTTAATGGTATCGATATTAAAACCTATGCTAGCTTAAAGTATTGGGTGTTATCTTCGATAAAAGATTCAAATTTAGAGAACGCTGTAAACACCTTAGAGCAGAGTTAAGCAAAAGACTTAATGTTATAAAATACTTGTCGTCGAAACATTGTTTGATAAAGTCATCAATACTTGTTAATGTCACAAGAGCTCTTATGATCTCAAAGGTGGATTACGGACTGCCGATATACGGGCAATGTGCGAAGGCCAACATAAGGATGATAACACCACCATATCATGCAGCTGTTAGGAGAAGCATCCGCGCCTTCCCTACATCACCAATCGCTTGCATCCTCTCGGAAGCTGGGATGCCGTTACTTCAAGAACACACAGAAAAACATTTCTCGCCACCCATCCACAATAGCCAAATGTATATCAGCGGCGAAAGAACTGGGTATCCCTATTGCTATAAAGAGCTTTATTTTAAAAAGTCCTCCACCCTTGTCAACCAATAAGCAGGTACATTTATTCGAACTTGGTAAAATACCGTAAAAGCGAAACCAATCCAGCAGTATACCAGCAACTTTTTATAGAGCTTACAACAGATTTACAAAACATTGGTTGGAAATTACTCTATACCGACGCATCCAAAGATAAGTCTCAAACCGATTATGCTGTCTTCGACTCTAAATTCTCCACTATCTGCGCTGGCAATCTCTTTGCCTTTTGCTCAATATATACAGCTGAATCAGTAGCGATATTACAGGCAGTTGAATACACACATAAAACAAAAGGAAAGTGGGTTGTATGTACTGACAGCCTCTCCACAATAAATTCGCTAGACAATGTCAGAGAGAATAACCACCTACTCAACGCAATACGACACAAGTTGCTGGAGCGTAAAGGGTCAACGAGAATCATGTGGATTCCTGGCCATGTATATATCAAAGGTAACGAAGCTGCTGACCAGAGGGCCAAACTTGCAACAATTGAACCTTTTTGCACTTCCGAATGGTTCCTCAAAGGCGACATTATCCGCTTGGTACATACCCAGCAAACATTGCGGTTAGTTATCGATTAGAGAATGATTGGAGAACTAGCCACATTCTCCAATCTCAAACGTTAGAGAACGACTCGAAAAACTATCGAGAATCATAGCGATCTCAACAAAAATGGGACTCGAGAAAATATTAATTCTCTTATCGAATTCTAATGTTGATCTCTAATGGGATTCTAATGTGAATTTCAAACTCCGGTTTTCGTTATTAAATAAAACGCGTTGTTTGTAAAATCTGTACTAAATGTATTTGCAACAAAATAATAATTAATTATTTGAAGTTAAAAATAATTTATGATTCATTAATTTGGAATATTTCTTATTTACATTTATTTGAACCTTCGTTGTTTCTCTAATCGTTCTCGAATCGAATTCTAATGTAGTTATCTAACTTCATCATCGACTCGAGAACGATTCGACAATTACCGTAGTTATCTAATGTGGAAATCCAAATTTCTCTAACGTTAGAGACTGCGTTTGCTGGGTGCACACATATCGACCCGAAAGTGCACATACATTTTTAAATTCGCAACACCATTATAGTAAGTTTATTATAAATGGAACTAAACTCGTCTGCGACTCAAACATCTCTTGCAATGATTTGAAAACAGTCACCCGGTTACGTATTGGCCACACAATTATAACTCACAACCACATCCTCAAGTGGGAAAGCCGACCGCTATGTCCGTATTGTAACTTGAACCAACTTTCCGTAATCCACCTCCTTGACGAATGCCAACATTTTACCGACACACAGTGCCTCCTAAGTGGGCATAAATCGAAAAATTCTTTATCTGCAATGTGAATTTGTTTGGTACTTTTGTAAAGACAATTTATCCACTAAAAATAATCAAACATTTCCCTAAAAAATTAATTATATGCCGCCAGGAAGCTACTAAAGTCGACCAATTTTATACTAAGAATTTTAATAAAAGCATAGCCAGGCGTAAGCTCTTCACAGAAAAAAATGTCAAAAATATATTCTTTGAGATAAAATGTTAGTTTGTTTCTTGTTTCCATATAGATAGTAGAGAATTACAGGAATTAAAATTTTGGAATAAAATTAAATACAGGGTGTCCCTGCGGTAATCCAGAAAACACATTTTTTTAACAAAATTTCAAAAAATGCACAATTTAATGGAATGAATAAAAAATATATGTAAAAATAGGTTATTTTTTAATATTTTATTAAATAGTACGGGCTTTTAGCTTTCAAAAGAAGAAATAAAAACCTGCTCATTTTTTGCACTTTCTGAAGTAATGCGTTTTTCGCTAATGCATAAAATAATTTTTTAATTTTTTGTCAGTGCCTTGAGATCTACACGATTCGTTCCATTTTCAAAAATGAAGTGTCAGATTAAAAATCTTGACCTGTGGACTATAAAAGTTTTTTTTTTTAAAGAGTTGCCACTTGTTAAAAAATAAGATTGTTAAAAAATTAGATTAAATTTTTTTATAAGTTAAATGAATTATTAAGAGAGGGGTATCAATCGAAATGTGTATTAACTACATGTGGAGAGTTACCACCTGTTTAAAAAATTAAACTCCACTTGAATTAAAGGAATTAGGCAATTGAAATAGATAGGTATCACCATAAGGGAGTCAGACGAAAGAGGTTTAAGAAGGTTTTAGCTTAAAAATATTACGAATAGGGTTGCCACCTGTTTGTAAAGTCGAACTTAGTTAAACTAAAATAATAATAACGTCAAACCATAGGATTACGCCATCGTATTTGTTATTTTATTACAAATACATACATTGTCAATTAGTGATTTGTTCTGATTACATTCATTTTAAATTACTGGACTCTTAAATTAACTCAGGAATGTTTTTTTTACTCTTCACTTATTCCTTGCTAAAGATGTAAAATTTGTTCATTTGTCTGATACTCATATTGATATACATATTTCAGTCACCCTATCCCCTTAGTTAATGTGAGTTTGATTTTTTTAACATGTGGCAACCCTTCTACGTGTTATTTAGAGGTAAACTATTATTATTGATACCCATATTTATTATCTAATTCATTTAACTTATTAAATAATTTCAATAAAAGTTGTAACAGGGGGCAACCATTTTCAAAAATAAAAAACTTTATTGCACATGCACAGGCCAAGCCCTGCCATTTGACACCTCACCTTTGAAAATAGAACGAACTATATGTACAAACCTATGTAAAAGCCACAAGAACCCAAAATTTCAACTTCAAACTACATTTACAGTGAAAGTATGAAAGTTATCCAAAAACCAATTACATTTTTGAAATTAGCGTCCTCAATTTTACTAAGAAGCGAATTTTCATTTAAATCCGTCCATAATTCTATTTTTGCCCACTTTTTATATGGAAGGGAAGCACTGTGCGACATCAGGAAAAGCATCTATGGAAACTGTACACCTTCGGATTATTTAATAGCTGTTGCGAATAAGAACATTGATAGGATCAGGGATGCCGTTTGGATCTAAATAGATCCAATTGGATACATTTTTAGACGAATTTTTGCGGGATACTTATTTTTTCCTATCAGTATAAATGTGGATACTTTTTTAAATCGGCCAAAATTTTATATTTTCTATAAAGTTCTTTTCGTTCAAAAATATATTTTCATTAATGACGTTTTCTAAATGTTATAAAAATCGCTACTTAAGCGTGAAATTAGAGCGTTTTATTTTTTGTGAATGAAGCAATGAACATATGAAGAGATCTCACCAAAGCAGTGTAATAAGAGCTTTAACAGACCGCAGCGTTGATCCGGATCAACTCGGGAATTAACTGCAGTTTATCCGGATTAAGTCCCAGTTAATCCCGATCAACTCGGGAATTAACTGCAGTTGATCCGGATTAAGTCCCAAATAATCCCGATCAACGCTGCCGTCTGTTTAAGCTTTTAGGCGCAATTGTTTAGTTAGCTAAAAAAAATGCTTTAAGCAAGATCTTAATATAATAATAATAATAATAGATGGCGCTTACACATACGTTAGTGTTTGGCCGAGCTTCTCCTCCGATTTGTGGCGTGCGCCTTGATGTTGTCACACAATGATCTTAATATATATATATAAATTAAATATATCTCTTTCATATCACATATCTTCATTCGTTAATATAAAAAAAAAGAAGATCTCAATGTAGTTTAAAATACACTGTTTAAAAAACTAAATTTGATTTATTTAAGGAAATTTTTATGAATTTTACTGAAAAGACTTTACACTTTACACTCTAAATTTTTTCTGTTTATTTGCGCATATTAAGAAAGGTAACCATTTTCCTCTTTTAATGTGTGCAAATTTGCACGCCGTGTAATAAAATTAAACACTGCCTGTTTACTTTAACATACCAAATTTTTCGCAGAGCGGAAAATAATACATAAAATGTTTAAAATAGAGTAAATGTAAGCCCCTAATGTTTATTTTTTGTAGGAAATGTATTTTTAGTTTCAAAATTTTTGCAACTTTAAACATTTCATGTGTATATTTATGTATATATTTTAAAGATTTCAAGTTCAAAATCGAATCCTGAACATCTTATACGCATGTATATTTATACAGATTCCTGTTGAAAAATAGATATTTTTTCGTAGTTTTACAAACACTTTTCATAGTGTACAGGTACAAATGTAACATATTAATTACTATTTTTTATACTTACTTTGCAAAATACTCATGTATAAAAGATGTAATTTATAAACTGAAATTACAAATGTTTGATTTTATGAAATATAAAAATTTATATACACGTATTCCAAGTCCTTAGGACGGGTTAAATTATGTATTTTTCTTCAAAATGTTTGGTTTTCTTACAAATTATGAGATGGATACGTAAAAAAAGAAAATTGGATACATTTGGATACATTTTTGGCTGGTCGGTGATACATTTTCTTGAGACGGCGCGGCAACACTGGATAGGATTGTAAAATACTTAGTTTTGACAAATCTAAAGAAGTTAGTCTAGAGTTAAGTTTTGTTTTAGATTAGGGTCAATTTCTATGTTAACCATTTTACTAGATATACAAGAAGTTGACAAGCGAGCTGAAGGTCTTAGTCTTAGTGCTCCTAGTTATTGTAGTTAGGTGATTTACCACTTAATTTCTGTATAATAAATAAATAAATAAAATATTTTTACTATAACATCTACATATCGTTGCCTGAACAAATGATTGTCGTATGTGAAAATTTGGCCAAGTTGAGTTAATAATGCAGTTATACTAAACTCATCAAGATCTTTCAAATGGCTTTATCAGATTTTTGATATCTCCAATGGATTTCGAAATATCTATATAGAGTCAAACCACGTCAAGTGGGCCCAAAATATTTCTGTCAAATGCGCGATTTTAATAATAAATACATTTTTGGATAGGGAATCCGCCATGTTTCTTAATGCTATAAATATTTTTTTCATATTCCGCTTTTTGTTTATTTTATTAGTTATTGAAATTTGCGTGTAAAATCAATTTCTCGTAAACTACTGAAGATATTTGCATGAAATTTGGTACACTTATAGAAAAATGTGTGTACTATATACTACTTGTTTATATATGATATAAGTGTTAAACAATAATATTTTGCAATATTTTTTCATAAACAACTGCAATTTTTTCGCGTTCTTCACGCTGTAAATTGATCCGCTACACTTCCAGAAACACGCACATCCCTGCACAACTTCATACGACATGATTTACAGACTTTCGAGCTTTTTGCCTAGATTAGGATATAAGATTCTTTTTTTCCAGGTAGTTTCACTTCTTCTTCTTATCCGCCATGTTAGC
>NW_023458568.1:10779444-10808330 GCF_013731165.1 Rhagoletis pomonella | reverse complement strand
ATCGCACACACAGAAGAACCAAAAATATTGAAAAATCATGACACTTTTTTCTTTCGTCTGTCGATTTTAGAACTGGTTCGGAACTATAGAATATAGGAGTAGTTCGGAACTATCGAAAAAGGGATGCAGCGGGGGGCAATTGACACTTCCTAGGACATCGTCATTTTAAATTCGCCAGTTGCTTGCATACAAAAGATATTTATCGCGATCCAGTACTGGGTCTAAATGTACTAGAAGCGCACCAGTTCAGAACTAGAGATTTTCCCTACAGGGTGTATACAAAGCATGCACAGCGGTGACAACACATACACACATACATGGTATGACATAATGCACTAATCGCGCGCTGTGATGTTGATTCAAACTAGGTTGGCCAGATGCGCTGATTTAATCAGTACATGTGCTGATTTTTTTCTATTGTACTGATTTTTAAGAGCCCGAAATCAGTACGCAAAATCTACTGATATTTTGAGTTTGTACTGATTTTTACATTTAATAAATACTTCTGTAAATTGGTGTAATTGACATTCACTTGAGGTTTACATGTTCAAAACAATGGTTTTTGACAACTCATACGTGTGAGCAGATTGAAAGCATTAATTAAATTTAAACCATTATTAAAAATGTGTCAGCGTGCAATTGTTTGGTTTCCTAGGATTTCGCAAAATAACAAACTGTTTGGATTCAACCCAACTTCACGATTTGCGGGTTTTACAGGATTTACAGGAAAAGCTGGTTTCGCCATTAATAAATCTTATGAAAGGTGGTGCTGAGTTAATCATACATTAAGTACACTGAGACGATGACAATAAGAGATAATGTTTTGATTATAAATAAACATCCACTGAGAAATCGGCTGTCAGTATTTCAACCTTAAGACGACTACTGCTACCACCGTGCAAACTACTCTTGGATATTATATATGTAGATTTACTTTGATTTTTGATGTTCGACCACCTGTAATTTTACTTGCACATACACATTTAACACTATTAAATTTCATTCGAACTGGAAAATTCGTTTTAGTCAATATTTTAATGTGAATGTTGTATTTAATAAGTACACCAACTAAATATGTTTTAAATTTGTAGCTTAAAATATGCAAACAGATTCTGACTCGAGCTCGTCTTCTACTGAAACTGAATGGGCTAATTTTTTTTATTTTGCAATTTTTATGAATTTTCTAGAAAGTTTGAGACTCCAACTCACACGTCTTTTGTTATAGAATTAACTATATTTTTATAAAAAATTTAAATTAAGTAAGGAAAGAAAAAATTTTCAAAACCTGTCAATGAATTTTACTACTATTTTCGTGAGCACAGCTGTACATACATACGTAATACTTTTGATTTGTTTTAAAGTAATGAATTTTTATATTGATAATACTATATGTATTATTTTTTGCTAATTAATGCGCTGTTATTTGGTTGTTATATTGTTAATAATAAAAAATACGCTTAAAAATGAGCTGATTTTTATGGCTTTGTACTGATTTTTGATCCCTACTGTACTGATTATGTCATTTAGGGTACTCACAGTTCTATATTATCTACTGTGTTAATTTTGCCACCTGGTAACTTTAAAACATTTTACCATGTGGTAACTTTGTTTGTTGTTGGTTCCCATACTAATTAGAGATAACACTTTTGGGCAAAATTACTAGACTTTGTCTCATGTTTATGTTCTGTGTTAAACTGGCATCTATCGCTGCTTGTACATACATACATGAATTTCGCTTTGGGCGCAGCGCTGCTTGTACATAAGTTTCTCTTTGCGCCTGCCTGGAGCTGGCAAAGGTTATTTTTTTTTTTATTTTTGCGCTGTGCTAGCTGAGTATAAAAAAGAGAAGAGAGAATAGAGAGAAATATGTATGTGGTTTGTTGATGCTCTCTAAACACAAACGCGTGAAAGGCAAACGGTCTAGCAATGCGTGGTATTGTTGATCAACTTAATACTTTATTTAAACATAAGGGTTGCTCACAGTTCGACTGTGTTATCTTGTTAAAGTTGCCACCTTTTAACTTTAGAAGTAAACTGTGAATACCCTAATTATAATATCTGACCACCCTAATTCAAACTCAACATTTGAAAGCACCTTTACATGTATGGCTGTAGATGAGTGTGCAAAGACGCTTGATACAATTAGTTGCGTCCAAGAGGGTCCGGGTTCAATTCCCATCAGACGGAACATAAAATTAATTTTTGTTCTTTTTAATTACGAAAGAGCATCTGTGCACTTCACAACCACATATTTTATAACGTATATACTCAAATTTAAAACGAGTTAGGGTGGTGCTATTTCATATGCGTATTTTTTCAATTTAGCACGTTTTTTTTAATTCTAAATTTTTTTCCCTCAGTGTTGGAATGTGAGTTTATGACATTCGATACGATACTAGGGTTCTAGTACTCGATTCCAAAAAATATCGTTTTAAAACTATCGAGTAGAAAATATCGGTATCGAATGCCAAAAGTATCGATATGGTATCGTATCGTATCGAAATTCGTGTCCCTAGTTCGGAGTCGGCGTAAAACTGTAGGTCCCTCCGCTTTGTGTGACAACATCTAGGCGCACGCCACAAATCGGAGGAAAAGCTCGGCCAAACACTAACATATGTGTAAGCGGCAATCTATTATTATTATTATAAATTACCAGACTTTTTGTTGTTGCTGGATAAAGAAGTATACTTCGCAAAGTGTGTTTTTTGTCTTTTTCGCCAATATTTCTCAGTAGTCATAATTAGACAAAAACAACGCTTCTCCGATTCCCATTAAACTATAATCTATGGATATAGGCTCAGTTAAAAAAAAAACCGAATCATGTTTAAAGTACATCCATCCTTTGTATTCATGTTTTAAATAAAATTTATAAAAAAACTACAAATGAGTGATGTAACTTTTTTTAGGTACAATCTGTCTCATTTAGGTACATTTATTTTATGATATTTCAATTTTTCATCCCTGCCTCATACCACAGAATTTATCGGCCGCCTATTTAAATAGTAGGGCTCGCTTGAAATATGTACATGAAGATGTATGGAGGTGCGCACACTACACCAACTTAAGCGCTCCGACCAATTAGTTGTGGTGCAATGGAAAGACTAACAAGCCCAACTGAATCGGCGGCCGACAAAGTCCGTGGTGTGCGATGGATCTAAAACATTTTAAACAAGAAATATTGCAGTCACATTTTCGTTTTTAGGATTTTTATTCATGTGCTTAGCAGTGGCAAGAATGTATGTATTAAATACGTATATGTATATTAAAAATTAAGTGATCAGTTAGCTATATATATAAAACTGGTGTGAAAAATGTATAGTAATTCATCAATTAAGAACGGTTGGGCCGATTTGACAACATTTTTTTTAGTTGTTCGCAATTGCCAGGAGAAGGTTTTTACGAAAGAAAGTTTTGGGAAAACCTTCCGGGAAAGTCTGGAAATTGGAAAAATCGAAAATTAATTTTTTTTATGGAATTTTTTGTGCGATTCCTTCGGAATGGCTTTCGAATGGAAAAATAGAAAATTCTAAGTGGAAAGCTCGGATAAATCCGGAAGAACGCGAAAAATTTGAATTTTTTTCGAGGGAATTTTGCATTTTATCGCATGATTTGAGGATGATGTAAAGGTGGAAAATTCGTTGTGAAGCTTGGGAAATTTCGAATAATTGTGGAATTCATAGTGAGCATGAATCAATTGGGAACAATTTTCTCCCATGTTTCATAACCGATTCGAATGGTTGCTGTTTTTTTGGAAAGGTGTTTAGTAGGAGGAGTAAAAAACTGTATTTGGTACGTAGGTAGTCTTTTGCCTAGATTAGTATATAGGATCCTTTTTTCCGTTAAGTTGGCCAGGGACCGATCTATTCGAAAAAAGTCTTATTTATGGTCCGATTTGCTTGAAATTTGGCACGTAGGTAGCTTATTGCAAAGATTAACATATTGGATACTCTTTTTCTGATAGTTGGACCAGGGACCGATCTATTCCAAAAAATCTTATTTATGGTCCGATTTGCTGGAAATTCGATACCTGTATTATACATATGCGTACAATAGCATTGAGTCATTTACAGCTCGAAAGGAGTTCGAAGGCGCCGGAAACATGCAGGTATTGGCTATTTAAAAATACTTATTACACAGTCCAACAACAATAGGAAAAAAAATTATGCAGCAAATGTTAACGCTCTTTTTGACATAAGCATAAAGTTTCCATCAGCTCCAGATTTTAAGAAAAACGAGGTCAAAGCGTCAAAAAATCGCGTTTTTTGCAATATTTGAGAAGCTCTAGCAAAGAAACAAAGGGTGGTAGAACCTCCCACTTAGGCGTAGATTAAAGCAAAAAATCTCGACCACTATCCCTGCAAATTCCTGCACCTTTGCATGATGGTCACTTATCGTCATTTGTTGAACAGAAAAAACTGATTTTGGGAAGTTTGAGTACCTACCGCAATTAAGCAAAAGGTGTTAGAACCTTCCACTTAGGCTTATATTAAGGCTTGGACCGCTGACTTCAATCCCTGAAAATACCATTCCTGCACCTTGACTCTAAGGTCACCTATAGTCATTTGTTGAACAGCTAACAGTGATTGTTGGGCGATAAAAAGTAAATGAGTATAGGTGACTATCAGGGCAAGGTTTCAGGGATAGTAGTCTGCAGTTCTAGCTTAAATTTAAGCCTAAGTGGATGGTTCTATCACCTTTTGTTTCCTTGCTGGATCTTCTCAAATATTGCAAAAAACGCGATTTTTTTCACTTTCACCACGTTTTTCTCAAAATTTGGAGCTGATGGAAACTCTATACTTACGAATTCGTAATCAGCACAAAACAGTCTATCAAAAACAGCTTTAACATTTGCGCGTCGAAATCGGTGTTGCCCTGTGTTACCGACACTAATTATATAAAGAGAAGCTCCTTCTTTTTATAAGAGGTGATGTCGTCAAAGGCTGTATCGAAATTTAGACACCTACTGCAGACTTTCTATATATTAAGGGAGAGTGTTATCACCCATACATATCAAATTTTTCATAGCGTATATCTCGGAAATATTTGTAATAGTGTCCTGGAAATTGGTAAAGTGATTTTGGGGCTACTGGAAAATGGGGCGTGGCGCTTCCCAAACATATTGAAACTTTTATCTATCCGTAAATATATGTATACACCCAGAAAGTGTTTTTTTTCTTTTTCGTAATATATTTTTTTGTTTATTTTTTATAGAAATATAGTTCATTTTGCATCATTTTGCATTGTGGGTAAGCAGTTTTGTAGTTCACTCAATTTTGTATCATAAAGTGCAAGTTACCGTTGATTTTTAAGATTTTTTTCGCTGATGATGTTGCGCATTTTCTCCGTATAACGAATGCGTAAGAGTTTTTTTGTATGGGAAAAATGCCGAAGAGTGTCAGTATGAAAAAGACTTATTCTGGTGGGTGGACTCCTCCTAAACGTCCGAAACGATTTTAATGACATCTTTTATGTGTTTGAGTAGGTCCACGTATAGTTTAAGTTCACAACTTAAAACGCCAGGTGGCGCTAGAGTCGAGTTATTACTCAAAATACTATTTGTGATTCGATTTGATTCATATTCGAGACATATATGTATTGGTAACGATAGGGGCAATACTATTGCAAAAAAAGATGCGCAAGGTGGCGCTGGAGCCGAGTTATTGCTAAAAATCGTCAATTCGGAGTATCAGAGATCAAAGTCAAATTACCCGCGTTAAATCAACCATCAGAACCATTGCGGTCCTTGCTTTACGTTTACTAAACAGAATGTGGACCAATGATACTCACCAGTTTGGAAATTGCCATCAACTATACTATACAGATTCAAGGACGATTCACAATCGAGCCGCAAGGACTTCTTCCCGGTATAACGCTTTCGTCAGATTATTTAAGACGGCAATGGAGGATATGCCTTCTGTCGACCACAAAACCAAACGTGAAAGAGAATTGCTGGCGAACGTTGGTCCAAATTTTTCATTAAAAAAATTAATTTTGGGCGGGACGAAGTTCGCTGGGTCTGCTAGTTTGGTATAATTTTATCGTACGTGCAAGATCACAAGCGTTTTAGTCGCATTTTGTCGTATAATTTAAAGGTTTGGCACATACGACATTTTTTCATACAAATTGAGTGTTTATAAGACTCAATAAAAAATGTTTGTGCGTGAGAGATCAGCTAACACATACGACAAAGTTTGAATTTTGTTCGGTAAAAATATGTCGTATGTATTATTGAACAAGCATCCCACTCGGAAAATAGGTAAGAACCTTACGAGGTATGCCATGCTTTCTTTCAGTTTTTAGTACCAAAATTGTCATCATGACCAATGTCATCTACTAGTAAATAAAGCACAAAATGAACACCTCCGACGACACATTACGTTGTCAGTTGGAAACTAATCACAATTCCAGGTATTAATGACTTTATTTTTAATAATTAAAACATTTTACTTTAACAACCAAACAATTCTTTATGAAACTCATGGTGGAATAATTACAAGGTATTGTCAGTAGCGATGTGTTTGTTGTAATTTTGACAAGATCGGCATGCTTATTTTCAGTGCTGCCGATCTTAATTTTGATAATACTATTAGTTGGGAAATAGTATCTAAAATACTCCATATTTCGTTTTATCGCGATTTTTAAAGAACTTGGTGTTTTCAGAACGATATTAATATTTAAAATTACTGGATTTGTATAATTTTTGTACGCAAAATATAAAATATAAAAGATATCGTGGTTATCAAATCAAAATCAAAAATCGTAAGGAAAGGCGATTTTTTATATTAAATATCTTTTGCTGCATTGTCATAATATCGAGCCAAATGGACTACTGATACACTAGAATAGAGCGTCAGCATGTTTAATTATGATTTCGCTTATATTATCGATATCATCATCAAAATCATTTACAGTCTTATAGCAAATTGCCTTATTTTACGGCCTTTACTTTTTTATAAGTTACAATATATGTCCAACCTGTGTGGAGCTGACGATACAAACATATATTCAGGCTTATAAGCCTGTATATAAAAAATTTTCTACATTTAATTGGAAATAGTATGAACAAACGGATTAAAAGTTGTAAATAATTAGTACCTTTTCTACTACTTTAAAATGCTCGACCGGAATAGACCTGCAGAAAAAGTGAGGTAAAGTTACTGACAACACCTTGTTATTATTACACCATGATGAAACTTTTCAATGAATACCAAAAATTCTCTTCTTGAAAGAAATCAAAACATAACATTCTAATATTCTTTAAATTTAAAATGAATACAAAGTAGAAATAAGTACAAAGTAGAAACATTTCCAAACAAATAAATAACAACAATAAGATCCCTACATTACTCCCCCTTCCAGAGAATTTACGTTAAATAAATTAAATGTGACTTTCTTTTTGGTTCCAATATTGTGATAATAAGTGTTGGATTCTGGTAAAGTTTCAATCATCGCTGGTTTTAGCCTGTCAATCGGAATAGTATTGTTTCCATTATCAATTTCTATTTGAAAATACTTCTTGTTCTTTTCAATAACCTTATATGGCCCTTCATAATGTTGTTGTAAAGAACGGTTATTAATTAAACGTACAAAAATGAAGTTGCAGGTTTGTAAATCTTTCGGAACGTAAATTCCAGCTTTGGAACTATTATGATTTAAACTTGAATGGACATTTCTAAATTTTTCACGTAAACAACCCAAAATTTCAGATGAAGTTGAACAATAAGTTCACCAGGCAATCGTAAATTTTGTCCGAAAACCATTTCAGCAGGTGTAGCTGAAATATCTTCTTTAAATGTTGAACACAAGCCCAACAATAATGGTAGCTCATCATACCAATCTCTGGTTCCATTTCTAGCCATAATGGAATACTTCAATTGCCTATGAAAACGCTCTACCATACTATTAGCTTGAGATTGGTAAGACGACGTTGTAATCTGATGGGTTCCTAATAATTTTGTTAACTCTGAAAACAATTTAGAAGTATGTAAATTGAGTACCCTGATCAGTTGTTATTTCTAACGGTACACCAAAACGAGGAATATATTCACGTAAAAATTTATTCACAATTGTCGCTGCAGAAATATCTCTTAATCCGTATGCCTCTGGCCAACGAGTAAACCTATCAACTATAGTTAAAATATATCCATGTCCTTTTGAAATGGGTAAAGGTCCTACAATATCTAAATGAGTGTGCTCGAATCTTTTCTTTGGTATTGGAATTTTACTCACTTGAGACTTTGTATGCCGATAAACTTTAGATTTTTGGCAACTGATACATTCTCTTGACCATGCATTAATTTCTTTATTCATGTTGGGCCAAAAATACTTTTTGATGATTAATGGACGAGTAGCTTTGGTACCCGGATGCGCTATCCCATGTAACTTATTAAATACTGTTTTTCGTAAACTATTTGGGACGAATGGTCTCGGATAATCTCCTGACGATTCGCATCAGATATTGAAATTTAAAAGCGGAATTTTAACTAATTTAACATTTTGAAATGTTTGTCCAGATAGAAGGTTGTTTAACTCATTATCTTGTTGTTGTTCACTTTGTAAAGTTTTGCAATTAAGTTCTGAATTCTTTATTGCTTTAACTTAAAAGCTCGAGATAAAGTATCAGCCACAATATTTGCTTCTCCCTTAATGTACTGTATATCGTTCGTAAATTATGAAATAAACTCAAGGTGCCTTGTTTGCCTTGGACCACGTTCAATTTTGGAAGTTAGAGCAAAAATCAAGGGTCAGTAAAAACAGTAAATTGTCGTCCTTCTAATAAATAACGAAAATGTTTAATATTCAAATAAATTGCTAATAGTTCTCTGTCAAAAACACTATATCGCTAGCTTAGAAAGAAAAGTTGCTAAGTCCCATTTTAAAAAGTTTACAGGAGAGGAAAAAATCTTCCTATAGCCATTTTCTTTAACTATTTCGCAAGACTTTGAATCAAACATTTTGCGCGTTTAAAGCAAAGCAAAACTCCATAAGAATCAGAAGGATCCGATATTTATTAAAAGACGTCGTATTATTTTGGCCTTATCGGATTTGTAGTGCTTCTTTTGGACTTAGCAAATTATCCTTTTATTGCTTATGAAGAGGAAAAAATAAAACAAGTACCTTTATAATTTTCGAAACGATGCGTATTCAATTTCTTTAGCCTCCTATATCAAAATATGAATTTTCATAAAAAGTGGACTTAGCAACTTTTCACTCTAAGCTAGCGATATTTCATTTCTGCTGGAGACGGTTTCTTCGAAAAGAACGCGAGTGGTTCACACTTATTATTAAAATGCTGTTGTATAACACCACCAACTGCCGTATTGGATGCATTTACAGTTAAATACAATTTTGCATCTTTGCTAAAATGGTTTAACAAAATCTTAGATGCAAACTTCTCTTTAATGCATTCAAATGCTTTAATGGATTTATCACCCCAAACCAAAATTTTGTCTCTTTTTTACTTGTTTTATTAATTAAATCATATATAAGTCCAGTAAATTCTGCTAATTTTGAAATATATCTATGGTAATAGTTAACCATACCAATAAACTTGTATGCCTTTTTAATTGACTTTAGCCGTTCAAAATCTCGAATAGTTTTTTTTCTATTTCCAGAAGGTCGTATTCTATGTCCTAAAAAATCAAAACATGTAACTCCAAAAATGAATTTTCTTGGTTTGACATTCAAACCATACTCAGACAAACGTTCGAAAAGTACACGTAGATCCTTAAAATGCTGTTCTTCACTCTCACTTGCAACTAACAGATCATCAATGTACACAAAAACAAAGTCCAATTTACCTACTACTTCGTTAATAAACCTTTGAAACGTTTGTGCTGAGTTTCTCAGGCCGAAAGGCATTCGAATGAACTCATACATACCGAAAGGGGTAGTAATTGCCGTTTTAAAAATATCTTCTTCTGCCATTGGAATTTGATGATACGCTCTAACTAAATCCAATTTTGAAAATATCTTTTTATTCCTAAGATTCATATTAAAATCGTGAATATGAGGCAAGGGATAACGGTCCGGTACAGTCATCACCACAAGGACGCCAGTCATTACTCTCTTTCTTTGGTATTAAATGACATGGAGATGCTACGGATGAATTTGATGGTCTACAAATCCCTGTCTTTACTAAAAAATTTAATTCAGTTTTAGCTACTTTAAATTTGGTAGGATCTAAGCGCCTTAGCGCTTCAGTTAGAAATCTGTGAATTGTGGTATGCTTAACCGATTTTGAGTAATCTGGCTCAGAAATAAGGGAAGGAAATTCCTTCAATAATTTTGTATACTGATCATCTACTAAACAAATTTTCTGAAGAGAGACAGTGCAAAAGTACGAAATTGTGTTAACTGATAGATTTGTTAACGGATCTACTAAACTTTTGTTTTTAATATCAACTAGAAGTCCATATTTATCCAAAAAATCAGTGCCTATAATCGGCTTCGCAATATCAGCAATCAAAAATGTAAAAACGAATTTACGCCTTAAACCTAAATTAACATTCAAAAGTTTTTTTCCATATGTAAAAATAGTTGAACCGTTAGCTGCAGTTAAGATAATATCTGAAGATTTTTTCGTACACGAGAATTTTGAAACTGGAAGTACCGAAATTTCTGCCCCACTAGTTGATACCTCTAAATTTCCGTTGTTTGTCGCCGCAACAACGGAAGACTTTATGTATGGGTCGATTATGGATGACAACGCAACCGCAGTTGGGTTGCCGATGGACAACGCCACGGAAATGAAAATGTATATTATGAATAGCAACTATAGTTAAGTTCTATAAAGTTGAAGGTAGTAAAATTTTGAATAACCAGCAACTAAGACTTGAGTGTAAATAAGCTGAAGAGACAGTTGAAAAAATAAATAAATTATCTCAATCAAAATTTTTGCGGCAGCCACAAAAATGCAGTTGCCAATATAGCAACTCAGTTGCCAGCTTTCAGTTGCCAGTTTCCATCTGTAATACCATTTCAGCCACTGGCCACCCAACTGAATTTCGGTTGCAATCCGTAATCGACCCATTAGTTTGTTGAACTCTCGTTTTTCAAAAAGGCACATGGCTGTTTACATTTTCTAGCTTTATTTCCAAACTTATAGTGATATCTACATAACCAATTCGGATTATCACGAGATTTCGATCGATATCGAAAAGGACTACTAAAACGATTCCTACTTTCTGAATGTGACCTCAAATAATTTTGATTAATTCCTTTCTTAATTTCATTTAATTCCAAAGATAGTTTTTGAAAATTTTCACAAATCAGCGTTGTTGTCTTCACCAAATCAGTAATAATCGAATTTTTTTCTTTTGAATTTTGGAAACTATTTACTAAAGCAATTTCATTTTTATTGATAACTTTCCAAACATTATTTGCTAACTTAATCAATTCATTGATATCACTAGAATTCGAACTAGATAAAATTACATTCAAATTTTTTGGTAATTTTCTCATCCAAAGTTTCTTTAAAACGTCCTGGCTAAAATTGGAACCAGAAAGTAATACGAGAGCCCGATAAAATTCCGAGGGCTTACGATCACCCGTCTCAGAATCAGACAACACTTTATCTAATTTGGCATTCTAGCTTAATGAATGCCTTTCAATCAAAATTTTCTTCAGCGCCGAAAATGTATTATTCTCCGGTGGATCTCGAATAACATCTAAAATTGTCATAATTACTTCCTGAGGAAGTGCAGTAATAATATACCCATACTTAGTTGTTTCTTGAGAAATATTTTTAGTATCGAACTGCATTTCAACATGAATAAACCATGCTTCAGGACAACTTGTCCAAAACTGTGGAAGTTTGATAGATTTGGCAAAAATTTCACTACCTATCTGATTGTCAGAAACGCTTTTATCAACTTGCAATGTTGTGTGTCTAGGCCACCGTTTATACTATAAATATAGCAAAGCTATTTATGGCAAATTCTAGATATCAACCTAGTCTAGATATCAACCTCGTTGTAGGCATCATATCAAAGAGATACAATTAGAATACTCTAGATGTCGCCCCGCCGGAAGAAGTTAAATATCGCACCTAAATATATGCACTATTTACATACGCTACAGCGGAAATGGACGACATGCCATTTCTTTAAATGAAATTAACTGCTACTATATGTTTATATGTACATATATAAGTATGTTAATACTAAACGTGAGCAAACAACATTTTGCTTGCATTGTCTTCTGTTCTCTTCTCACTGTAAGTTGAATTATTTTAATATCTATTGCAAAATTTTATACAGACAAGACTAAAAAGTAGAAAAAAAAACTTTTTAATATACAACGCTTTTATAAATGGACTAAAAATTAGAAAATAATCTCAGTCCTATAGAATTTGTTTTGGTAACTTTTGATTTTGAAATTTTAGCAAAAGTCATTATAAACCATTTATGAGATCGAAAACGTGGAGCGCATGCAATGCAAAGCATTAGAATTAATTGACAATAGTCAAACTACATAACATAGACCTTTTAGGTCTACAGAGAAAGTACCAATTTGACATCGATTTTAGGCGGTCGTTATTCATATATCCACATTCATACATATCAATTCAGGTCTATTACATGCGCCCCACGCTTTTCATTTTCAATCTCATAAATGGTCTATAATGACTTTTGCTAAAATTTCAAAATCAAAAGTTATCAAAACAAATTCTGTGGAACTGAGATTATTTTCTAAATTTAAGTCCATTTATAAAAGAGTTGTATATTAAAAAGTTTTATTTATTTTGTAAATCAATAAGCGAATCGTGTAAACTATTTGTTCGTGTAGTTGTATGTGTGCCTTGGTGCGGTGAATGCAACATAATGATAATTTCACACAAAAATCTCTAAAAAGGGGTGTTTACAACTAATATTTAAAATATATGAAATAATAATAATGTATTAAAATTGTACTAAATTATAAAGTCAAAACAATTATCGAGAATTTGAAAAATGTTAATATGCTGTTATTATGAACAGCACAGTCGAATATAAGTTTATATATAAGTGTATATATATATATATATATATATATATGTTTGTATATATGTATGTATGTATGTATATGTATATATATGAGCCATTATTTTTTAAGTCGGACGAATTTTGTAAAAAAAAATAAGGCATGTCTCCGATTCGCCTCAAATTTGTTTATGGGTTCCATACATGAAATAAGCTAATACGTATTCGAGGATTTTTTTTTTGATTTTTTCTCTTCGGAGATTGGATTGAAAAAGTTGTGGAACAAATGTTGTTAACGAAGCGATATTCTGCCGAAATCCGCAATAAAACCTGCGTTTTGTTAACTTTAGTCCTGCAGTTGCCACGCCCATTTCAAGGGGTTTGTCGCCTTACAGAAAAAACTTGCCGTACAAATATAATTTCTGGATAGGTATTCTATCGGAATCGGCAATAAAGTTTTACTTTTTGCAAAAACCCGCTGTTTAACACCTTACTAAATATATCTCAACATAAGTTTTCGAAAAAAAAAATAACAAAAAAATTGTTGATTCTCACAAAATAAACCATCTCGTCATAAATAAAAATATTTTAAAAATAGTTCTTGAAAACCCCCAATTTTTTTGAACCACGTTTTTTATAGAGGATTAAACAAGGATTACGATGGGATAATTTTAAATCCCTAATTTACTGGTCTTCACTATGCAAATCAACTTCAAAAAGTTGAGCTGGTAATAGCTAAGTTAGCTTTAGGACAATCTAGACCATCTTATATATATAGAAATATTAAGCCCGTTTCTTTAGCTTCAAAACTACGTTAAGATGAAGTCTGTGCGATGAGCAGAACCCGAGATATAACGATTTGAAGAAGTACATGATTAGCCAAAATCACGGAAAAATGCAAACTTTGACGTATCAAATCTCCGAAGAGAAAAAATTAAAAAAAAATTTCCTCGAATACGTGTTAGCTTATTTCATGTATAGAACCCATAAACAAAATTTGAAGCCAATCGAGAGTGACACCAAATTTGGTGTCTGATATGAGAAAGAATGTGTCATATCTATATATATAATACGCGAAGGGATTTTTTGTGCAGCATAAAAGATCTGTACCGTTCGCCCGATTGCCAAAAATGAGATGTCAAATTAAAGCGCTTGGTCTGTAGATGTGCAATAAGGTTTTACTTTTTCCGAAAAGTGTTGCCACCTGATAAAAAATTGCATTCAAATAATTTAATAATCAATGCCATCAGATCCACACCGTTCGTTCGATTTTCAAAAGTGAAGTGTCAAATCAAAGGGCTCTGACTTTAGGTGTTTAACTTTTTCGAAAAGAGTTGCCACCTTTAAAAAAATTAAGTTCAAAATAACACGCGAAGGCGTATATAAAGATCTGCACCGTTATGTTTCAACATAAGGGCGCATAACGAAAGGGGCTGCAGAAGGTGGTCGTTGAAAATATTTTGAAGAGGGTTGCCACCTTCTTGCAATGTCGAGTTTAATTAACTTATCCAGAAGTTATATGAAATGTCAAAATAATGATGTGAAACGAAAGAATATTAAGAAGACTTTAGTTTGAACACAAAACATATTTGTGAGGTGTTGGAAGAGGGTTGCCACCTGTTTAAAAATTAAACTCAAATTATTAAATAAGTTAAATGAATTATTAAAATATGGGTATCAATCGAAGGGGTTTTGAAAAATCTTTATTTCTAAACTATATTTAGCGGAGTTGCCACATGTTTAATTAATATAACTCAACTTAATTCATCAGTTGATTAAAATATGTATCGCAATGTTAGACGAAGAATATTTAAGAACATCTTAGCGCGAAACTACTTTTTAAAAGGGCTGCCACCTGTTTAAAAAGTCGAATTTAACTACAGCGTGGCGACGAATAACTGTTACCCAGGTTTTTTTGAGAAATAAAAGGGTCCTTTAAAGATTTCGCGAAAAAAGTATTTTATTGATAATTTTCCACAGATTTTACTTTAGTTGCATTAATTAGTTTTTAAATTTTAATCCTTATTTACATTTGCCAGCAGTGTAAACTTTGAGAGAAAAGTTCATTTGGCACGCAAGTCTTTTTCAGGTGTATTTTTTCTTAGGCTTTGTATAAAGAAAGTACAAAAAAGAAAAAAAACTGTATAAGGTTGGTCGAATGAATGACCGTCCTAGTCACCAGTTCCGAGTCTATTCAATTTTTGAGTATGAGGCCTTAGGTTGGACAGAAGGGGGAGTATAAGGGACTCAAAATGGAGAAAATTAGCCTATGGTTACAGAAGATATGGAATAAATTAACTGACGAAGACCTGCGTGCCAAATGAACTTTCCTCTCAAAGTTTACACTGCTGGCAAATGTAAATAAGGATTAAAATTTAAAAACTAATTAATGCAACTAAAGTAAAATCTGTGGAAAAAAACAATAAAATACTTTTTTCGCAAAATCTATAAAGGACTCTTTTATTTCTCAAAAATATCTGGGTAACAGTTATTCGTCGCCACGCTGTATATCTATATATATAATGCGCGAAAGGACTTTTTGTCCAGGTCATCAGATCTGAACCCTTCGTTTGATTTTCAAAAATGAGGTATCACATTGAAGGGCTTGATATGTAGATGAGCAGTAGGCTTTTACTTTTTGCGGAAAGAATGGCCACCTTTTAAAAAATCAAGTTGAGATTATTTATAAATCAATACCATCATATCCCCATCCTTCCCTCGATTTTCAAAAATGAGGTGTCAAATTAAAAGGCATGGTTGCAGATGTGCAATGAGGTTTTACTTTTTGAAAAGAGTTGCCATAGGTGTCAGTCAAAATGGTTATTAAAAGCTTTGCTTCTTAACTTAACTGTGAGAGTGTTGCCCCTGTTTAAAAAATCAAATTAAATTTTAAACAGGGAAATTACATAGGTAATTTACAAAATGTTCCCCCACAGGAGTCCAGACTAAAGGAGTTTAAAAAGGTAGTAATTTGAAAATGTTTTGAAAAGGGTTGCCACCTGCTTTAAAAGCCGAGTTTAGTTATATGCAGTATTAAAATATGGGTGTTAAACGAAAGAGAAATCTTCAGTTTAAACATCAAAATTTTGTTTGATGGTGTGAAGAGAGTTGCCAGCTGTTGAAAATTTTAAATTTAAATGAATTATTAAGTTAAATAAATTACTAAAAGAGGTGATTTAATCGTTCATGGGTTTGAGAAGGATTTATATCTGAACTGTTTAGGAGAGTTCAATTTAATTCTTATTCTTATTGAATTATGTATCAAAGTATCAGACGAAAGAGCTTTAAAAGATTTCAGTATGAAAATGCTTCGCAGAAGGTTGGCACCTGTTTGAAAAGCCTAATTTATTTAGTTTTTACACAATTTTCATGAAATATTAAAATATGAGTGGCAAAATAAACAGTTTTAATAAAACTTCAGTTTGAAAATATTTTTTGTTAGGGTTGCCATCTATTCGATTTTTATTTTGAGCAATAAAGTTCGGTAATTGTGTTATCAGCTGTCTCGATGAAGTCAATTGGCCCCCTCGGAGCCCCGATTTCTCGCCCTTAGACTTTTTTGTGCCATGCCGTGAAGGACCGATATAATGCGAACAATCTATTAACGATTCAGGCCTTTAAGGCGTATGTCGGGCATTTCTTACGATAGAGCCAGAAACCATCAACAAGGTCTTGGAGAACTGGGTTAACAGGATGCGCTACTGCGAAGACAGTCACATGATGAAATCGGGTTCCATAACTAATGGGAATATATGTTCTTTCGAATAAACCCATAATATACCGAAAAAAATTAGTTTGAGTTAATTTTTATAAATAAATAATTTTTTTGTTATGGTCATCAGATCTTTAATGTGAATGTCATCAGATCAGCACCGTCATTCTAAATGTGCATTAAGGTTTTATTTTTTGAAGTTAGGACCTTTTTTTTAGCGGTGCACGGTGGTTTGAATTTTGAGGAAATGAAAAACCGACGCCATGTGAGAGCGCTCTTCGTTCAAAAAGGAATGGACGAATTTACTTGAAACATTTTCAATATTTATTAAGGTTTGTGAATAGTGTTGCCATCTGCTTAAAATGTTAAGCTCAATTTTAGCGTCTTAACGCCATGCGGGTTCACTAGTATATATATATTTGTTAAAATGAATTTAATATATATCTTATATCTAAAATATTTAACTTGCGATTGTTTAAAAATTTTGAATTGTTACTTTTGTTGTTGGCTTAACTGATGCAGCTGTTAATTTCACAATTACTCAAATGCAGTCTTCTACAACTGATAAGAGCTTGTGAATGTTGTGCTGCTGAAATGGCGGATGCTGTTGTTGATGTCTATTATCACCACTTCTACATTCACTTTTATATGCGCTAGACCAGAGGTTCCCAAACTTTTTCTTCACGTAGACCCCTTCCAAAATTTTTCTGGTTTTGGTGGACCCCCTGGTGCTATATTTCCCAAAGCTCGTAAAAAAATGTGAAGATTAGAGTAAGCGATGGAAATTTGCATAACGGTTGAGCTCCAAATCTAAATTCGGAGTGGCAAAAATAAAAATGGTATATTTTCTTGTGTTCTATTTATTAAAATATTGTGATAACACATTTGCAAGTTTTAAAAAACAGAGCTCTTGCTCTGAGGAGTCACATGTTTTAAGAGCACTCCGATCGCTAGCGTTATTTACATTCTCGGCTCATTCATGAATTTGCACGTGGCGTATTTGTAAAATAGTTTATTTGTGTTTTTGTATGGCATCGCTTTTATTTTTATCGCTCCGAGTTTTAAAGTGACGCGAAAAATATTTATCACTCATTGCTGCTTTAATGAGTTTATCAAAGATGAAAATTACTGAGTTATAAAAGCTAGATAAGAAAAAGAGACAGAACGCTCTTTTGAGTGGCATGGAATTTTGGCGAACTCCGTCTTAAAAAACACTTTCTTTTGTCGGAACCAGACACAAAACAACGCGTGCAGAAAATAGTACTCAGACTACATACCGCCCATTGTACTGTTTTCGTGTCCCTTTTAATCATTGTTAAATCTGCACAATTTACGAATAAACCTAAGCAGATTGTTGGGTGTCAAAGATCTCAGATGTTCGTCTCTCAGCACATCGCGGCCAAATGCCTTTATACCTAATTCAGGCAAAGGCGGGGCAGAAGTACACTCAGAGTAAAGTTAGATGGTCAAATCTCTGCCGCCAGCAATTTCCGCCTCGCCCCACTCAGTAGGTGGCTTCCCCACGTATGAAGAAACAAAGTGACGGTAAGCGGTAAGTGCAGCAGTGCGTCAAGAGCACTATACAATACTCAGGAAAATTAAGGGAGGTTTTAAAAATAGGAAACTAAAGCTAAATAAAGAGGCTGTCCGATCCATCCATCCATTTCCATCTCGTGGACCAAAAAAAAAAACCAAAAAATTTACAAAATTATTTTTTCGCACTGTCTGTCAGGATTACATGAAAACCTTAGCTCCTAAAAATTTTAGCCACAAGAACTAGAATCTTAGAGCTTCAAAACGACCATATTTTAACGAAATACGGCTTGTCAAAAACCACCTAAAATTTGTTTCCTTCCTTAATATCTTGGAGTGTTGTATTATCTGCGTATATTGAAAGATAAAGCCAAGCAACCTTTTTTTTCTTTACTATCGAAGCAAGATATATTTTCGTGGACCCCACTTTCAACTCGTGAACTCCCATATTTTTTTCACGTCAACGTGGACCCCCCTCGAGTCTCTCGTGGACCCCTGGGGGCCCACCTGGACCACTTTGGGAATCACTGCGCTAGACACCGATTTTGAAATGACTGGCTTGCTGTTTTGGACTCGGCCAAAATCGCTTAGGCGGTTACAATAAAGAAGAAGAAAACGATGATGCTGTAGCTGTTTGCACTTCTGACTTTTGTTGCTTCAATGCAGAAAATGACAACTGTGACAGTAAACTCAATCCCTGGAATACATGCTAAACATGTCTTTAATTGATGGAGATTATTCCGCGGTCCTTGAGACTTTCCTAATTTCTTTAAAAGATTGTCTGTTTCGCTGTCTCTGAGTTTAAATTGTCCCCCGTGCAGTATTGCCAAAATTGGCCTATTTAATAAGTTTGCCCAGTAGATCTTCAGAACCTAAGGGACATTGTTCATTTCCTTTTGTAGTGCAAATTCCATGTGCAGATGTAATGGCCTTAGGTTTATTAACGCATCTTCGCTTTTGCCTTGCTTCTACATATATTTGTGGAAAAATTTTGTTGCAATTGAAGTTGCTTTGTATTGATATTCGATGGGCAGGATAGCCAAACGTAGGATCACAATTCCAGGTATTAATGATTTTAATTTTTATAATTAAAAATATTTTATTTTAACAACCAAACAATTCTTTATGAAATTTTTGAATGATTAGAAAAAATTTTCTTCAAAAAAATCACAACATAACATTCTAATATTCTATAAATTAAAAATGAATACAAAATAGAAACAAGTACAAAGTAGAACCATTTCCAAACAAATAAATAACAACAATAAGATCCCTACACCGCCGAAGTTATTTAAAAGCGCCGAACTACTCAGAGCAACTGCTTTACGATAACAACTACGGCGACAACGAATTCAGCAGCTTATGACAAGGTACAATTAAAATTTTTACAAACAATAAGGTTATTAAATTTTAACAAAAACTAATACAGTATTTTTCAATTTCGACTTAAAAACTTGAGAATATTTTGCATATGGCCACAATGGATCGTATTTTGCCGCTGCCGCCAGCGACGACGATAGAAATAGGTCTATCGTTGCGAACAGTCGTCGGACGAACGTCGTCGTTTGCTTTGGTTGTGGGCGTTCTCATATACAACAGTGTGCTTTAATTTTTACAGCGAACATTCGTAGCGAAAAATTCGTTGTACGTCGGCATTGTGTTTCAGCGGTAAAGCGGCTCAGCAGTATGTCTTATACCTTGATAAAGTAAGGGAGATTCGGCAGGGAAGTTCTAAGGACCGCCGGGTGAAGGGCAATACCGTACCAGCAACTTACACGTTATTTTGCAACTCGCAACGTAATGCGTCGTCGGTGGTGTTCATTTTGTGCTTGACTAGTAGATGACAATGGTCATGATGACAATTTTGCTACTAAAAACTGAAAGAAAACATTACTTACATACCTCGTAAAGTGCTTACCTATTTTCCCAGTGGGATTGAGCGTAATAATTTCAGTGTCATTCGCGATGTCAAAGCGCACGGACTAGGGATACAAATTTTAAGCAGTAACATCGATGTTTCGATGCATCGGAGAAAATAACATCGAGGCTAAAATACATCGCTAGAGAAACATCGATATATCGATGGCTTCCGATGTTTTGCAATTTGTTAATTTCTAGTTAAATTTAAAGAAATATTGAATACTTTAATAATTATGAATGTTTTTTCCTGTATTTTATTACCCTCTCTATAGCCTTTCTATTATTAGAATCAAAATGCATACCATCGTAAGGTCGTTCGGGCCTAAAGATCCTAGGCCTGATCTTGTTAAAATTAAGGGGTGTTTGGTTCTGTTTTAACGGCTAGGTTATTAGCATTCACAATTAATCCAACAATTTTATTGAGCTTGGGGCCGTTTTTTATGAAAAATGTTGTGGAAAAGCAACAATAATTTACAAAGGTAAGAAGTTATAGCTGCTATTTGGGAGATCACCACATCTTCTAATCAGACTTCTTCAACCGCGGTCACTGAGAAGATGTGGTGATCTTCGAAATAGCAGCTATAACTTCTACTTTTTGTAAATTATTGTTGATTTTCAATAACGTTTTTCATAAGAAACGGCCTCAAGAAAAATTCTGAACGAATAATAAATTTAAGGTCGGTCAAACATACCGAAAGAAAGTCGGAGAGTCTCCTTTAAGTCGATCGGTAAAACTTCCATCGATGTATCGTCAATTTCGCGATGTTAGTAAATTGTAAACATCGATGGCAAACATCGAAAATTGAACCGATATTATCGATGTTTCAAAAACATCGATGCATCGTTTGCATCCCTAGCACGGACTTGCTTCGACTTACTCCAAAAGAGCAAGACTTAAATAAAAAGGACCTACAAAGTTGTATTCTATTTTTAACCGACTTCAAAAAAAGAGGAGGTTATCAATTCGTCGCAGTATTTTATTTAATTTTTTTATGTATGTTACAGCATAACTTTGAACCTCGTCAACCGATTTCGATAATTCTTTATTTTTTTTATCGGAAAGGTTTTACCTCAAGGGTGGTCCCATACTGATTTAGATTTGATCATGGGATCATGAAGAAATTAACAGTAGTCCTAAATTTTTATATGAGAATTGAAGTTGGTTATGTTTTTGCGTAAAAATTACTTGTTGGAGAAAAAAAGACTAATGCTTCTACAGGACCATATCAAAAATGTAATTAAAATGTGTCATATACATACGTACATACTTATGTACATATCGTTACCTTAATAGAGAAAGGCCTTTTCTCATTTTCTTTGAAAACCCTCCTTTGTACAAATGTCGGTAGATTACTCACTGAAAACTTAATGCACTTCAAAAACAACAGTATTTAATTAATTGTAGTCCTCAATTGAAAACAGCTTTTTAAAAGAATTCCCAATCAAAGAATTGAAAGTTGTGTTAAGTTTTCAATTATTTTGCAAATAAACCCAAATTTTAGATATGGCCTATATTAAGGTACTATTGTTTTTATAATACATACTAAGTTTTTTGTTTTTTTTTCTGAAGCTGAATTGAATTCGTATACATATTTACTAGATTTGTAAGAACTATTTTTAACCGCTTTCAAAAAAGGGCGGAGGTTATCAGTTCGTCGGAATATTTTTTTAAATTTATTTTTTATGTTTGTTACCGCTTAACCGATTACTATAATACAGCGTGGCGACGAATAACTGTTACCCAGGTTTTTTTGAGAAATAAAAGGCACCTTTACAGATTTTGTGAAAAAAGCATTTTGTTGTTAATTTTCCACAGATTTTACTTTAGTTGTATTAATTAGTTTTTAAATTTTAATCCTTATTTACATTTGCCAGCAGAGTAATCTTTGAGAGAAAAGTTCATTCGGCACGCAGGTCTTCGTCAGTTAATTTATTCCATATCTTCTGTAACCATAGGCACATTTTCTCCATTTTGGGTCTCTTATACTCCCCCTTTTGTCCGACATAAGGCCTCATACTCATAAATCGAATAGACCCGAAACTGGTGACTAGGACGGCCATTCATTCGACCAACCTTATACAGTTTTTTTCATTTTTGTATTTTTTTTATACAAAGCCTAAGAAAAAATACACCTGAAAAATACTTGCGTGCCAAATGAACTTTTCTCTCAAAGTTTAAACTGCTGGCAAATGTAAATAAGGATTCAAATTTAATAACTAATTAATACAACTAAAGTAAAATCTGTGGAAAATTAACAACAAACTACTTTTTTCGCAAAATCTATAAAGGACCCTTTTATTTCTCAAAAAAACCGAGGTAACAGTTATTCGTCGCCACGCTGTATATTTTTAAAAATATTTAACACTTGCACAGCGTTGTTTGAACCCAGCTTATTATTATGTTTTCTATTAATCGTCCAACTTTTGAAGCACTTGATGAAAATCAATTACACTTATATTTAACGATTTATTAAAAGATTACGAATAGAATCATATATAAAACATAAGTGTGCCCACAAATTAAAAAATTAAACTTTTTGTTTTGAAAGTGTACCTATTTTTTAGATT
This sequence comes from Rhagoletis pomonella, assembly GCF_013731165.1. Taxonomy (NCBI): domain Eukaryota; kingdom Metazoa; phylum Arthropoda; class Insecta; order Diptera; family Tephritidae; genus Rhagoletis; species Rhagoletis pomonella. The sequence continues at coordinate 10,785,635 of NW_023458568.1, read as the reverse complement.
TGCCCATAATGTTATAAGTGCCACCCCCATTTTCCTAAAGTTTCTTGAAAACCAACTTTTTTGCTAAAGAGCGAGTGTATATATCAATTTCGAATAAATATTGATGAATTCTTTAGCCACACTACTCAAAAAATCTGAAAGTCCGGTACATATACACATATAAAGTCAAGGCCGTATTTAAAAAAGTCGCCTAACTTCGCCAATTTTTATGCGATTGCAATAATTGAGCTATCAGCTTAAAAAAAGATGTAATTTTGGACAGTACCCCTATATTTTGAAATTGTAGAAATTATCGATGGTCAAAATTTAAAAAATTAAGAGAAATATGGGTTTTTTTTATTTTACCTGATAAAAAATCCCAACAAGATTATTATAAGCCATTTTAAAGGCCTATATATCCTCTTCTCAGATGATATGCGCTCTTTGAAATCCAAGCAAAAATAGTGATTCAAAAACTCATAAATCTATAAAATCGTATTTTCTGACCTAAATCGACAGATCGCGACCTCTAAATGACCTTTAAAAAATCTATAAAAATAGGTGATAATATTTCTCATAAAAACTAATAAAATTAGGGGGTAGGGTTTTGAAATTTCTAAAAAAGCATTTTCGATGGGCAACCTATTGGACATTTCTGAATAAGAATAGCTTCAGTTCGGTTAATTTATCACAGTTTTCAAATATGCTTTTTGGCGTAAAACATAGCTCCTCCGACCTTTCTGCGTCGCCAAAGACACAACAGTTACTTTTTGTATTGAAATAAGATCGTATGGCTTTATTTCTCATATGGAAAATTTTTGGTTATGGCTTTATTTCACTTCCCTCTTCGAAATAAAGCCATATGGCGTTATTTCCTATGGTTTTATTGCACGGCGCGCCGAAGAATAGTGCGAGTTCCAAGTTGCATGTTGCTTTGTATTGATGCGAAATATATACACAATATATACAATGCTGCTTTGTTTCAGTTTGAGCATAACACATTTTTTTTATGCGCGATATGCTCCATTCATGCGTATCTAGAACTCATGAGATGTAAATCGGGACACGATACTTTGCATATTAAAAGTATGTTGCTTTTAGGAACTCGATACTTTAAAAATACAAACCAACATGCACTTTGGAACCCGCCCATACATTTATCGCTTCGTGCGACATGAACCTACTCGCCTCAGTATATCCAGTAAAAAAACTGTGGTGAAGTCCTTTATGGGGATAAAGTTTCCAGAGGTGAAATTTTAGGTAGCACACAATTTCTTACACGCATGGTTGCTTTTCAGCACCAATGAAAGAATCTTAAGAAATATTTAAAAAAAATATGCATATAGTCATTAATTTTAGAAAGAAATACCATATTATACATGTACTCTGATTAATAATATTAAAAAATGTATTAGAACCACCGTTTAATGTGATATTTGATACAAATTAATTTTGATATAAATTAATTTTGATACAAATTAATTTTGATACAAATTAATTTTGATACTCGGGACGCTCTGCGCATTGCCACCGAATAATAGTTTTACCTAAAATTAAATCCCTGGTCCTTGTTCTTTCTGTATTGCATCGAGGCGAATTCACATTTCTCAAAAATTTTACAACAAAAAAAAAAATGAATGTAGTATTTTATTTGCTAATTTTTGCGATTTCTATTGTTTAATGTAAATTTTATGGCGCGTATTCATAGTCCAGCAACTAAGTCGAAACTAACAAAGTTGCAACTTAAATTTAAGTACCAACTTAAAATTTACCTCTATTCATAGTCGCATTTCAGACTTCTACTAAGTAGTTTCGACTTAGTTTACGATATAGCAAAACGAGTGTGAAAATGTATCGATTTTTCTTTACGATATTTTGGAAAAATTACATTTTTATTAAATAATGTCAAGTTTGATCATCCGCTTATGTAATTTTTGTTTTCATTGCATGATTATGCAAAAGAATAAGGTATCATTTTCTTGTTAATTGTTGAAATAGCCAGAACAACCGCAGTGATGTGAAGTCGATGTTTATCGAAAGCATGCTGTGAAACATACAAATAGTAGATATCTAAATGTTATGCACAAATTTACTTTAAAAGAACTAGCGTGAGACTTATTATTTGAGAATTTATCTAAATTATTCCAATTATAAAATTGTGATGTAGCTTTATTCGAATTGTAATACGCATTTAATTTCATCTTCCGATTAAAATGGATCGATCTTTGTAAATTTTAATTGAAGATTATTCAATATTATCAAAATCACCCTCTACCAACTTAATTTTTACATATTTCGTCTGTTTTCCCTTAATTTGATAAAAAACTTCTTCCTAGTTACGACTTAGTTGCAACTGCAGCGAGAAACTAAATTTTAAGTTGATACTTAGCCAGAAAAGTCGAAACTAAGGCGACTATTACTACGTTTATACGCATGCATAAGTCGCTTTAATTCATTTCGCCGCGATTCAAAACATATGTATAAACTGAATTTAAATTCGCTTTGAAAGAGCGAAGTTTTTTGGCTCCCAATCCATTTCAAATCGGTAGTTTATTTCTCCAGACAGTTAGAAAGAGTGTATAAACACCGCTCTCACTCAAAGCGAATTGGAGATCAGCTGTTCCGCTCAAATTCCAAATAATCGCATCAATATTTAAAAGCTGATTAATAATAATCGTTCTTTTTCTTTGCCACGATTTTATAATGCCGAATAAAATTAGATTTTTATCACTTTCCATTATGTTAACTTATAAAATGTCAAATGAAAACAGCTTATTTTGTTTGCTTTTGAAGACGGTTACTTTGATGCCGATATAAAGCCGTAAGTATAAACACTAGAGCGAAATGTGTACGGTGTCAATGCGCTTTCAATTAAGTCGATTATTCTGTGCGTATAAACGTAGTATATGAATAGCTTTAGTTGTGACTTAGAATAGTTTCGACTTAGTTGAGTACTAAATATGACTAAAAAATCAAATGATTTTCAGAAAAACGCAAATGTATTTCAGAATTTCATTTGGCTTTGTCTGAAATACATTTGGCCTTTTCTGAAATACATTTGAGCTTTTCTGAAATAAATTTGAGCTTTTATGAAATACATTTGTCTTTTTCTGAAATATATTTGAGGTTTTCTGAAATACATTTGAGTTTTTTTTGATACGCCTTGATTCTAAGAATATTCGATATCGTATCGATTTTTCTGAATATTGATATCTCATGGCACGATAATCGATTTTTTTAATCGATATTCCAAGGTCGATATATCGAAGACATCGATACTTTACCCGCAATATCGATATTTAAGTTAAAATTTATTTTTCAACTACAAAAAGTGTATGGGAAAATACTAAAGTAGGTGTAATCAGCAGCTTGTGTGATTTCCCAATAAACACCAAAAAAATATTTCTCCAACCTTGGAGAAATTCATAGGCGCGTATTCATAGTCCAGCAACTAAGTCGAAACTAACAAAGTTGCAACTTAAATTTAAGTACCAACTTAAAATTTACCTCTATTCATAGTCGCATTTCAGACTTCTACTAAGCAGTTTCGACTTAGTTTACGATATAGCAAAACGAGTGTGAAAATGTATCGATTTTTCTGTACGATATTTTGGAAAAATTACATTTTTATTAAATAATGTCAAGTTTGATCATCCGTTTATGTAATTTTTATTTTCATTGCATGATTATGCAAAAGAATAAGGTATCATTTTCTTGTTAATTGTGTGAAATAGCCAGAACAACCGCAGTGATGTGAAGTAGATGTTTATCGAAAGCATGCTGTGAAACATACAAATAGTAGATATCTAAATGTTATGCACAAATTTACTTTAAAAGAACTAGCGTGAAACTGACTTATTATTTGAGAATTTGTCTAAATTATTCCAATTATAAAATTGTGAAGTAGCTTTATTCGAATTGTAATACGCATTTAATTTCATCTTCCGATTAAAATGGATCGATCTTTGTAAACTTTAATTGGAGATTATTCAATATTATCAAAATCACCCTCTACCAACTTAATTTTTACATATTTCGTCTGTTTTCCCTTGATTTGATAAAATACTTCTTCCTAGTTACGACTTAGTTGCAGCTGCTGCCGAAACTAAATTTTAAGTTGGTACTTAGCCAGAAAAGTCGAATCTAAGGCGACTATGAATAGCTTTAGTTGTGACTTAGAATAGTTTCGACTTAGTTGAGTACTAAATATGACGATGAATATGCGCCTATGTCTTTAGGATATTTTGAAGCAACAAAGAAGGCGCAGTTGGAAAATGAAGTTATTAGTATGAAGTAGCAGTGCAGGCACATTTGGAAAATTATGCCGATAAGCAAGATGGAATTTGGGAAAGTAAGTGCCTGGTTGCAGCATATCTAAGTATTAAAAAAGTATTTAACTAAATGAAATTGTGCTTAATAATAAATTGTGTTATAAATCGAGTGGCGTTATTTAAGATGTGCTCCAAACATTTGGCGAAATTTTTTTCTTCTCAACGTGCTAAGTTACAAGTTAAGATGACTGCCATCACGGCCGGTAAGAAGTCCGAAGCAAAGGGCAAACAACCTTCCAGGAAACTGCCTGCTGTCCCCGAGTCGTAGCTGAAGTTCAGCAAGAAGCAGGTCAGCAAACGTGCTACCCTGATCAAGCGTAAACTAAAGTGCTCTGCTGTGATTGCACTCCGCAAACGTGAAAACTTGGTGCATGCTGAGAAATATCAAGCAAAATATCTCCGTGATGGACGCCGTGAGAATAAGTTGCGCCACGGTTTGTTCTTCAAATTGAACCATTTACATGCTACGCATTGCCGAACCCTACATCACATGGGGTTATCCAAATCTTAAATCAGTTCGTGAATTGATCTACAACGTTGAATTGTCAAGCACAACCATCAACGTGTCTCAATCTCTGACAACTCTGTGATCGAACGCAAATTGCGCAAAGCGCACGATATTCAGTGCGTTGATTATTTGGCGCACGAAATATTCACTGTTGGATCCCACTTCAAGAAAGCCTCTAACTTCCTATGGCCATTCAAGCTCAACACCAACCGGTGGCTGGCGCAGGAAGGATAATCACTACGTTGAGGTTGGTGATTTCGGTAACCGTGAAGATAAGATCAACAAACTGCTGCGCAAGATGGTTTAAAGAAAATTTTTGGTGTACAAGGTGGAATATTTTAATTTAAAAAATATTTAATAAATAGAAATAGAAAATGTTTTTTTTTGTAACTTTCTGAAGGTTTAAACCGCAAATATGCCAAACGGAAGGCAGCTTTTATTCGCAATTCCTTGAATAGTATCGAAATTCCATTGCCGTTTCTAAAGGCCATTTCAAAAGGCTCCAATGTACAAATTTAATTATTTGTTTCGGTCTTTTAGCTCATTAATGATGCAACCAGGGTTGCATTTACCGTCTACGAAAATATTTTATGAAGCGTTCCAAAATTAGCTCCGAGCAACTAAAAGTTGGTTCAGCTTAAGTGAAATAATTTTTATAAGCTTTTATTTAACTTGGTCATCCCGCGCAAATCGTGGAAATTTCCAATCGATTTTAAACTAACTTCCCGACAAGTTAGAGACTTGAAATTTTCAGCATAGTTCCAATCACGATGACAATGCAATTTAAAATATAAATGAATTCCCTATATGGTCCAGGGGTCTTGATTCAAAGTCGGTCAAAAATTAGTAAAATTTATGGCTAACAGAGCGTCATTTGCCAAAGAACGTAAAACCAGAGCAAAGCTATTTATGGCAAATTCTAGATATCAACCTAGTCTAGATATGAACCTCGTTGTAGGCATCATATCAAGGAGATACAATTAGAAGACTCGAGAAGTTTCCCCGCCAGAAGAACTTTAATTTTGCGCCTAAATATATGCCATGCTACAGCGGAAGTGGACGACACGCCATTTCTTTAAATGAAATTAACTGCTGCTATATGTATGTATGTACATATGTATGTTTATACAAAACGTAAGCAAACATTTTGCTTGTATAGTCTTCTGTTCTCTTTCATTGCAAGTTGAATTATTTTAATATCTATTTGCAAAATTTTGTACATAAAATAAAATAAAACTATTTAATATACAACGCTTTTATAAATGGACTAAAAATTAGAAAATAAAGTAATGTAAAAAAACACATTTTTTTAAAAATAAGCTTTTATTTAACATGTTTAATCAAAGGAATAAAATAAAGTAGTGAAACAAAAG
>NW_023458568.1:10741275-10774444 GCF_013731165.1 Rhagoletis pomonella | reverse complement strand
GTCCGTCCGTCTGTCCGTCTGTGCACACGATAACTCGAGTAAAAATTAAGATATCTTAACGAAACTTGGTACGTGTACTTCTTTCGGGCGTAGGACGGATGGTATTGAAAATGGGCAAAATCGGACAATAACCACGCCTACCTCCCATATAACGGTAATTTTCAGAAATACGAAAACTGCGATATTTTAGTAACTACTGAAGATTATTCACTCAAAATTGATATTTGCAATAACTTTTAGACGAAAAATAAGAATATTATAAATTTTTGAAAAATGGGCGTAGCCACGCCCACTTATGGTTACATGTGTATATCTTGGCAACCGCTGCACCGATTTCTTCCAAACTTGGCACAGTTATTGACCTTGGTACAGGATACCAAATGGCTGAAAATTTTAAAAATCGGACAATAACCACGCCTACATCCCATATAACGGTAATTTGGAGAAATACGAAATCTTCGATAAATCAGTAAATATTAAAGCTAATTTATTAAAAATTGATGCTTGCAACAATTCTTTACCAGGAAATACGCTTATCATAACATTTTGGAAAATGGGCGTGGCACCGCCCACTTATGATCACATATATGTATCTCGGTAACCGTTCCACCAATTTGTACCAAACTCGGTATGGTTATTGTGCTTGCCACATAAAAGCAAAACGTTCAAAATTATTGAAATCGGACTAAAATTACGGCTTTTCATATAACGGTAAATTTAAAAAATGCTTGAAACGTCAATATTTCGAAATTTAAGGACGCTAATTTATTCAAAATTGATACACCCCGGCTTACCATGTAGCGGTAGCTTTCGGAAAGGTGAAAAGCCATATATGTAATACTTGCGCCGGGTATTTAATGTTCGGCCCCGCCCGAACTTAGACTTTCTTACTTGTTTTTTTGAGTAGGGGGTTGCCACCTGTCACGAAAATTACTTTATTAAATCTTAATAAGCGAAGGTATCAGTTCTGCACCTTCACCATCAAGCGAAAATACTTAGCCTCTTGATGTGCAAAAGTGTATTATTTTTTTGAGTAGGGTTGCCACCTGTGCAAAAATTATAGATCTTCACGGTTCGCCGGATAACAAAATGAGATACCAAATGAAAGGGCGGGGCCTTCGCATGTACAAAAACTTTAATTTTTTTGACTAGGGTTGCCACCTATTTATCCTTACGTAGTATAAAGCAAAGCCAAGATTTGTTGACCACGTTAATCTCGAAAACTACCTAACGGATTTGGATAAGATTTAGTTTTATATATTCTGTATCGATAGGAGTATTATCTTTAGTGCTTATAATTTCTATAGCATTGCCACATGTCTAAAAATATATAGGGTCTAATGTGGAACGATTTTCCGTCATCCTTTGTCAAATTTGGTTTGGAGACAAACCGGTTTCGGCGTTGTGCAATCATCAGTGTCATTTTTCGTTCTGAATAGTTTCTGTTTGTCTGTCACTATTTATAGCCGTGTTAAATCGTCGTTGGTTCATAGTTAGGTACGTCTCAGCGGATTATATTCTTTCGTTCAACCAGTAGTTTCAGTTCTGTGTGTGTACATCCTCAGGTAGAAATTAGCTGCTCACCTCTTTTTTGATTAATTGTTGCAGGTAGGTAAAAATCAGTTATTTTCTTTCTCTTTGTTTCTGTAGTTTGGACCTGCATTCCATTGTTAATGGTAGTTGCAGGGTTTCTGTTTTGTTTTGCGTATAGTAGCCTGAGTGGTTCGAATAATATATCAGGTGCGGTGTTTATTTGCTTATTTATTATTTTTCCGACGAACGTCTTTTGTTTGTATATCTCCATATTCTCTAATACGTTTAGGCGTTGTCCTTTGTGCTGTACATGGAGAACTTTGGCTGTCTTTCCTATTTATTGGCGTGCAATGGTTTTCTGCCATATGGTTTGCGAAGTTTGATTCCGGGGTGGTAGAAGGTTTTAGCATTTTTTTTGTTGTAGTCCCTTATACAGTGACGGGCAAAACTGTAACATGGTTTAACACTTTTTGTTTCAACCACCGCTATATTTCCAAGTTCTAACGACTTTCATCCTTTTATTGAATATTCTTGTTGGTACATCCCTACTCCCTCTCTCATAATGATTTGAAGTCAATACAACAACAATAAAAAAACCAGCAGACAAAAATGTAAATTAAGGCAGATGTTACAGTTTTGCACTCACTCTCAGTTTTGCATTTGACAGTTATCTTTTACTTAGTTGGAAGTCAGATGACTTTTTTCTATATTGTATTTTATTGAAGAAGTGATCACCAGTAAATAACATAGTTAATCAGGAACCATAAATGTAAATAATAGATTTACTGCGGAAAGGCGGACCCGTACGAAAAGTGGCAAACAATTTTAGAATTTGCTACTTAAAAATGTTAAGACTTAGAAAAAATATAGCCTAAAGTGTTCCTAAGGACAAAGGAAGTCTGTCAAAATATATTACAGTCCGATATCTTGTGAACTTAGTAGCAAGTAGCGCTGCAGGCACTATTACAGAAGCGCGTAAGGTATTAAACTTTAATGCAAATCAATAGACAGCGAGGCGAAGAATTGCCAAATTGAGCTCAAAGGCATCATAAAGAAGAAAAAAGCAAATTTGATCATAATACATGTTCGAGTGTGGCAGCATTTCGCTGCATCGCACGAAAACCGAACTGTTGCCTATTGGGATATGTTAGGCCGTTCAGAATGCAATAAAAAACATATTTTTAAGTTTCAATTGAAGGTTGTTTGGTCTGACAAGACTAAATTAATCGCTTTCAATCAGATGGCCGGGCATGGTATTGGATCAAAGACCCAAATTAAGCCTAAGCGCATCATGTACTGCAAACTGTGAATCACAGTGGTAGGATCTTAATTGTTTGGGGTTGTATTTCAAAAATTTTATTGGTCCGTTAGTACGCATTATGCGTAAGGAACAGTATCTGTTCATATTTCAACAAAATTTGCAAGATGTAGTCGGAAAATGAGAGTTTCTGCTGAAAAATCACCCAAAACATACTGCATATGTTCGCAAAGACTGGATACGAAAGCAAAAATTTGCTAATTTGCAATGACCACAAACCGCGGACATGAATCTCATCGAATTTGCGAAATCAACTAAAAGCACAGCTTAATATGTATCAAAGTCCGTAAAATCGAGTACATGAGCTGTGAAAGCGAACTAAGGATATACCTCCAGAATTTTTACAAAGATACAAATAAGGTATGCCGAATCACATCCAGGAACTGAAACAGGCAAAAGAGTACTGAACATTGTGTTAGTAGTTCTTTTTTTTTCGTGAAAATTGTTAAAAAGCTCTTAAAAATATATGAGTGCAAAACTGTAACATCTGCCTTAATTTACATTTTTGTCTGCTGGTTTTTTTATTGTTGTTGTATTGACTTCAAATCATTATGAGAGAGGGAGTAGGGATGTACCAACAAGAATATACAGCAAAAGTATGAAAGTCGTTAGAACTTGGAAATATAGCGGTGGCTGAAACAAAAAGTGTTAAACCATGTTACAGTTTTGCTCGTCACTGTATGTTCACGATATCTTGTTTTTATCTTGCGCCCTGTTTGTCCTATGTAACTATGTTGACATTCGCAAGTCAACTTATATACACCTTGCTTGTCTAGTGGGTCTTCCTCGTTTGCACTATTTCGTAGTATCCTCTCCACATTGTCCTTCGTTCTAAACGCTGAATTATTGTTATACTTTTGGAATACCTTAGCCAATTTATATGACGTTTTGCCTGTATAAGTCAAGACTGCCCAAGCCTTTTCATTATTTTCCTTCTTATTTGATTTCTTCTTTATTGTTTCTCTTCTTATCTTGTTTACTAGGCCCTTTCTGTATCCGTTATTTTCCGCGATTGCGTATATCGTATTAAGTTCTTTGCTGTAAGCTTCTTTTTCCAATGGGGTTGGTTCAAGCCTGGTTATTAGATGTTTAAAGGCTGCATTTTTGTGCTGTTGAGGGTGGTTTGAAGTATTGTGTATTATCGTGTCTGTGGCCGTGGGCTTTCTATATATCCCGAATTCGCATTTGTTGGTAACCTTATTTATTTTAATTGTTATGTCCAAATAGTTTATTTTGCCTTCGTTCGGAAAATCGTTCCACATTACATCACACTCCTAACCTGTCGGAAACACCAACAACGAAAATGAGAACATATAAGATCCTTGCGTTGAATTTCAAAAAGTGAGATATCGAATGAAAACGCTTGGCCTCTAGATCAGTGATGGGCACACTAACCCTATCACATTTTGAGCATGTGTTAGTGTCTTTTGCGAGAGCGAACAACTCGGCCATTCAATCGATTACTTCAGCTGAAACGAGGAGGATGTGTGCGCACGAGTCTGGAATTCAAGAAAAGCGCAAGCCGCCCCGCGCCAACCCGCGCCGCGTTCGACGTCGCGCTCGCGTCCCCCGCCCCGGCCCTCCTTTCGCAATTATGTACTGGTGGCATTATAACCGTTTAGAAAAAGGAAAAATGATAAAATAACACTAGTTCACTTCTGAAACTGCTTTTTAATGTCCAAGTAATGGGAATTATTGTGTATGGGGTTATTCCATGCATCCCACCCATAGTGGAATTTACCAGGTGCCACTGCTTTAATTGAAAATTTGCCTATAAAATGTGACTATAAGGCAGCCGAATGTCAGAAAATAAAGCGAGAAAGCCGTTTTATTACTTCATCTGTTTATTGCGACATGGTTCCATGCAAACATTTTAAGGTTTTCCAGCAATGTTTTTAACATATTAAAAAGCATGCAGATATATGCGGAGCAGTTTTTAAAGACGATGCTTTTCCTATATTTTGTTAGACTTTTATAAGTAAAAATATTTTGTGAATATTACTTTCTTCATATGAATTATATCACATTTTTTGTTTAATTCAAGGCCTATCAAACAGGTTTAAAGCATTTGAGCAAAAACAACATTTGCCTGTATTTTGTTGTTGCTTCTGGTATCGAAGGTGCCAAAAACTGTTCTGATTTTTTTCTTCTACATCAAAGCGTGCCATGCGAAATACGAAAAAGGTAAAAAATTTAAATTGAAAAAATTAAAATTGTTGCAACTTTCTTTCTTAGTAAATTGGTTCGCTTCTCGAAGCATTGATCCATCCTGTGTCAGGCCCAGTAATCAGCGGTTGTGCTGCTGAGTTGGGCGAGCTTTCCAAAAGCTGCTATTTAATCGCTGGTTTTGTTATTAAAATGTTTCACATGCAAATAGATTTTAACAATTTAGAATTTTTGTAAGAAGAAATGTAAAATATTTGACATTTTCGAGAACAAATAATTTGAAAAAAATCAAATCAGCTGCTATACTGATATTACCTGTTCAATGTGCCTTGGTTTAATTGTTTTTTGGAATAAACAAAGTTCTTTTTCCTTCTTTCAGTAAACTGTTTTTTTTTTTACAAATAGTATAAATAAGCAATGGAAAATAAGGCAAAATTCAGATTTTGGTATTATTTCCCATTTAAAAGTGAAATAAAGCAAATTTTGCGTTATTGCCGTTTGTGTTATTTCACCCCCCCCGCACTTATTTATGTACATATTCAGCGCATGGCGAAGCCTCGCGCATACATGGCCGGCTAGTTAATTATAAATAACAAAAAAAAAATTATGATAGATCTGGCAACTTCCGATTATTTTGTTTTGCTTTGCTGTTCGTTTTCGTCCCTATAAAACATAAAAAAGTCCATATTTCACACATCGCTTTTAAGGAAGATTTTCCGAATTTGCTGAGGTTTCGGTTTTATCGGGAGTGTCGGGAAAAAATTTTGGTCCCGTCCCGCCCGTCCAATTTGAAATCAGTACCGTGGGTCCCGCGGGTCCCGATATCCCGCGCCCATCTCTACTCTGAATATAAATTCAAAGTTAAACTCTTGTTGGTGGTTAAGTTACCAATCGTTTAACTAAGCACTGTGTGAAAATTATTTTGGCCGCCTAAATCGGTCAAATACCCCTATGTGTGTCGATACGAAATTCCTTTTTCAGTGCACTAATTGTACACAATTTTACGCAATCGCGTAAACTATAAAATTAAAAAAAAAAAAAAACAATGACAAACTTTCTTGTTTTCTAACGGCACCCAAAAAAATTTCATCAAGCGCCTACTTTTTAATAAATCAGAATTTGAAAGTGTGCAGTTTCTTTTCGGTACAGTCTTTAGATTTTAATATGTAGTATTAAGGTATCTACACACCTACGCGATTCTGTCGGTGCGAATCTGTTCTGGCAAAAATCACAACAATGCCGACCATAGGTTTAAATGAGGAACCACACACTTGTACGATTTTGCTGCAGCGATTTATTCAAACATTCACAGTTCTTCTTTTGGTCGTGCCGAAATCGCAGACTTCCGTGTTTTGAGAACGAAAAAGGTCAATGGAAGGATTTTACAATATTAAAACAAAATTGAACGTAAGAAAACAAAACACATTTGATGTAGAAAAGTTAAGAATTTTATTTTTTTTTATAAATACTTTTTGTTTGTCTATAAATTGACAGATTTTGCTGCGATAAAATCGCACAGATGTGTGCGTACTTGCCTTTTCGAAGCAGTAACGTCTGTAGCATCAAAAACGGTGCGGATTCGTTGCGACAGAATCGCGTAGGTGTGTGGATCCTTTACATCCCATACGATATTCGAAAAAATTAAAATTTGAGTTATTGCGTTTTATTATGGAACTCCTCATATCTGTTTTTTATATGCATATCTTATTACTTATACTTACAGATATCCATTAACTAATTACACTTTTGGAACGAAAGAGCCTTTATTTGAAAAAGATCCATCAGTACCCTCTCGGTTTCAGCGTATGCGAGAGGAATTCGATCGTATTGGAATGCGGCGATCTGTGGAAGGCGTTTTGCTAGTTCATGAACATGGATTGCCACATGTATTACTCCTTCAGCTGGGTACAACATTTTTTAAGCTACCCGGTGGTGAGCTCAATGCAGGAGAAGACGAAGTAGAAGGTTTAAAAAGACTTCTGACTGAAGTAAGTTTTCAAATTTAAATAATTTTATCAAGGCGCAATGATAACTAAATGAACAAATTTGTATTTCAAACAAAAACAGTAAAAAATATTATTTGTAGTTAATATAGGGTGATCCAACTAGATCTTTGTTTTTTTTTATTTTAAATAAAGCACTGAACTGGATGTTGGAACCTTTATTATTACCCGAAATAACAATCTCTGACAATTATTATTTTTTTTTTACATAATTTCATTAAAATGTTGACTGAAGAAAGAACACACCGCAAAGACTTATACCGACACATAAAGCGATTTGACACAATCCACTCTATGGCGCAAAATGCATTTTTAGCATTTTAAAAAAATTATAAATTTTTAGGAAGAATCGAAAAACGCTATTTTCAGTGATGAAACAACTTCAATATAGTTGATCCAGATGCCCACCATAAATATTGGAGAGTCCTTTCGACCGAAGATAGTTGAAAATTCCGTGCGAACAACAAAATCGTTCTTCAAGGAACAAAATACCTTCTTTTAGAATAACTAGCTTCAAGTATTGGCCTTAATACCAATGGGGATTTGTAAGATCTACTTCTCAACCAGATTTTTACTTATTCAAAACAGAATGATAACGTGTTGAAACTTAAATAAACCAAACTTCACAAGTAGGAGGATATAATACAAATTTTACTACCAACCAATCAGGTGATCGCTTCTACTACATTAGTCGACAAATTTTGAGGAAATCGTTTTAACCTAAGAAAAAAAATGTTTCCTAAGCTAATTTTGGGTCACTGAACAAGAAAACAATACCCATTCTTTTTTTTAAAGAAGCGTTTTCGAGATTTATTCGAAAAACGTGTTTTTTGGTACCTCTCGCAGTTATTTGTCAATATCTTTTGAAAAAATCATTTAATCGACACAAGCAGCCTACCGTTCAAAAGGTATTGATGTGACCAAAAATATATAACTTGTGCAGATTTAATTAAAAATGATTATTGTTACTAGCGACCAAAATCGAAAAAAGTGGAATTTTCAATCATTTTTGAAAATTTTTTTTTTTGTTAAAAATAAGCATTAAAAATGTGTAATTTTCAAAAATGATTGAAAATTCCACTTTATTCGATTGTGGTCGCTAGTAACAATAATAATTTTTAATTAAATCTGCACAAGTTATATGTTTTAGCAAAGGGCACATCAATACCTTTTGAACGGTAGGCTGTTTGTGTCGATTAAATGATTTTTTCAAAAGATATTGACAAATAACTGCGAGAGTTTCGAAAAAATCTCGAAAACGCTTCTTTCAAAAAAAAAAAAGGGTATTGTTTTCGTGTTCAGTGGTGTTCAGTGACCCGAAATTAGCTTAGAAAACATTTTTTTTCTTAGGTTAAAACGAATTCGTCAAAATTTGTCGACTAAAGTAATAGAAGCGATCGCCTGATTGGTTAACTCTTAACTCGTTACTCGTGTAGTGGTGCTACCACATTTATAATATTTATTTCTACAAGGATTTTATTAAGTATTTAGCCGCCAGGTGGTCGCGTCGGCATTTGATAATAGAAGCGATCACCTGATTGGCTAACTCTTAACTCGTTACTCGTATAGTGGTGCTACCATATTTATAATAATATTAATTTCTACGAGGATTTTATAAAGTATTTAGCCGCCAGGTGGCCGCGTCATTTTATAATAGAAGCGATCACCTGATTGGCTTGTGCTTAAAACTCGTTACCTATAGGATGGCATTGCCATACGTACATTATAATACAGTGGTCGGAAAAATTACAGCCGCCGCACATATTGAGAAGTTTTCACGATTTTTTCTTTATATATTTAAGTTATTTTTTTAATAAAAATATAGTCCATTCTTTCACAAAAACAATATAAATCAAAGGTTCATATTGAAAGGTTGAGCAATATTAAAAAAAAAATTAAACAAACTGGTAGAACTTACTTACTTTTTAGAATTTATCTGCCCTTCGAACATATTTTTTGAGAACAAAATTTGTTTTTAAAGGGCAGATAAATTTTTAGAACTACTTGAGAAAACGACCCTTAGAAAGATTTAGAGTATGCAGTTTTGTAGGAACTCTGATTAAAAAGTAATTACAAAAAAAAAGGAATGTAACAATTTTTTTTTGTTTTTTTTTTCTGGATTTCGCGGAACTTTTTTCGGGACTATTAGGGAACTGTAAACTCTTTATTTGTTGGTAAGTTGGTCGTATCAGAACTGTTCTTGCCGAATAAAGGCTTGCGCGTGAAGTTCGCAAGCGATTTTTGTTTTTTAGCTTTTATTAACAGAACTATTGAAAATTTGATTATGGAACTGTAGAACTATTGCCTTGCTGTCAGGAACTCTGATTAAAAAGTAGCTGTGACAAAAAACGCTTGCTAACTTTACACGAGCCTACTTTTGCGCTTTTTTTGGAAAGGTGTTCTCTGCAAAAGGTGTTCAGACCCCATTCTTTGGCAACACAGAAAGTAGAATTCTACTTACTGAGGGTTATAATCCCTAAGTGCTCGATAACATTAAAAAAACTGGCTGACTTCGTTGTAAAAGTTTATGCACCTTTCTGGTTTCTGGTTCAAAGTCAACCACTAGCAATTTACGGATGTTGTCACGTTTTCAAGTACATAACATGGATTCGTCAATTGCCAGAAAACATTCAAAATATTGTCCGTCCGTTCATAAAAAATAACGCGTACTTTCTACACCCAGAAAATGTTTTGATACCGATGATAACGGATACAGATCCACTCGTACGCTCAGATGGATACACGAGGATCTTAGCAGCCCACAGAGAAACAAATGGATGCGTTAGTCAAATGTTTGGTCCGCAAGTGGATAATTTTATAAATTTCGAGAGTGACAAATATTTCAACGTAATAAATTGGGATAAATTCGAACCGACTGAACCGCCACGCTTGCAGTTCTTCACGAAGCATTACAATATTCCAAGGAAATAATTAAATTACCAGGTTAGCACAATGGAAAAACATTAATTTTTCTTTGCTAAACTTATCTTTTTCGCAGCTTGTCCGTGTCATTCGCAAAACACCTTGCGTTTTGTTCATATAAATAGTTCATGAATCTGCAATGGCGGTCACCGATGAACAACGCATGGGCCACATTTTATCTAAACTCGAGAGCCGACAGAGATACAGCCAGCTTGAATCCCGCCGAAATTTTATGGATTAGAATTTCCGTTACAAAACAATCAAGTCACGAACTGTTGGAGAAAAGTAATAAAAGCTGGTTTTTTCCGTATGGTTGTCCAACTAAAAATAAAATGTGTTTTATTTCGGGTTCTACTGAACTTATTGAAATGCTTCTTTCGCAACAGATTCATGATTTTTGACGGTCTTTAATTTACTGTCATTAGGGCGGTACGTAAGGGTGGTAGCATCTGAGATCTGGTGGGTAAGTACCATAATGGAGCACATGAGGTCAATGAACTTCCGTAGGAAAAACCCCCTCCTCGAGACAATAACATTGGTGTATCACACTTTAAAATCCAACTATAAACGCCGAAGATATGAAGAAAAATGTAATTGGTAGTAATCGTACTAGGGTTGTCAAAAAAAAATAAAAAAAGTTTTTTTAAATGCTTTTCAAAAATACTTCCTATGGGGGGTGTACGGCGAACTTTTTTTCGATACAGTCTAATGTACATACATATCGTCGATGTTTTTGAACAACCGCCCAACGCCCAGGAGAGCAAAAAACTGTTTATTCTTTGAAGGCATTGCCTTGATAGGCGGTATTTTCTCTAGCTATTATTTTACGAACCTGTTGTTTTAATAACGATTTAACGATTTTTATGCGTAAATCTCAATGCCTGGAGTTCAGGGTTACCAAATCTCATATTTGCCACAACGGCGATTTAGGCGGTTTTGCAACTGGTCGATGGGCGGCTTTGCAAAAACATCGACGATATATTTTTTTCAAGTATACAGCATAACTGCTACATGTAAATAGCAAACTATTTTGGGGTGTTAAAAAGTGCTTAGTGGTTTTTTGTTTCTGCGGTACAAACGATTTACTGTCCTCTTTACTTATTTTCTCTGTAAAGACAAAATACATGCATATGTACATACATATGTATATACTAGGGATGTTGCGAATGTGGAATTTTAGACATCCGCGGATGCGAATGCGGATGCGAATATCTAACAGCTAACATCCGCGGATGCGAATGCGAATGCGGATGTCAAGTATTTTTAAGAAACAATTGGAATCTAGCATAATTGCGAGGTCGTTGTTTAAACAGCGCTTACAAGCCAAACCAGATGTGTCAGGTTTTTCTAAAGCTTTTTAAAAATAATTCTTCATTCTCATTCCGTTGGCTGTTTCGAATTTGGGGAATCTGTAACTTCATCAGCATTTTTTGATTGTATTTTTTGTAATTCATGTTTAATACTTTCTTCTGCGACTGGTTTGAAAAATTTGTGCTTATAGCGCGCTAAATAAGTGGATATGAAAAAAAATAATTATTTTCCAGGAATGAAAATTTTGAAAAAAATTCTGTTTTCAAATTCGTGGCTGCCAGCCGAATCGGATCAGATTATTGTTATTTTTTAAAAAAAGCACCCTGTTTTTTATAAGTATTTGAATCTCAGATAGTTACGTAATTCTTATCTTATTAAAGGTCAGACCTATATAGTTTTTTAATTATTGGGCATCGATTCTATTTATAGCGAGACGTTGATCATTTCTGCTGGAAATCCCTATTGAAGGAGCTTACTCTTTGACTTTAAATAGCAAAGAAGGTACAGTTTTACCAAGAAGTTTTTAGTCAAGGATCCAATGTATATCCCTATCACGAAAATTTGGTTAGGAATTACAGTGCACACTTTCTTCTTTTGTGTCTATTAGTTTTTTTAAGATTGGTCCAAAAAATCATAATTATGAAAGAAAGCAATGCAGGTATTTAAAGCACAGAAAAAAAACATTGTTAAAAAGACTATGTTCCCTTCGACGTACGTCAAAGGTCAAGTAGAAGTTGGAACTTGTATGGCTGCCCATTGATAGCTCGGTTATATAGCTTAAGAAATAATATGTTTAAAGACATTTTTATAAAAGTTGATAAATATGACATTTGACCAGTTACACACATACTCCCACGACCACAGGCAAAAATATTGGCTACAATTTGTCATTTTGTTTGCCATATACACGTTAATCAGTGCACTTGCACAACATTCGCATTCGCAAAAGCTCCGCATTGATTATTGTGAATGCGAAAGCGAATACGAATGCTAAAATTAATGCGGAAGCTCCGCGGTTGCGAATGCGAATGCGAACATTCGCAACAACCCTGGTATATATATACATACGTACTAGAGATGTTTCGAATGTCATATTTTTCACATTCGCGAATAATAATAATAGATTGGCGCTTACACATATGTTAATGTTTGGCCGAGCTTTCTCCTCCGATTTGTGGCGGGCGCATTGATGTTGTCACACAAACCGGGGGGACCTACAGTTTTACGCCGACTCCGAACGGCGATTGTATTTTTATGAGAAACTGTTTTTCATGGCAGAAATACACTAAGGAGGTTTGCCATTGCCTGCCAAGGGACGACCGCTGTTAAGAAAAAACCTTTTTTCTATATTTTTTGCGAATGCGAGTGCAAACATTCGCAACATCTCTGATACGTACATATGTATATAAATATGCATGTTATGTACGTACATATTTATGTACATATATAACTCTATAAAAAATATTATATTAAATAATCTATGCTTATGTATGTAAATAAATTTTAATTGTTGATTTAATTGTTGCCCTAATATAATATTCACATATTTATATGAATATGTATGTATGTATGTACATACATATTAACATATTTTCGTACATGATCTATTGACATACATTCACACAGTTTTATGCCCAAAAAGGCATGTGCTGTATAGTACACTCGGTTCGCTCGCTCGTCGCTCACTCATCCTACCTAACCGAACGGGTATGCAGACAGCACTCACCTCGGCACTGCGAGCGAGGCAACCAGTGTTGCCGCGCATAATTTTTAGTGGTAGCCAAATGCCTTTAAAAAAAGGGCTAAAAAAGTCGTTGTGGCTAAAAATGGTAGATACAATTTTTTACTTGCATATACATATCAAATAAAACACCTCTTTGAGGTAAAATTGTCGAGTGACGAAAGCTGAACTAGAAACACAAAATTTGTTATATCAATTTCGCGGCGAAAATTATACGCATTTTTTAACTGCCTTTGAAACGTAGGGAAAATCTTTTTTATTCATACGCATCGTTGCAAAATTTTTTTTTTTATTTTGTGTTTCTAGCAGTAGACGGAATTTCGCAACGTTCCGAATAAATAAAAAAGATTTTCCGTACGTTTCAAAGGCAGTTAAAAAATGCGTATAATTTTCGTCACGAAATTGATATCACAAATTTTGTGTTTCTAGTTCAGCTTTCGTCACTCGACAATTTTACCTCAAAGAGGTGTTTTATTTGATATCAATTATTTTGGGGTAGCAAATTTAAAATCGACGAAAATAAAAACAATAATCTAAATGTTTTGTTTTTCTCAAATAAATTGCTAAAAATATTATCTAAATCTAAATTATGTATTCAAATCGATGTGGCCATTGAAACATAATTTTTCGAATACGGAATAAAGCGAAAAAGAATGATCATATCCTTTGTATTCGAAAAATTTGAAAAAAAAAATTATGAGACAGGATAAAAGCTTATCAACTTGGTACCAACTTTGGATACAATAAACAACTGTATTCGTCTGATTGTCTCGTAGTTTTTTTTGTAAAGATTTCTACCGGGTGTGGGGCGCATACTTGTGCTTCTTTTAAAAAGTTTTACTTCTATCACGTGTACGGTGCATTAAACTTATTGTTTTTTTTCTCAAGTAGTTTCCCAATTTGCCAAACGACGTTGTAACATGGCGATTGTACGTCTGGATAAAAACTTCCAAATCTCGTGTATATATAAGCGAGTCATTTCAGCATGCTACTGTGGCTGCTTTCGTCACTCGCGCGCGCTGCCGTGCGCTGTGATAAGTATACACGTAAACATTTTCAATAAGTAATGGTATATAAAAACAATGAACTCTGGAAAAAAAGCTAATATTTTATCCAAGCAAAAACCTTTTTGTATAAGAGGGGAAATATACGTCACCAGCTTGCTGGTTCCACCAAGTGATTGTACCATCAGGCTCGAAGCATATAACTTACTAGCATGCTGGTACAATATTTATTTCTTTAAAAATGAGGTCGAGGAAAGATCGAAATGATTAGCGCCGAAATTTCATAATTTTTCTAGCATTTTGTTAAGCATTGTTTTTTTTTTGTAATTCACAACTGCAATATCGTGAACGTAATCTTCCACAGACACGGCTTTGACTCATATAGTGCAAGAAATTTCCGCCTAAATACTTCTTACTTAGAAAATTGAGCTAATTTCACCACTCACGACACCAGTATGCTGGTACGTTCACACCACAAGAACATACACGGTCAATCGACTTGATGGGTCGTTTAACAAATTTAGCATATTAACGGCTGTGAACTTATCTATTTTAAACTATAGTTAAATCGTTAACAGATAAGTTAACAGCCCCATCACTTTTACAGTATGTATGGATAAAAGCGTAAGGAGCATACAATACATATATGTACAGTGACGAGCAAAATTGTAACATGATGTAACACTTTTTATTTCAGCCACCGCTATCTTTCAAAGTTCTAACGACTTTCATACTTTTGTTGTATATTCTTATTGGTACACCCCTACTCCCGCTCTCATAACGATTTGAGGTCAATCCAACAACAATAAAAAACCTGGAGATAAAAATGTAAATTAAGGCAGATGTTACAGTTTTGCACACACTCTCAGTTTTGCATTTTACAGTTATCTTTTGCTTAGTTGGAAGTCAGATGACTTTTTTCTGTATTGTAATTTATTCAAGAAGTGATCACCAATAAATAATATGGTTAATCAGGAAACATAAATGTAATTAATAGATTTACTGCGGAAAGGCGGGACCGCAGGGAAAGTGGCAAAAAATTGCGAAGTTTGCCACATGAAAATGTTAAGACTGAGAAAAAATATAGCCTAAAGTGTTACTAAGGACAAAGGAAGTCTGTCAAAATATATTACAGTCCGATATCTTGTGAACTTAGTAGCAAGTAGCGCTGCAGCCACTACTACAGAAGCGCTTAAGGTATTAAAATTGAATGCAAATCAGTAGACAGTGAGGCGAAAAATTGCCAAATTGAGCGCAATGGATCATAAAAGAAGAAAAAAGCAAATTTGATCAAAATACATGTGCGAGTGTGGCAGCATTTCGCTGCATCGCACGAAAACCGAACTGTTGCCTATTGGGATATGTTAGGCCGTTCAGAATGCAATAAAAAACATATTTTTAAGTTTCAATTGAAGGTTGTTTGGTCTGACAAGACTAAATTAATCGCTTTCAATCAGATGGCCGGGCATGGTATTGGATCAAAGACTCAAATTAAGCCTAAGCGCATCATGTACTGCAAACTGTGAATCACAGTGGTAGGATCTTAATTGTTTGGGGTTGTATTTCAAAAATTTTATTGGTCCGTTAGTACGCATTATGCGTAAGGAACAGTATCTGTTCATATTTCAACAAAATTTGAACTATGTAGTCGAAAAAATTAGAGTTTCTGCTGAAAAATCAACCAAAACGCACTGCACATGTTCGCAAAGACTGGAACAAAAGAAAAAATTTGCCAATTTGAAATGACCTCCACAATCCGAGGACATGAATCTCATCGAGAATTTGCGAAATCAGCTAAAAACGCAGCTTACTAAATATCCAAGTCCGTCCAATGGAGTACATGAGCTGTGAAAGCAAACCAAGGATATATGGGAGGCTATACCTCCAGAACTTTTACAGAGATACACATTAGGTATGCCAAATTGCAACCAGGAACTAAAAAAAGCAAAAGAATACCGAACATTGTGTTAATAATTCTTTTTTTTGTGAAAATTGTCAAAAAGTTGTTAAAAATATATGAGTGCAAAACTGTAACATTTGCCTTAATTTACATTTTTGTCTGCTGGTTTTGTTAATGTTGTTGAATTGACTTCAAATCGTTATGACAGAGGAAGCAAAGATGTACCAATAAAAATATACAACAACAGTATGAATGTCGTTAGAACTTGGAAAGGTAGCGACGGCTGAAATAAAAAGTGTTACTCCATGTTACAGTTTTGCTCGTCACTGTTTATATATCAGTCTTTCTAAGTTTAAAAATTCATCTCTTACATAAATGCAAAAAAGAAAAACAAATTAAGCATATACAACTTTTTCATGCCAAGTATGAATAAATTCTAAAAAGGGCTAAAAAAAGGGCTAGGGGCAATTTTAAATTTATGTGGCCAAAAAAAGTATGTGGTAGCTAAATCTAGCCTTCAAAGGGCTAAAACAGCAACACTGGAGGCAACACACAGCAGCCTCGCTCGTTTAATAACAGCGCGAGCAAACAAGCGGCACTCGCTCGTTTGCCGAACAAGCCAAACTTCTCGTGCCTCGCCTCATTGCTGCTTAGTGTTGCCACAGAAAAATTTTTTTTCCTACCATAACCTACCAAACATTTTTTTGGAGTTTTTAATATATATTTCCAATGTCAACTTTACTAAAAATATTGATAACATAACATTTAGTAAAACTGCAACACAGCTAGTACACCAAAAACAAATTAACTGCGTATAACAATTCATTTTACTGTACAGACTTATACGGTGTTCGCATGAGGCGATTTTACAGGCAACTTTTAGTTGAAAGCAAAAATCGCCTGGTGTGGACGGCCGTTCAACTAATCGTTTCCAATGAAGTTGGGATGCAGCCAATTTTTGATTCAACTATTCGCCTCTAAAATTGCCTGACAAATCGCGAAAAAAACTTCGGCGAAGAAAGTCTCTTAACATAGGTGTCGGCAAAGAAAAACGCGTTAACCTCTTTGACAGAGAAGAAAGACGAATAAACTTATTCTCGCGGTCACTATGTTTACGAGTAACAGTATACGAATTCCCCAAAGAGTTTTTCCGGAATATTGTTGATTCCATGTTTACACCTCTTTCTTCGCCGAAGTTTTTTCAAGTGTCTGTTTTCCTAAATTTTTTTAACGCGTCCTTTTTCGCCGTCAAAACACGGTGACGATATTATTACTACTTCGGAGATACTCGCGCTGCGATCTAAGAAGATATATTGTGCTACACCCTAATTGTAATCACTCGAACCTTAGGCTATTTAAAAAGCTACTTAAGCGCTTTGGATGCCATCTTCCAACTTTTAGATGGATGAGACAATGGTTCTTCAAGGCGTATCAGTCTACGATTCATGCTTCGTGGGTAGGCACATAGAATATACTGGGGTTTCTTCCACCAGGCCACAAAACCTACTTTCCGTCTCTACAGAAAGACCCATCTAATTCAAATGATACCTTAACTTGCAGTGTGCTATCAGGTAGCCAGTAAGAGTTCTAAGTCCCGAAGTCTCTTTAATTGTCTTATTCCCTTTTACTTCCGCCAGTGGGCAGCAACCTGAGATTATACCCAGTGAGCTCCTAAGTAGTTCTGCAGTGTATCCTTTAGATGTACCACAGAATAGCTCGGGACCATGCAAGCAGTATTTGGTCGCCAAGCTTTGCGAGCCAGTCAAACCCTTCATGTCCCGGGACCCACCACTGCGTTACGCTTTTGTGTGCTCCCAGATGGCTCAAGAGTTCACAAGCCTTGATGCCGTTTTAAAAGAGTCTAAGACCTTTAACGTTGACTGAATATCTGACATATTGATTCTGGCCTCATTTGCCTCCTAGGATGACATTCGCGAACACAGACTTCGATTGTGAAGACCTCCGCCTGGAATATGGTTGGGTATAAGCCCATTGGCAGACTTTTCCGGAATCTTGGTCCAAGTATGCCATAAATTATATATTGGCATATATATTGTATATTGGCATATATATTGTATATTGGCAATAATAAGGGTATTCGTTTGTACTTAGGAATCAGGTATATTTACATGTTTGCGGCCGCCGTTATACGAACGCACCTGTGAAATAACATTCAAAAAAGGTTGCTAAAAAGTTTGGAGATACATATTTTCTATTTTTCGCAAATAACTATCACGGAACCTACCAAAATCCAATCAAGCCTACCAACCTACCAGATGGAAAAAAACCTACCAGTTTTGGTAGGAAAATCACATGTTTGGCATCACTGTTGCTGCTACGAGCAGGTATCAAAGTATCAACATGAAATAAAACCAATACATTTTTTGAAATCCCATTTTCCAAAACAGTTTAACATTTGCTGACTGCAAAAAGGTACACGTATCAGTTGTACTTGGTATTAGTATAATAATAACAAGTAATTTTTAAGCAAAAAACAAAACCGACTTCAATTCTCATATAAAAATTCAAGATTATCGTTAATTTCTTCATGATCCACCAATGAGCAGATTCAAACTAAATTAGTATGGGACCACCTGTGAGGTACCACCTTTCCTTAAAAAAAAAATAATTATAGAAATCGGTTAACGTGGTCCAAAGTTATGCGGTAACATATATAAAAAAAAATATATTCCGACGAATTGATAACCTTCTTTACACGTATGAGTTCAATTCAGTCCTAGAATAATAAAAACGAAAATTTCTTACATGTATCAGTTCAACTGGGTATAAGTATAATAAAAACAACAAAAATGTCTTATATATAATCCTATTTTTAACCGACTTCAAAAAAAGGAGAAGGTTATCAATTCGTCGGAATATTATTTTTTTTGTGTATTTTACCGCATAACTTTGGACCACGGCAACCGATTTCGATAATTCTTTTTCCATCGGAAAGGTAGTGTCTCACAATACTAATTTGGTTTAGAACCGATCATTGGATCATGAAAAAATTAACGGTACTCCTAAGTTTTTATATGAGAATTGAAGTCGGTTGTCTCTTGCTTAAAAAGTACTTGTTAATTTAAATAATTTTTGTAATTATAGGACTCAGAATTCAAAATTTTTAATAATTTTTAAGGCATTTCGAAAACATTATGCATGGCACCATTGGCAAAGTGAAGCGATTTGTTCTATTTGTTTTGATCAGATTCAAATCTGAGAAAATGCGGTCTGCAACGGCAAAGCTGTGCGGAAAACATAACAAGTTAAAGATAAAAAAGTTAGTTCGAAATATAAAAAGTTATTTAAGAAATTTTTTAGCTTGCTTACATGATTTTTAACACCCTTTGTAAACATCTCTGTTAAGTTTTTCGACTTCTACGGGATTTTGTTTGCACGATTGGAAAAGCATCAAAATTTAAAAAGAAGTATCCCTCCAAAATTCGTCGAAAAATGTATCGCTTTTGATACACTTGGATCAAAACGGTCACACAGGCTACGAGTACGAGCTGCGAGCGCCTCGTTGCCTGCGAGGCATTGAGTAGGAGTTTGCTAAGTTTAATAAGATCTAGTATCGAAAATATTCTTTCAATACTCGCCTTGGAATGTGAGGTTGATAGCAGACCTTGTTCGTTCAAAACCTTTTTTTAAAACTAACAAAGGCAAAAACGAGAAGGCGAAGACAATGTGAATTTTCAGACATATATTTATAGTTTTCATCACAAAATTGTACTAAAAAGTATTACGTAGTAGGAAAGTATATTGTACAATTGTAAAAGTATAAAATTATAACTACAATTGTACCAAAAAGGCCAACGCTGATATGGCACAAAGCAGAACAGGTTATTTTCAACCTCTCCCTCGAGCAAATGAGTAAAATCTAGCTGGTAGACTATACTCGATAGAGACAAAAATTGCCGGCACAAATAAGAGTAAGTATATTTCGAGTGTGTTCTTGTTTTGGCGGAAATCACTCTTAGTAATTTTTGGAATTAGTGTAAGTACTCAATTGCAATAATTGTTATGATTCATGAATAAGTACACTAATTTTATTAGTACTCAAAGCTGGTCTCTGATGTGTACAGAATAGGAATGTTAATCCCGCGATCCCGAGATACCGGACCTTTTAAGGTCTCGAAAATCCCGGGATTCTTGGCAAGGATTTTCGGGAATTGTAATTTGCACTGATGGCAATAATAGAAACTCTTTTTCTTGACCAGTATTGGCTATATTTCTTTTTTTATTTAATAATTAATATTTTTTTATAAATGTCTAGCTCATTGTACATTAGGCTGGGTCGATTTTGTATGGGGGAAGATAAAAGGCATTTGACCGTATTGTAATAGTAATATTATGATGTCTTAGGTCTTAGCCAATTGTTATTGTCCACGAAAGATTAATTTAATACTTATCTTTAGCCCGCGCAATTGAACCAAAGTGTACGAATTTTGAAAATGAAACTTCGGCTGGTAATATCTATGTAATGCGTTAATTGTTGTAAGCAGGACGGTATATTAAATTAAGCGTTATTAAATTTAGTACCTCACGTTCATTTATCATTTTTCAATAAGTCTTAAAGTTTTTAAGATATTAAGATAAAACTTACAAAAACTATAATTTTCCCTCATGAATTTTCAATTCTTCATTACTTCAGCAACCAAGTGAAAAATACAAAAAGGTGAGACGATATTTATTTGCAAACGTTTTAATGTTTTCGGATGTTTATGTAATATTAAAAGGACCATGGACTTGGTCACGCCGAGTTGGTCAGTTTTCAAGATCCTGGTGAATGAAATCAAACATGTATAGTAAACGAACAATCACATTTTTCACGGTTTCTAAATTTGCCGTTATATGAAAGTAGGAGACGTGCAATAAGTGTTTAGATATACATAAATATTTTAGTTAATTGCATTATGTAAAAAGTCTCTGACATATCCTGGGAAATCCTTTTGAGGACTTTCGAATTGGACGATAGTGCTTTGCATTAAGCTCGAATGAAAAAAGTCTCTCCCTGGCACTCTTTTCTGTAATCCGGCTCTTTTATCTAAACGTTTTTTATACAATTTGAGATACATTTTTTTTAGAAAAAAACTGGAGATCCACTTAAGTTTTTCGATATAACTTTGGTAAATGTTGCTCGATCGGTACGTAGTAATTACCAAATTGAAGGCGAGACTTACTGTTACTGATTTATGATAATAATATGATGAAAATCGTTCAGATTATAAATAAATTATTTTAAATAAAAAAAATTTTGAACAATTTTTTGTTTAATTTTCCTATATTTGCAATTTTTATATTGTATGCATAAACATAAGTAAACTAATGAGTGTTTCTAGAAGTTGTGCCTATTCAGTGTTCCCATAATCACTTGCATAAACAAAATTTTTCCACGATGATGCAAAATAATGGATTTTCTATTAGAACTACCGAAATTGTTCCTAAATTTGCAAAAATTCGCAAACTATAGCTAATATTTAAAAATGATTAGAATATTCAGAACCAGCGACCTAAATGCACGCCAGCAATATTAATGCTGTTCTTTACATCTTTTGATTATAGGCCAGTGCAATTATAAAGAGAACAATTAAAAACTTATTGAAAAAAGATAACTTTGAGATTGACGATAAGTTAAAGGGCTGCGAGTAATGATATTTGACTTTATCTTTTGCGTTAACGCGTTCATTATCTAACAATATGCACCAAACCTTTTTGCTGAACCCAGAATATTTAACAAGAATTGGTCTTATTCGACTAGTGTGCTGTGGGTCAATTGGCGGTCGGTGCGCGGGCTCTTACAATTAAAATAAAATACTAATATTTTTCAGGCTTGTAGATGACTTCAAGATACAATATATTTTAACTATTACCAAGGGATTTGGATAAAATTCGATTTTCGACCCGCCCTATTGTACATATAACACCGCTCGATAGAAAATTTTAAACACAAATATCAATATATTCGCGAAACCATGGGCCAAAAAAATTGCCATTTTAGTTTTTCACTCTGACGTCAGTAATTCAAAAATGATTTAAAAAATTCAAAGAAATGTGAAAATTGAAGCATATTGAAGTTTCTATTGCAGAAGGGCTGGTAAATATTGAAAATGTAATTTTAAAAGTTTATCCTTGAAATTTCGCAATATTTGTTCGAATTTCGTTCTTCTAACTTTGTCAGCTTAAAAGTTACCTATTCGTCCTGGTGAATCCAAAAAATTTAAATTTTTTAAATTCTAAAGAAAGTTCCTATTGCATTTGTTACCCATATTTTTATTCTACATTGCATTGAAATTTTTAATAATTTTTGGAATTAATCATATCTTTGAAATTACAAAGTCCTTCAAAATAAATCCTGCGGTCAGAGAGAAAAAATAAAAACGCCACTTTAAATAAAAAAGTAGGTTTCAAACCATGGTACAATAATTACAGGTATTGTCTTCCTAGAGAGTTTTGCTTCAAATCGAAATTCGTGCTCCCTTATTTTCATTTTGACGCAGTTCAAGTTGATTCTTTTACTTTTATTTGGCTTTGCTTTTTGTTTTTGCTCAATTTAATTTTTATAATTTTTCAAAACAAAAGAAAAAACGTTTGAAATTAAGTGAGCCATACAAATTTTGAATTTATTTACAAGCAAATTTTTTTTCCGGCTTTTGCAAATTGAATTCTCTGTAAGATGGTTTGTTAAAAAAAATACGTAAACATATATGGTATAGGGGGTATGGAAAAAGGGATATTTCCAGCAGTAAACGTTTTAGTGTGGGCAACAATGAATATGCGCTCTCTGGGAAGACAATACCTGTAATTATTGTAACATGGTTTCAAACCAGGAGAGGAGAGCTTCTCAAACAATATAGAAGCAATTTTTTAGATTCAAATTGTTGTAAAGTAATGAATATCTAAAGCCCGGGACTAATCCCGGGATCCCGGGATTGTGACAACGCCATCCCGAAAATCCCGGGATCGGAAAAAGCCGAAAAATTAACATCCCGAATACAGAACCTACCCAGCGAACACTGTTGCCAACTTGGAGCTTTTCGCGCTAAATTTAGTGCTTTTCTTTATTCAAAACGCGAAAATTTTTGAGTTTAGTGCTTGGTGAGTTTTTTGGTGCTTTTGTTTTTGGTTTGAAGATATCAAATCTGGAAATCTTAAAAAAAGTTGGGCAAAATTTATAGCAATCGTAAGTTTTGTAAGCAACTTTACAAAAATGGAAACAAAATCACGCCACAATAACAATCATAAACGAGAGAGCATATGTTTACCAACAAAATATGTGGCAGCACTTCAATCATGCCAGAATTACATTCGGTAATTCGCCATTGCTGAGACCAGCAATGGACCTTTAGTTTGGGCTGAATTTGTTATATTTTTGTACGACCATTCAAAAAAGCAACAACATCTCCTGACAGTAAAATTATTATCTAACGAACCTCTTGAAAAAAGAGCATAATCGAAATCGGGTGGGGCTTGAAGAGTATACAGCTTTTTTGGCACAAAAATATTTTTCCCACTATGCGCCAGTGGATAATACGCTCAAATAAGACACATTCAAATGGGAAATCAAATTTCGTTATGTTTCAGGTGTTAAGCGGTCGGAAAGAAAAGTTCTTTATGTCCCTTTAGTTCACAAGATCATAAGAGACTGCAGAAACTTGATGAAACTCATGAAACTGAATTTGTTCTTTTTGCTTTTGTTTGGCGGGACCTGTAGAAAAAATTAAAAAAAACGAAGAAAAATATAACATATAAAAAGTTAGGAAAAACTATTTAATTTTGCTTACATCTAAGCAAAACATCAACGCTGGACACACAATAACAAGAATCTTAACGAATAAATTCGACCATCCCTTGGTAATAGTGAAAGTATATTGTATCATGAAGTCAACAACAAGCCTGCAAAATATTATTTTAATTGTAAGAGCTCGCGCATCGACCTCCAGGTGACACACAGCACACTAGTCGAGTAAGACCAATTCTTTTTAAAAATTCTAGGTTCAGCAAAAAGGTTTGGCGCATATTATTAGATAATGAATCCGTTATTGCAAAAGATAAAGTCAAATATTATTACTCGCAGCCCTTTAGCTTATCGTTAATCTCAAACTTGTCTTTTTTCAATAAAATTTTATTTACTGATGTTTTTTGCGACCTTTCTAGTTATAATTTAGTATTTTATTTGTTCTCTTGATAATTGCACTGGCCTATAGTCAAAAGATGTAAAGAACAGCATTAATGTTTCAGGGGTGCATTTAGGTCGCTGGTTCCAAATATTCTAATCTTTTTTTAATATTAGCTATAGTTTGCAAATGTTTTCAAATTTAGGAACAGTTTCGGTAGCTCTAATACAAAAGCCATTATCTTCCATCACCGTGGATTTTTTTTTTTATGAAAATGAGTATGGAAACACTGAACAGCCACAACTTTTACCAACACTAATTACCCATGTTTATGCATACAATACAAAAATTGCAAATATAGGAAGTTGACGGAAATTTTCGTTCAACTTTTTTTATCTTAAAAAATATATATTTTTTTTTATAATCTGAACGATTTTCATCATATTATCATAAATTAGTAACAGTAAGTCTCGCCATCAATTTGGTAATTATTACGTACCGACCGTGTAATATTTACTAAAGATATATTGAAAAACTTAGGGTTTTTACAAAAATTTCTCTTCAATTGTACAAATAACCTTTAAATAAAAGAAACTTGCTTGAAACTACTACATACTAACTTATCAAACGATTCCCAATCTTGGACAATGCATGTTTGACTTCATTCACCGCGATTTTAAAAACTGACCAAATCGGCGTGACAAAGTCTGTGGTCCTTTTAATATTATATAAAAGTCCCAAAACATAAAAACGTGTGAAATAAATCTCGTCTCACTTTTTTACATTTTTCACTTGGCTGCTGAAGTAATGAAGAATTGAAAATTCATAAGGGAAAATTATCGTTTTTTTATTTTTCTCCTAATATCATAAACACTTGTACACCCCTATGCTGTAATCCGAATGTTCGTATATACGAATTCGTAGCTCCGTTCCGAAAATTGGTATGCTGTAATCCGATCGTAACTATCAGCGGCACTGCCAGCTAAAAACGTGAAATTCGAAGTTCTTAATCAGCTGCTTTGACAGAAACAAATCAAAATAAATTTAATCGCAAGTGAAATGAAATTAAAAAAAAAAAATAGTTTAATCATTATTTGAAAAGACTTTTCCTTAATTAAGTAGAATACAAAGGATTCAGTGGCCGGTGCACTTTTGTCCCAGGAGGAAGAACAGCTAACAGTGTCATTAATATACAAAGGAGATTGTTCTGATCCATTTAGCTTGAATGATAAAATGTAAGCTCCCTCCTTTTAAGGGCCTCCATTTCACCAGATATTGTGCCGCTTTAATTCTTGGAACGCTTTCCCAAAATTCCACCACATCCTCTTTAGATCCTTTTACAAAGCCTCGACCAATGTGCGACCTTTCGCTCATGCATTCGACCAGTTTTTCGTATTGCGAGCGATTTGTTGTGATCTTCGATCTGATAATTTTGTAAACCTTTAATAATATTTTTTTTTTTCTATTCACACTTCTACTTACATACAGTCACTCACAGAAGTATTCGTAATTTAGTTTTTTCACAATATTCCAAATGTTTTCCATTATAAATCTTTTTCGCTAATTTTCATTTAAAATATATGTAAAATATAGTCCAGATCGAGAATAAAACATGTCTGCTCAGTTGAAGTTTAATGAATATGAAAAAATTACACAAAAGTCAATTCAATACACAAGGAATATCTTAAGGCGCTGGCCCAATGCAGGCTTGCTTTGCGCGCCTTGCTGACTTCAATTTGCTTTGATTTACTTTGAAAACTTGCTTGGCCGAATGGTGGCTTGGAACGCTGTCAAAGTAACCCAGCTGTCTGGTTGAAAAGTCAATGTCTGTTCCCTTAAAGTTAATAATTATTTCCTAGAAAACTCTTAAAAATTTATAAAAAACTTTCAAATTTTTTTTAAATTAATGCGAAATAATGTTTGTATTTAAAAGAAATGATAATAATGATACATACGTATCTATATCTACATTTACTAAAAAAACTATAACTTAAAAAAGCGATTTACTTGAAGAAGACGTTTTTTCCTCTCGTGTAAAATTTGTAAAAGTGGGCTTTGCAATTTTTTACTATAAGATAACGATATGTTAAATATAAATATGGAAACAATTAGGGTGCTCACAGTTCTATATTATCTACTGTGTTAATTTTGCCACCTGGTAACTTTAAAACATTTTACCATGTAACTTTGTTTGTTGTTGGTTCCCATACTAATTAGAGATAACACTTTTGGGCAAAATTACTCGACTTTGTCTCATGGTTTTGTTTTGTGTTAAACTGGCATCTCTGATCAGCTGATTATTCGCGCTAAGAGAAAATGGAAATTGAAGCAGAAAAAAATAAGGTGGCCGCAATTTGAAATATTTTTAAGTTTTTATCTGACTATATTTGTTTTACTGACAATTTGAAACACATGTGTGAAGGGTTGCTCACAGTTCGAATGTGTTATCTTGTTAAAGTTGCCACGTTTTAACATTAAAAGTAAACTGTGAATACCCTAAATGAATAATTTTTATTTCATTTCGAATTACCTGCATTTTCTGTGAGTTTTTTAAATTAAGTAAGCTAATTTTTGTTTGAATTTATGTATTTTGAAAGGAACATACCTCTTTGTCAAAAGCCTACAAAACGCTTTAAAATAAAACATTTGCCTAATTCAAACTTTGAGTCGCTTAAAGCAAGTGAAGAAAAGCTGCCATTTGGCCAGCCTTTATACGTTTTAGTATATTCCAAATAATTTTTGACACTTCTCACAGCGAAGCAAGCAAAGCAAGCCTGCATTGGGCTAGCACCTTTATGCTTCTTTTTAACCGATTTCCAAAAAAGGAGGAGGTTATCAGGTCGTCGGAATATTTTTTATTTTTTTTTTTTATGTATGTTACCCATATATGTAATACTTCTATATTGGCAGTAAGCTAACTTCTCAATGTGTAATCATTCCGAAATCAAAGCGAGACAGTCTAGTACCGTTTTTGTCAATGTATTGTTTACTCGAGTGCCGTTTTTGTATATGTGTTGTGTACATGTCTATTTATAAACGTATGTGTTCCTTTTCTTTCGTACGTGTTTATTGATATATCTGTACTGTAGTGTTTTCGGACGGTACTGTCAATATAGGAGTATTACATATATGATGTTACCGCATAACTTTGGACCACGTCAACCGATTTCGATAATTCTTTTTGCATCGGAAAGGCAGTGTCTCAGAGGTGGTCCCGTACTAATCTGGTTAAGATCCGATGAGTGGCTCATGAGATATATATATATATATTTTTTTATATGAGAGTTGAAGGTGGTTTTTTTTTTGCTGAGAATTCTACAATTGGGATATTAACAAGTATAAATATTCCTAACAAACTCCGCCTCAGCCCAACTGTGATAAACAATTATAGCTTTTGATAAATTTTACATAGTAAGTTTTAATAACTTGCAACAATTTTCATGTTTGCTTAAAGTAAGATGTTTCGTGAAAATATCAGCTGCATTCTCTGTTGACTGTACGAATTCAATATCAATCTCGCCAGACAAAAATTTTTCCCTGATGTAGTGAAACCTTATATCGATGTGCTTGCTTCTTTTGTGTACTATTGGATTGTGAACTGCAAACTGCGCACCTTGATTATCGCATTTGATAATAGTTGGTTCTTTAAGTAATGCATTGAAATTCATTTCTGACAACAAGCTTCGATGAAAGGCTATCTCTTTAGTAGTACCTTGACACATGGCAACATACTCCGCCTCCATCGTACTCAGAGAAACCATATGTTGTTTTTTAGCTTCCCATGCAATGAAACCACCACCAAAAAATAATGCATAACCACTCATAGATTTGCGATCAGTCGTATCGGAACCCCAAACGGAATCTGTGTAACAAACCAAATTCTGATTATTTTGTTCATAAGTTAGCATACCTTTTGGTTTAGCTTTAAGATATCTTAGTACACGCTTTGCCGCTACAAAATGTTGATGTGGATGACTATGATACTGCGATAACTTACTTGCTGAATAGGCAATATCCGGTCGAGTCGTAATAGCTAAATAAGTTAAACCGCCTATTAATGACTGATATTCCTTTAGATTATAGCCATCGCATTCATTTTTGTTGCATTTATCCAGAATAATACCTTGCGCAAAAGGTGTGAAAACTCCCTTACAATTTTGCATATTTCACTTTTTCAATAAGTCGTTGGTGTACTTCTCTTGATGAATAGTAATCAAACCACGTTCGGTGTTTCGCTCAATCTGCATTCCTAAATAATAAGAAATTGGTCCTCGATCCTTGGCCTCTATTTGATCACATAAATTTTCCGTAATTTTCTTCATTGCCAATTTTGATGAACACGCCAAAATTATATCATCAACATAAATAACTACTATGTTTATCTCATTTCCATTTTGATTTATGTAAACGCAATTATCCGATTTACATCGCCAAAAGCCCATTCTGTTTAATATTGAGTTAATTTTAATGTTCCAGTCACGTCCTGCTTGTTTTAGGCCATATAAAGATTTCATTAATTTACAGACTTTCTGTGGACTCTTCTCGCTAACAAACATCTCTGGTTGACGCCAGACCTGTTAAATTCCGAGTACAATTCCTACTCAATACAATTACTTCATAAAGTATTTGTAATGAATTAGTAATCGTTTTTCAGCTGAAATTCAATTTCTACTCGAGTACAAGTACTTGTAATTGAATAGTACTTGGAATTACCATCAATTCTCAAAAGTAATTGAAAGGAGTTGAAAGTAGTTGACAAAGTAGTTGAAGTACTTTTTTCAATTACTTTCAAGTACTTGATACCATTTTTATTTATTTCAAATATTTTTGTATTTTTATTTATTTAATTTCAATTATTCTGCTTATTTCATAAATAAATAGATAATTTAATTTTTTTAATCTATTTACTTCACACTCTGTTATAGATTGTGAACGATTTTTCTACAGCTGATCAATATTGTATTTGCACAAAGCACATATGATAAAAGAGTCTACGTGGTCTTACAAAGCAAGTGAATTTGTTGTGCGTTTTGTTAATTATCCTCGTTTCTTTATTTCTATAATATTATTAATTTTTGTTATTAATTGCAGTGTTAATATATAAATATTGGTAAGTACATAATTTGATTTTATATGTAATAGAATATAATTCGTTTTTTGGCGGGAGTTATACACATGTGTGTACATATATTTTGTTATTGTAATTACTAATAACACAACATGTGTTGTGTGAATGAATTTCGTCATACAGGCAAGAAAATAATTTTACGTGAACATATTTTTTGTGGTTATGTTATGTTATGTTTTTAATTATCATATGTGACCTGGTCTACGAAAAGGGAGCTTACGTGCGAAAACTAGTTTTCTGTGAAAAAGCTGTTAAAAGTAAGCAACTCGTTTCGTCAGTTTCTCATTATCTCGTTAATTGTTCTCCGCGCCGGACGTCCAGTAAGTGTTGTTGTTGGTCGGAATATTATTATAGTTCATCGTGTAAGTTGCTAGTGTGGAACATTTAAAAAAGTAACACTGAAGAAGTGACGTTTACTGTTTCTGTTGATTATCGTCTTCGCATTTCGCATGAAATGAAACATGAGTGTTGATGAGGAGTTCAGTGCCGTATACGGACAATATTTCCATGAAAAGGATGATGAAAACGATGATGAAAACTATGAAGAGAGCGATGATGATGAAGACGAAGTATGTGTATCTCAGGCAGAAGATGATACCGAACAAACTTTTGTTAAGATGGACCTGTATGTTGTTGATGTAAAAGAGGAGGAGCTGGTAACAAAATTTATGAATGCCATACACTGATATCGAGAGTACGCGGAACAATTGTTTATCGATCCTGAAAGGCCGAAAGTTATACAACCAGCCGGTTTATCTTTGGAACGTCAGTGGTACATCTATCACAATCTTCGCAGCTTAGTTTCGGATATATCTAAAGTAGATATTGTGGCTCCATTGCCGAAAGATTTGCCATCGAAGAAACGGAAGGCAAAAACTAGTGAAGATGTTCTCAAACCAGACGAGGAACCAGGTCCATCTTCCTCAGGATCAACACGTAAAAAGATCTCAAGGAAAACGACAACAAAGAAAAATACATAAACTACTCAGCATTATTATTTTTGGCCCATAATACGTTTTTCTAGTGTATAATCATGTCTTTATAGCTTATAATTCAATGTATTTTGTTCATTACCAATAAATTATATTTTGTCGTATTTTTACTCTTCTTTCTCTACATTTTTAGTACACTTCTAAGCAAGTTAGGATTTTCTGCTTTTCACCACGTGAAAAAGCATCTCATCTTCCATCCGAATCAACCAAAAAGTGAAAATTGATTTTTTGACACCTAAGCCCCCTTTCCGTAGACCAGGTCACATATGTAAAGTACAACTGTCAGAAATGTGCATATGTAAAGCATATATATTCATTAGGCCGGGTCGATTTGTGGGGAGGCAAAAAAATCGCCCATTGCTCTGTGAAAATCATATTCTAGGGATCAAAATAAGAAACTTTGCCGAAGGAACCATACCTCTAAAACGAATTCTGATGTCCCCCAATTTGGGTCGAACTTTTGGGTAGGGGCAAATTTTGAAAAATCCCACTTTGACCCATTTAGAGTGCTCCAATCGAGTCCAAATGTATGACCGACCCCCACTAACTTTGGAGGCCCGATGCCAGTGGCACACCCCCTGGAACTCCCCTGGGGAGTTCCCCATACAATCATTTCAAAAAATCACCATTTTTGGCCTTTACATGAAAAAATCAGCGAAATGCCTATGTTTTTTCTTTTTGGAGTTTATTTTTCTCTTTAGAAATTTATTTAGTCAGAACATATGTAAATGAAAAAATGAATTTAACTTAGTAATAGAAAAGAAATTAAAAAAAATTATTAGAAATTAGCGTTTTTACAACCCTTTTAAAACCAAGGCATCACTGTGATGCATTTGCATGTCGTGAACATAGTTGTGTGGGTTTTTTATTCAACCGTTTTAAAAAATGAAGGTATCACTGTGACACAATTGCAAATCGGAAAATTGCTTGTGTTAAAACACAGCTGCATGTCGTAAACTTACTTGTGTAGTTTTTTTTATAGCACCTACTTAAGAAATGAAGGTTGTTTTTACAACCCTTTTTGTGGGTATTTTAAGGCACCTTCTTAAGAAATGCTCGTTTTTTGCAACCATTTTAACAATTAAGGTATCACTGGAATGCACCGCAACCCTTTTAAACAATGAAGGTATCACTGTGACACAATTGCAGATCGTAAAATTGCTTGTGTTGGTTTTTTTAAGCCACCACAAGACACAGCAGGTAGAATTGAAATTACCATTTCATTCTTATTACCTCGTCTCGTATACCATATATAACGCAACAGTTTTTGTGAATGCATTAAGCCGTTGTGAAGAACTCAAAGTGTGAAGTGCTAATTTCAGATAAAAAAATATTTCAAAAAAAATAATAAGTGAAGTGACCATTCCAAATCAAAAAGTTTACAATGAATCCACCATCCTCTACACCGCAAGATGAAAAAACTACATCAACAACTATCGAAAACCCAATGAGTCATATACCCAAGCATGATGTTACTGTTTTTGGTGTGTCTACTGATTTAACTGATCTTAATTTACCAACCCATCTGGATATCTTGAGATATTATTTTTACTTAAGCGAACGTGCTAAAACAGAACAAAAAAAGTTTTCCCATAAATCATTCACTATTCAAGTACAAGATAAGTTGATTGGAATTTGGGAAAAACTTGGTATGGAAATAATGCTGAAAAAAAAGTGTATTTAATAAATTGAATAAATTGCTTGACAAGTATCAAGAGCAAATCAAGAGAAGAAACAACACCCAACAATTTACAGAGTATGTAAAATCTCTGGAAACAATTTTTTACATTGGAACATGTAAATGCGATTTGAAGGCAGCTCCATGTGCATGCGGCTGGGTTCCCGAACGCCTCAAAGAGTTCATGCACGATCAACATAATCAGAGAAGACTAACAATGGATGCATTTGTGATGGAAACTGAAGAGCAAGGAGCAACGTCTATGTCATCAATGCCAACATACCAAGATCCCGATGATTCAACATACGCACCGCCACCGGTTCAAGAAGATATGGATAGAAGCACAAGTTCACAATACACAGAGAGATACGATTGTTTTAACTTTGCCTTGGTATGTGACAGATTTGGTGTGCCTGACAGAGTAGCATCAGCATTGGGAACCGTTCTTTTGCAAGATTTTAAAATTAAAGATAAGCATGGGAAACCTCTCATCATGGATAAATCGAAAGTTCGCAGAGAAAAAGAGAAATGCAGACAAGAAGTGCTTCGCAAACGGTTAGATGATACCAATTTGTTAGCGTTTTCATTCGATGGCAGAAAAGATGATACTTTAACGATAGATAAAATTGATGAGAAGTATCATACTAGGATGGTAAAAGAACCTCATCTTGTTATTTTGAGAGAACCCAATTCTGAATTGATTGGTTACGTAAGACTGGAACATGAAACCGCTGAATACAAAACAACCAAATTAAATGGTTTTTTCAACGATAAAAATATATCACTGGATGCATTAATTGGAATATGCACTGATGGTGAGCCAACAAACACTGGCCCACACGGTGGAATTATACGACGATTCGAATTGCTGTGAAAAAGACCATTGCATTGGTTCGTTTGCCTTCTACACTTCAACGAACTTCCGTTTCGGCATTTGTTTGAAGCTTTGGATAAATCAACCAGCACTGGACCAAGATCGGCAACCGGAAAACTGAGCCGTCAAATCGAAACTTGTGAAACTCTTCCGGTAAGTTATTGCTATCACTCATTTATTATAATTGTCAACCATTTTTAATTATTTTATTATTATATATTTTCAGGTGGTGGACGGCTTCCAGAAAATTGAGTTGCAAAATATGCCCCCTGCTCCAGAAAAAATTGAATTTTCCACCGATTCGAAGTACTTATACGACATGGCCCATGCAATTTCTAGCGGCGTGGTTCCGGTGGATCTGGCTAACATCAAACCAGGGAAAATTGTACATTCTCGGTGGCTCACCAAGGCCGCTAGATTATTGCGATTATACGTGACAACGGAAAATCCAGATGCAAATTTAAGAATTCTGGTTGAATTTA
>NW_023458568.1:10736703-10741175 GCF_013731165.1 Rhagoletis pomonella | reverse complement strand
AAGATATGCATATAAAAAACAGATATGAGGAGTTCCATAATAAAACGTAATAACTCAAATTTTAATTTTTTCGAATATCGTATGGGATGTAAAGGTATCCACACACCTACGCGATTCTGTCGCAACGAATCCGCACCGTTTTTGATGCTACAGACTAGAGATGGGCAAAAGTCACGCATGAGCGTGAGCGGATTTCAGTGAAAAATCACGTAATATCCGTGATCGTGCGTGCCTGAAATTTTCGCGTGCGTGAGTTAGATTTTCGTCAATCACGTCATTTTCACATATGTATGTATGTACTTATTTGTATTTTAATCTAAAATAAATTCGTAAACTTACTGTTTAACTTTCACTAGAGTGGCAACATTTATTCTTTTTCCTTTGAAATTGTTGGAGGCATTCTGTAATATTCATTTGTACATCTGCAGCTTTTCGGTTTGCCTACAGTTAAGCGCAAACTTTAAAGAAATTGCATGTCAATGTCACTCAAGTATGTGTTGTAACAGGGATAGTACCGGGCGACTTTTTCCAAGCAATTGCTTTGAATTAGTTTTCATAACGCCTAACAGAGTAAATCTTGATCTCTTTTTGTGCTGGCAACAAAATCGAATCAGGCCGCCGATGAACAGCTGAAAAGTGCTACTATTTTCACATCTATTCCACTCTTACTTAGGTAGACTGCACTTGAAGAAAAGAGCGCTCGCCCTCAGCACGATTCCCAAATTCTGGATGATGACATTCCTTCTACCTCGTAAAGGGCAAAAACCCGTGCAACTTTTGACGAATTCAAAGATGCGACAAATGAATCTGCAGAAACAGTTTTTGAAGAAATTAATACGGAAATACAGATGTATTTGAAAAAATCGGAAAACAAAAGTTGTAATGATGTTTTAAAATTTTGGGAGAAAGCTAAAGATTTGCCCCTTCCTAGAAGTCTTTCAAGGCAAATTTTAAACATAGCAGCTAGCTCAGCAACTGGTTTCTAGAATTCGAGTTTTTTCTGTTTCAGTTTCAGGCAGAATTCTGGAAGAAAGACGTACACGACTGCTTGGTGAAAACCTCGACAAAATTCCTATTGTCATTTTAATATTACAAACGTTGAATAAATATTGATACCAATTCTTTTTTATACACTTAGGTCTCTTTTTATGCGGATTATTTCGCAGTAGAGATTTTGCTTTTTTGAGAGTTTTTATTACTTTTTTCAGTGTGTAAAAGACAATGGCGCGTATTCATAGTCCAGCAACTAAGTCGAAACTAACAAAGTTGCAACTTAAATTTAAGTACCAACTTAAAATTTACTGCTCCTATGAGCATTTCAGACTTCTACTAAGTAGTTTCGACTTAGTTTACGATATTACAAAACAAGTGCGAAAATGTATCGATTTTTCTTTACGATATTTTGGAAAAATTAAATTTTTATTAAATAATGTCAAATTTGATCATCCGTTTATGTAATTTTTATTTTCATTGTATGATTATGCAAAAGAATAAGATATTATTTTTTTGTTGATTGTGTGAAATAGCCAGAACAACCGCAGTGATGTGAAGTCGATGTTTATCGAAAGCATGCTGTGAAACATACAAATAGTAGATATCTAAATGTTATGCACAAATTTACTTAAAAAGAACTAGCGTGAAACTGACTTATTATTTGAGAATTTATCTAAATTATTCCAATTATAAAATTGTGAAGTAGCTTTATTCGAATTGTAATACGCATTTAATTTCATCTTCCGATTAAAATGGATCGATCTTTGTAAATTTTAATTGGAGATAATTCAATATTATCAAAATCACCCTCTACCAACTTAATTTTTACATATTTCGTCTGTTTTCCCTTAATTTGATAAAATACTTCTTCCTAGTTACGACTTAGTTGCAGCTGCAGCCGAAACTAAATTTTAAATTGGTACTTAGCCAGAAAAGTCGAAACTAAGGCGACTATGAATAGCTTTAGTTGTGACTTAGAATAGTTTCGACTTAGTTGAGTACTAAATATGACTATGAATATGCGCCAATGCTTCTGATAAATAATTTGTCTTTGTATTCTTACATAATAATAATAGATTGGCGCTTACACATAAGTGGAGCTTCTGAGTGCCTTGATGTTGTCACACAAAGGGGAGGGACCTACAGTTTTACGCCGACTCCAAACGGCGATTGTATTTTTACGAGAACCTGTTTTTCATGGCTGAAATACACTCGGAGGTTTGCCATTGCCTGCCCAGGGGCGACCGTCGTTAAGAAAAAACCTTTTTTCTAAATTTTTTTTATGTATTCTTACATAATTCATGTATTTATTGTGGTATTTTTATTATTTTTTTTTTAAATACAGATAAAATTTTATTTATTTCATTAATGTTCGGTTTTACATGGAATAATAAGTGTTGAAGTTAAGAAATAAATAGTTTTTTTGCTCAATAATGCCTCACTGGATTTTTTTATGCGGTTTTTTAGAATTTATGCGGTTTTTTTAAATGCTGGAACGCATCCCGTTTTTGTATGAAAGTAAATAACTTTTTAATGCGGATTTTTTTATGCGGCTTTCTGAGGAACGCATGTACCGCATAAAAAGAGATTTAAGTGTACTTGTAATAGATAAATAAGTATGTATATCGGAAATTTGTTAAAATAATAATAGTGCCTTCAGCCCTTGCTAGGCGTTTGGCCAAGCTTTTGTAATAATACTTGTGTGATAAAAGGCTATTTATATGAAATACTATTTATATAAAGTTTAAATTTCAAAAAAATGTCCGTGAGAAACCGTGCGTGAGCGTGCGTGATTGAAAAAATAGGCGTCGTGAGCGTGCGTGAATGTGATTGAAAAAAATATAGCAGGACGTGAGTGTGCGTGCTTTAAAAAACCATCAACATGAGCGTGCGTGAACGTGAGCCAAAATTACTTACGTGCCCATCTCTACTACAGACGTTACTGCTTCGAAAAGGCAAGTACGCACCCATCTGTGCGATTTTATCGCAGCAAAATCTGTCAATTTATAGACAACCAAAAAGTATTTATCAACAAAAATAAAATTCTTAACTTTTCTACATCAAATATGTTTTGTTTTCTTACGTTCGATTTTGTTTTAATATTATAAAATCCTTCCATTGACCTTTTTCGTTCGCAAAACAAGGAAGTCTGCGATTTCGGTACGACCAAAAGAAGAACTGTGAATGTTCGAATAAATCGCTGCAGCAAAATCGTACAAGTGTGTGGTTCCTCATTTAAACCTATAGTCGGCATTGTTGTGATTTTTGTCAGAACAGATTCGCACCGACAGAATCGCGTGGGTGTGGGTACTACATATTAAAATCTAAAGACTGTACCGAAAAGAAACTGCACACTTTCCAATTCCGATTTATTGAAAAGTAGGCGCTTGATGAAATTTTTTTGGGTGCCGTTAGAAAGCGAGAAAGTTTGTCATTCAGCCGTGCTCCCATTTCCACTTACTTTTGCAATTTGCGTTTTTGTCAAAATCGTACGTTTTTATTTTTGGGTGCTCCTAAATTCGCAACTTGTTGTTATCGATAAGTGCCATTTTCCACATCGTTTCCAGCATTCCTGAAAGCCATCCCTTGAAGGTATGCAACAATTATCGCACATGTTTCTTCCGCACCAAATCGTAAATCTTCGTTGCTTCGATAAATTTTCGTTGCCCAAAACGGAGATAGGTATAATAAATAGTTAATTAAACAAATAAAATCAACATAAGAAGTAAATTTTAGGACGCAAAAAATATCGCAAAATATAATGGGCATAATCCGAAATAAATTTAAACTAAGCTAGCTTGTTATTTATGTTAATTTTGCCATTTACTTTTCATTCCACCGTCTCACCGGCAACCGATTTGAAACCGCAAAAATTTTCCGATTTGCGAATATTGGAGCACGTAATTTTGCGATTTGAAAAGTAAAACGAAAAATATTTGCGATTCTGAAAATGGGAGCACGGCTAATTGTTTTTTTTTTTAATTCTATAGTTTACGCGATGGGGTAAAATTGTTTACAATTAGTGCACTGAAAAGGAATTTCGTATCGACACACATAGGGGTATTTGACCGAATTAGGCGGCCAAAATAATTTGTATTAAAATTTTAACTCTAAGGGCGGGATTCACAGTGCTTAGTTAAACGATTCTTAACTTAACCACCAACAAGGGTTTAACTTTGAATTTATATTCAGAGTAGAGATGGGCGCGGGATATCGGGACCCGCGGTACTGATTTCAAATTGGACGGGCGGGAGGGACCAAAATCCTTTCCAGAC
The DNA here is from genome assembly GCF_013731165.1 of Rhagoletis pomonella. Taxonomy (NCBI): domain Eukaryota; kingdom Metazoa; phylum Arthropoda; class Insecta; order Diptera; family Tephritidae; genus Rhagoletis; species Rhagoletis pomonella. The sequence continues at coordinate 10,736,907 of NW_023458568.1, read as the reverse complement.
ACTCCCGACAAAACCGAAACCTCAGCAAATTCGTAACATCTTCCTTAAAAACGTGTGAAATATTGACTTTTTTATGTTTTATAGGGGCAAAACGAACAGCAAAGCAAAACAAAATAATCGGAAGTTGCCAGATCTATCATTATTTTATATTTTTTGTTATTTATAATTAACTAGCCGGCCATGTCTGCGCGAGGCTTCGCTATG
>NW_023458568.1:10733330-10736693 GCF_013731165.1 Rhagoletis pomonella | reverse complement strand
TTTTTTATTGGGGCGGCAACTCTATTCAAAGAAAATAAAGCCGTATTCCACATCTGGAGGCCAAGTCCTCTCACTTAACGACTCACTATTTAGTCCAACGAACAGCCCACATCTTATTATTTTTCGTGCAGGCGGTAACTCTCTTCGAAAATATAAAACCTTATTGCACATCTGAACGCCAAGCTGTTTCCTTTGAGACCTAATTCGTTTTAAATGACCGAACTGCGCAAATCTGATGTAATTAATAAAAAATGAATTCCACGTACTATAGCATTCGCACATTTATTTAAACCAAACGCAAATCAATTTAACCCAAACGCAAATTAAATTAAACCAAACGCAAATTAATTTAACACAAACGCAAAATAATTTAACCCAAACGCAAATTGATTTCATCCAAACGCAAATTAATTTCACCCAAACGCAAATTAAATTAAACCAAAAACTATCATTGCCACTATAGATTAGTAGTTGTAGTTTGAATCATAGCAATGGTGGGCACGCCATAGAACAATTGCTTATGCTCACTTCAGACATCGTTGGCGGAACAGCAACGGATCAACATCGCGAGTGGCTGTTCTGCTTTGTTTCTTTATGCAAAGATGCCTGCGAGAAATATATATATAAGTGTAAGTCGTATAACGGCCACCGATTGTACCAACTACATTACATACATGATTCTTTTAATACCAAAAGCCGCCTCTTCAAACTTTGGCTTAAATCTAATATGGCTTTTACAAAAAGCGATTCCATAGGCAACTTTTAGGTGGAAGCAATAATAGTTTGGTGTGAACGGCCTTTTCACTAATCGCTTCTAATGAATTTGGGTGGCAGCAAACTTTTGATTACACTAATCACCTCTAAAATCGCCTCAAGTAAACCCCATATAATAGTAATAGTTACCTTTTTGCTGTGTTGCGTTCAATTTCTATGTGGATTAATAAAATTTGCCTTTGGTTTCATTTAATTTGCGTTTGGTTTCATTTAATTTGCGTTTGGGTGAAATTAATGTGCGTTTGGGTTAAATTAATTTGCGTTTGGGTTATATTAATTTGCGTTTGGTATAATTTAATTTGCGTTTGGGTTAAATTAATTTGCGTTTAGTTTAATTTAATTTGCGTTTGGGTTAAATTGATTTGCGTTTGGTTTAAATAAATGTGCGAATGCTATATATGTAAGTTAGTAAATTTTAAATAGGTGGCAACCCCATTAAAAAATTACAGCTTATTGCACATCTGAAGATCATATCCTTTCACTTGTTTTTTTTTATTTATTGAATGAACTATGAACATCTGATGTATCTACCATAAGTAATAAAAATGTGGTTATTTTTAAATAGATAACCCCACTCAAAACAAAATTAATGCTTTTTGCACATTCGGAGGCCATATCCTTTCACTTGGAACCTCATTTTTTAGCCCAACAAACGGTGAATATATTATCATTTTAAGAAAAGTGGCAACCCTACTCAAAAAATAGCACATAACTGAACATCTAGAGCAGTAATGGGCATTTCATATCACGCGTACAGCTCAACTGTCAACTCAATCCAGGGAACGGTGAAGATCATATAGTTTTTTTAGACAGGTGGCAACCCTATTAAAGTTCTCAATTACTCTCCTATCCTATCTCCTATCGATACAGAGTGTATTAGAGAAAGTCTCGTCAAAATCTGATCAGTAGTTTTCGAGACTATGTATATATTTGAAAAACATGTGAATTTTTCTTAGTGATAGATTTCGGAGCGCACGGGACCCGCGGCACAATTCTGAAAAACGTCGGGATGGGCGGGTTCAGGACTCAAAAATTGAATTTCGGGATGGGCGGGATCGGGACTAAATATTTAGTCCCGTGCCCTTCTCTAATTCAGAGTCACATAGTAAACTATGAAAATTCACAAATTCTAAATATGAATACTTTTCTATTCAAATTTGAACTTCGTTCCTCAAAAAAAAAATTAAATTTCACAAGAGTTTAACTATGGGGGCATGCTGGTTTAAGCTTTTGTTAACTGGGCGTTGGGTATAACAAAATCAATAGTTAAAATTTTGTCAGTGGTTAACTACGCACTGTGAATTTGGCTCTAAATTTTAGGAACGACTTGCTACGATATTTAAAACTGTAAATGCTTAAAATCAAGAAAATAGAGGGGGAGGATGTCCAAGTATTCCACCAAAACAACGAAAATAAAGTTGCTTAAAGTTGCCTGAAAGTATACAAATTCTAAATATCAATACTTTTCTATTCAAATTTGAACTTCGTTCCACAAAAAAAAATTAAATTTCACAAGAGTTTAACTATGGGGGCATGCTGGTTTAATCGTTTGTTAACTGAGCATTGGGTATATCAAAATCAATAGTTAAACTTTTGTCAGTGGTTAACTACGCACTGTGAATTTGGCTCTAAATGTTTAGGAACGACTTGCTACGATATTTAAAACTGTAAATGCTTAAAATCAAGTAAATAGTTTGAGAAAAAATTCTTACGATTTTACTGCCTTAAAAACTTATTTCCAAATTTTTACTAGAACTTGCCCTTAAGTAGAGATTTTTTTTCTAAATGTACTGACAACTATTTTCTCCCTACAACTTTCCAAATTTATATTGAACCCCTCCCCCTTAACGTTGTTGGGCGTCTTGACTTTCCTATCACCCCCTTTACTCATTAAACTACAGAAAACTGGTACAGCACTACAGCAGTATTTTCGGTTCATTTTTCAGCAGTAGTAAGTATTTCCAATGATCACTGCACAGCAAACGCACATTTTCTGCATTTAATATAATTTAAAAAAATAACACACGATTTAAAGCAGTTTTTTACAACTTCGGCTTGTATTAAACACATCTAAAAACCAAATAAACGATTATCAACACGGCACTTTAACAGCGCGGTGCGAGCGAATTAATGCAGAGAGGGATTAAAAAATAACGGAATCTTGTCAAGAATTATATTCTCTTTACACTATTATCAGTTATAAAAGAAAAAAGTACGTTTGGAAAATTCGACTTTTGGTCGCCTAAATCGGCCAAATACCGCTCTGTGCAACAGTTGGCCAAACGGTATACGTAAATAGTCTCAAAAGCGTCATCAAAGACAGACCAAAAAATGGTGCAAGTGTGCAAGTGAACAAAATGTTTAATAAAGTTGACTAGCTTTAATAAGCCAAAACAAAACAATGTCCGTGAGAGATTTGGCAAAAAAGTAAAAACAAGTGCGTCCATGATACAAAGAGTTAAGAAAAGGCATAATTTGAAAACTTACACAAAAAAAAGAAATACGAAAAAAATTTAAAAATAACTGAAAGTGGGTAAAATACGGCTCCGAAAATTGTACGACCGTTTGTTTCGTGACTCCGTTGAGAGC
>NW_023458568.1:10726973-10733230 GCF_013731165.1 Rhagoletis pomonella | reverse complement strand
CAAACAACCGTTATGTGAACAAAGTTATAATACCCTTGTGCACAAGTGCGCTCGGGTATAATAAAACATTTCTGCTTATCTAGAGGCCAGTCCCTTTCATTAGACACCTCATTTTTGTAATCCAGGGAACGGTGAAGATCTTATAGTTTTTTTAGAAAGGTGGCAACCCTATTAAAGTTCTCAATAAAAAAAGGTCACTCTCCTATCGATACAGAGTGTATTCGAGATTACCGCGTACAAAGAATCTCGACTTTCCTTTATACTATGTATAGATTTGAAAGACATGCGAATTTTTCTTAGTGATAGATTTCGGGGCCCACGGGACCCGCGGTACAATTCTGAAAAACGTCGTGATGGGCGGGTTCAGGACTTAAAAATTGAATTTCGGGATGGGCGGGATCGGGACTAAATATTTAGTCCAGTGTCCATCTCTAATTCAGAGTCACATAGTTAACTATGAAAATTCATATCACCTGAAAATATACAAATTCCAAATATCAATACTTTTCTATTCAAATTTGAACTTCGTTCCCCAAAAAAAAATTAAATTTCACAAGAGTTTAACTATGGGGGCATGCTGGTTTAAACTTTTGTTAACTGAGCGTTGGGTATATCAAAATCAATAGTTAAACTTTTGTCAGTGGTTAACTACGCACTGTGAATTTGGCTCTAACAGCCGTATTCTAACAAAGTCACAAACTTGAGCTCATCACTGCTGTGATTTCTACTGCGCCTCAAAGCTTGCCGCTACAATACAAATTTTTAAATTTTTGTGTATTTTTCAGCACTCAAAATCGAATTTTCTGTGACACATTTCTCGGCGCACTAGAAATCACAACAGTGATGAGCTAAGTTTTGTGACTGTTAGAATAGAGGGGTAAATGTTTAGGAACGACTTGCTACGATATTTAAAACTGTAAATGCTTAAAATCAAGTAAACATAGGGGGAGGATGTCCAAGTATTCCACCAAAATAACGAAAATAAAGTTGCTTAAAGTTTGACATCGATAGACTCCATCTTATCGAGGTCGGATTGCAGAAATATTGATACCCACGTATTCGTATTGGCGAGAAGGTTTATTCCTAGGTTAGAATATAAAACGGTATGCCACCTGCTAAAAAATTAAATGCAATTATGTTGAATGAATTACTACAATATGGGTATCAATCGAGATGATTTTGAAAAGGCTTTATTTCTAACAACATGTGGGAGGAGCACCATCTCTTTAAAAATTAAATTCAACTTTAATTCAAGGAAATTAGTTAACTGAAATATGTATAACAATATGGGTTTCAGACTAAAAAGTTTAATAAGGTTATAGTTTGAAACTATTTTTAGCAGGGCTGCCACCTGTTTAAAAATTAAATTGAATGTATATATTAGGTTAAGTTAATAATAACAATATGGACATCTTCCAAAATGGCTTTGAAAGGGCTTAATGTTCAACTACTTTTAGTAGGATTGCTACCTGTATAAAAAATCAAATTCAAAATAACATATGATTAGAAAAAACACTATATGGACCAATCATTATATTGAGTTTTATTAAAATAATTTGAACCTTATCAAACGCGTAGACATTTCATACACTCATCGAACTTACTATAGTATATAGTAGTTTGTTTTATTTGAAATGTCTTTTAAATTTCATTTTTTAGTGCATCTTTTGCGCCTTCTTGGAATTAACAATTATTAAAATTGCTAGAGTCGTTTCCTAGAAAACTTTGGATATATATACATACATATTTACAATAATTGATTGTTTAAAGTAATGAGATGCATACATACATATATGTAGTTTGAGAAAAAATTCTTACGATTTTACTGCCTTAAAAACTTATTTCCAAATTTTTACTAGAACTTGACCTTAAGTAGAGATTTTTTTTCTAAATGTACTGACAACTATTTTCTCCCTACAACTTTCCAAATTTATATTGAACTCCTCCCCCTTAACGTTGTTGGGCGTCTTGACTTTCCTATCACCCCTTTACTCATTGAACACTTTTACAGAAAACTGGTACAGTACTGCAGCAGTATTTTCGGTTTATTTTTCAGCAGTAGTAAGTATTTCCAATGATCACTGCACAGCAAACGCATATTTTCAGCAGTTTTTTTTGTTTGTTTCCAAACTACGAACTGTCAAGCATAACACCCAAGCAAGAATCTCAGCGCCGTTGAGTGGTGTTACATAACTTTATGACTGTAGTTCATTCTTCTAATCCATTAAAATTAGCAAAAATACGATATTTTTCCTTGTAGCTCTGCCGGTACCAGTTCAAATTATATTTGTATTAAACTATTTGGATTATATGGTATTTATCTGCTTTACAAATATACAATTTAATATAATTTAAAAAATTAACACACGATTTAAAGCAGTTTTTTACAACTTCGGCTTGTATTAAACACATCTAAAAACCAAATAAACGATTATCAACACGGCACTTTAACACCGCGGTGCGAGCGAATTAAAAAAAAAGAAAAAACAAGTGCGTCCATGATACAAAGAGTTAAGAAAAGGCATAATTTGAAAACTTACAAAAAAAAGAAATACGAAAAAAATTTAAAAATAACTGAAAGTGCGTAAAACAAGGCTCCGAAAATTGTACGACCGTTTGTTTCGTGACTCCGTTGAGAGCATTGTGATAGACGCTGAAACCTACGCCAAAATGGTCTCAAGAACGTTACCAGGTTCACAGTTCTACACGATATGGAAGGGTTGTACAGTTGAGCATGCAGTGTCATGTTTTGAAGTGGAAAAATTTGGTGAGAAGACACTGATTTGGCAGGCTATATGTTCTTGTGGCCTGAATGGTGCATCCTTTTTCATGAAAGGCAATATATCAGCCGAAACTACCAAAAAAAAGGCCTCAATCGCCGTCTTTTACCATTTTATAAAAAGCACAAAGCTTCACAATATTTTGGCCCGATTTGGCTAAATCGCATTATGCCAGTTCCATTTTAGCCTCGTTAAAAAATAAGAAGGTCAATTATGCAGCAAAAAAGAAGAACCCACGAAATGCTCCAGAACTCAGACCAATAGAGAGATATTGGCCAATTGTCAAACGGAACCTAAAGAAGGATGCCAGAGATGCTAGATACGTCACAGAGTTAAAAAAAAAAAACTGGCTCAAAGAAAGCAGAATGATTACTAAAATGGTTGTGCGTAATTTAATGAAGGGGATAAAACAAAAAATTCGGCACAAATTGAGGGAATAATGTTTTGTTGCAAACTTTTGTGAATAATGTAATAAAATATACCTTTCTTAAAGAACAAAAAGAGTTCTACACAAAAATAATAGAATTTCGCTATGTAACAATCTAAACAATTTGTGAAGTTTCTTTTCGGTAGAGTCCTTATGTAATCAATTTTTTTAAGTTGCAAGAATAAATGCATTAATATATTTTAAAAGATTTTTGCAAAATTGATTTCTTGGAAAACCACAACAATACTATACCTCACCCATATAAAGCAAAATAAAATATTTAGTAAAATGATTACAATGCGGGTTTTTTTTGTGTTAAATAAACAGCTGATTTATTGAAAATCGGTGTAGATGTGTTAAAGTATAAAATTTTCCATTTTATATACATATACATAGGTATATTATATACCTATAAATTCAATATTATCTTAATACTACGTACATATGTATGTATATCTTCATGGCCAGAGATTGGCACGAGTTGTTTTGTTGTTGGAATTGCTACATATTTCTCTCATTCCTCTCATCTCGCTCACTTCATTTTTTTGCTGTCTCTCAATTCGCTGCTTGCTACCAGTGTTGCCATTTTAGTCGTTTTCCGGCTAGATTTAGCCGGTTTCGATAGCAAACAGCCGGAGAAATTTCGATTTAGCCGGCAGCCGATTTGTTAGCCGTGTTACAGAAAAAAAATAGCCGTTTTTAGCCGATTTTGCTATTTACCTGGTTTTCTTAAATTTCAAATAGGTATATACGTTTCCATTTTTGACTAGGCGACCCAAAATCTGTTAGAAATGTCTACTAGCCTTATCGTGAAGAAAATTTTCATGTCAGGCAGGGTTGAATGAAATTGGGCCGATTTCGCTTATTTTTATTTGAAACGAAGAAGGGATTTTCTTCATAAAATTTTTGTTATAAATGTCTTAATTTTAAGTGTGAAGATTTATTCGCAAACTTAGAAAATAAGAAATTGTTTCACTGTTAAGACACTTAAGATGCGTTTGTGTTTGGATTTAGTGCCAACAAAAGAGTAAATATTATATGTAGATATTGTCTTCCCAGATAGCGCATATTCAATTCTGCCTAAATTACAAAACATCATTTTTGTCCACTCCCAAACGTTTAAGGTAAGGGGAAAATTGATATTTTCAAGCACTATGTACACATATGTATTTTTTTAAACAAACTTTTTTACTTATTTAAATTCCAAAAACCGAATGCCAACTTGAATTAAAGGAGCCAACACTGAAGTGGGTCAAAACGAAAATAAAAGAGCACAAATTTCTATGTAAAGCAAAACTCTCTGGGAATCCTACGAGACATCTGCCGGTCATATGACCGGTCATCTAAATGGGAGATCTGCAGTCTTTTGGCATCATATTTTACATCAGAATTGAAGGGATTTCTAAAAAATCTGACCAGTTCTTTTGTGTAACTGTGATTTTGCGTCCCTTGTCAACATATGGCCTCGGTTGAAGTTAACTTAAAGTCGTTGTTTTACTGCCTTAAAATTGAGAATCGGTCAGTCTGAAAAGGCCTTATAGGGAAGACAATAGTTAGTAAGAAAAAATGCTCCCAATTGCAATTTTCTGTACGAACGCAAATTTGCAAGTTTTTCTGCCAAGTAGTGTCCGCGGTTACATTTCAAACAAAAGAAATTTGTATAGAATTTTTAAAATTCTTTCAGAGGGGCAAAAAACAGGATCTACGTGTATATATCTTGTCAGTCCGACTTTCTTCAACATACATTTCAATTTCTTTGTCGGGTTTACTATATCGACTCTGGTTGAGATTGCATTCCGATTAAGAATACAGTTTTTTTTTTGCCGAGTACTTTTCAAATCATTCGAATTAACTAAATTAATTAAGTAAACAAGTATTAACCTACTTTTTTTATTTTAAAATCGCTCCAATTTGTAAATTTTTAAATTTAACGAACTTGTTATTCAAATTTTTCCTAATTGCAAATTCTTGCTGGCAAAATTTTTTCCGGCTCGAATTTGTAACTTCTCTCAAAGAAATAGTCTTTTTACTCGTGATTTATTTAAATAAAACATGTGAAATTTAGTTTAAACATTTTAGCCGTTTTTAGCCGGTTTTATTTGCCAATTTAGCCGGTTCGTCCAAAAAGTTCTGGCAACACTGCTTGCTACCCATGCATGCTACCACTTTGTAATAGGGTGCTCTCGTACTCTTCGAAATTTGGAATAGTATTTTTGCATTTCGTGCAATCCGTGCATCGTGCAAGACTTCGAGAATACCCCTTATGTGTTACTGCAATACAATGGGACAAAGTGTAGCAGCGATCAACAACAGTCAGTCCGCTTTCAGAAGCCGAGCGAGTAGCTCAGTATATCCAGTAAACCTCAGTATATCCAGTAAAAAAACTGTGGGGCTCTATTCTGTAACTGTGAGTTTTCAAGTGTACACTGAACATTGTGTGCACTCTTCATTTTGCGATTCAGGAAGAGTGAGAATGAGTATTAGCTGTCAAAATTGTGTACACTTCCTCATTTTGCGATTCAGCATGTGTGAGAATGAGTTTTAACTATCAAAATTGTGTACACTTCTCTTCCGAAAAACTCACTGAATTTTAGTCGGTGTACACTACAATTTCTCACAGTTACAGAATAGAGCCCCAGGAATAAATATTTAACAAATAAAGTAATGTAAAAAAAACATTTTTTTAAAAATAAGCTTTTTTTAACATGTTTAATCAAAGGAATAAAATAAAGTAGTGAAACAAAAGATTTTTTAGCAAGAAAATTTTGTCAAAACTGCACTAAAGTGAATAAAATAAAATAAGTTAAGGTCTCGTTAAAGTTACTAAAAGCCATTTAGTGAAAGGAGTTATTCAAACTCTAATGAAAATTACTACAATTTGTACTAATTTACTTCGTTTTTAAAAAAGCTTGTCGCGCGAATAGCAAACCGGCATTTAAATATCTGCATACATACATATAAATACATACATACCTAACCAATTATGTATGTACGCTGAATTCCCCGACAAGCTTTTTTAAAAACGAAGTAAATTAGTACAAATTGTTAGT
>NW_023458568.1:10718352-10726873 GCF_013731165.1 Rhagoletis pomonella | reverse complement strand
TGCGTAATTTGTATACCAAATCTTCGTTGATAATATGATCACTTCCTCTGATAAGATGTTGTAAACTCTCTCTTCATTTTAACTATCCGGATTTGGATAAGTGAAAACATTAACAAAAAATTTCTCTTGTAAAGCTTTCCCAAACGCTTTCCGTTTCGAACCAGTTATTTAATATTTCATTTAATTCAAATATATTCCGTTCAGGTGGCAAACCTCTTCAAACATATTTTTGACCGTAAGTCTTCTTAAAGCTCTTTAGTTTGATACCCATATTGCAATATTTCATTTCTTTAATCAATTTAACTGAGTTCAAATTTTCAAATAGGTGGCAACCCTCCTTAAAAATATTTCCAACAGTCAACGTCTTTAAGTTGATACCTTTATTGTAATAAGTCATTTATTTTATCAATTAAATTGAGTTAAATTTTCAAACAGGGAGCAACCCTCTTCCTACATATTTTCGACTACAAGCCTTCTTAAAAATCTAAGATTTATTGCCCACATTGCAATTTTTCAATTATTTTATCAATTTAACTGAGCTAAAATTTTCAAATTTCTCAAACATATTTCCTACAGTCTGTTTTTTAAGCTTCTTTACTTTGATACCTTTATTGTAATAAGCCATTTATTTGATCAATTATATTGAGTCAAATTTTCCAACAGGTGGCAACCCTCCTCAAACTTATTTTCGGCTGTAATCCTTCTTAAAAATCTAAAGTTGAATACCCACATTGCAATATTTCATTTATTTTATCAATTTAGCTGAGCTAAAATAAAAATAGCTCGCAGCCCTCCTCAAAAGTATTTCCTACAGTCATCTTTCTTAAGCCTCTTTAATTTGATACCTATATTGTAATGTGATTTATTTTATAAATTAAACTAAGTTAGATCTTCAAACAGGTGGTAACCCTCCTCAAAGTTTCTCATAGTTTCGGCTGTAAGCCTTCTTAAAACTCTTTAGTTTGATACCCACATGGCTATATTTCATTTATTTTATCAATTTAATTGAGTTACAATTTTCAGCCCTCCTCCAAAATACTTCCGACAATCACCTTTCTTAAACTCCTTTAATTTGATACCTATATTGTAACATGTCATTTATTTTATCAATTAAATTTAGTTAAATTTTCAAACAGGTGGCAACCCTCTTCAAACATATTTTCGGCTGTAAGCCTTATTAAAACTCTTTAGTTAACACCCACATGGCAATATTTTATTTGCTTTATCAGTTTAACTGAATTAAAATTTTTAAATAGGTGGCAACCCTCCTCAAAGGCATTTTCAGCAGTTATCTTTCTTAAACCTACTTAATTTTGTACCCACATTGCAACATTTCATTTATTTTATTAATTAAACTGAGTTAAAATTTTCAAATAGGTGGCAACCCTCGTCAAAGATACTTCCAAGATTTTTCCTTTTTGGTTGTTGTTGTTTCCGACAGGGTGGGTGTATGATGTATTATGGAACGAATTTCCGTCATCCCTTGTCAAATTTGGTTTGGAGACAAACCGGTTTCGGCGTTGTGCCATCTTCAGTGTCATTTTTCGTTCTGCATAGTTTTTGTTGGTTGCTCGTATTTATACTCCTTGTTAACTACCTCTTTCTTTTGTTAGGTACGTCTTTTTAGTTTTGCAGTGTTTGCGGTACTCAATAGGTAGATGAGTTGTTTTGGCTCGTTTTTGGCGGCAGGTAGAAGTCCGTGATTTTTACCTCCTTTGTTTTTGCAGTTGGTGTATTCCCTTCCATATCTGTCCTTAATATTTTGTTGTTGTGACTCTTCTTCTTGTACAGTAGTTTTAGAGGTTCAAACAGTACAGTTGCAGAACGAAAAATGACACTGAAGATGGCACAACGCCGAAACCGGTTTGTATCCAAACCAAATTTGACAAGGGATGACGGAAATTCGTTCCATAATACATCATACTTCCAAGAGTTATCTTTCTTAAACCTCTTTAACCTAATACCCATATTGTAATAATTCGTTAATTTTATCAATATATTTGGGTTTAAAAATTTTCAAATAGGTGGCAACCCTCCATTTTTATACCTTTCATGAGCATGAAATGGTATTATAACTTTGGTCCGATGTTTGTAAGTACCAGAACAAAAAGAGATAGACCCATTAAAATGTATACTTATATGATCAGAACGTCGAGCTGAGTTGATTTATCCATGTCCGTCTGTCTGTCTGTTTGTATGCAATCTAGTCTCTCAGTTTTCGAGATATCCGGATCAAATTTGGTAGGTGGGTGTATTTTTATAATGTATTAATCATTTGTCGGAACCGGAAGAATCGGACCACTATAACATATAGCTCCCATACAACTGATTGTTCAGATATGAGATTTTTCGTTATAACTTCACCATTTATGCAGCTACGAACATGAAATTTCGCAGCACTTGCACCCATTATCAACAGAATGCTTACAGTGAAAATTACAAAGATCGGGTCACTATAACCTATAGCTCCCATACAACTGATTGTTCAGATATAAAATTTTTCGGTATAACTCCTTCATTTATATGGCTGGGAACAGGAAATTCCGCACTGTTTTCAATAATTATCAACAGAAAACTTACAGTGAAAATTAAAAAGATCGGATAACTATAACCTATAGCTCCCATACAACTGATTGTTCAGATATGAGATTTTTCGTTATAATTCATCCATTTATGTAGTTAGGACCATGAAATTTCGCGCTGCTTTCACTCATTATCAACAGAAGACTTACAGTGAAAATAACGAAGATCGGGTCACTATAACCTGCAGCCCCCATACAACTGATTGTTCAGATATGAGGTCTTTTATCATATCTCCTCCATTTATGCAGCTAGGAACATGAAATTTCGCACCATTTTCACTCATTATTAACAGAATACTTACAGTGAAAATAACAAGGATCGGATGACTACAACATATATCTTCCATACATCAGATTGTTCAGATATGGGATTTTACTGTAAAACTCCTTTATTTGAACAGCTAAAACCGATAAATTTCGTAAGATATTTTATAAATAATAATACAAAGTCTACTGAGAAAATCGTCAAAATCTATGCTGTATAAGCTTTATCGCCTATAGCACTGATTGTTCAGATACCAGTTTTTGCGATATATCTCCTTTATGTAGGAAACTAAACCCAATAAATTGTGTTACCGGTCTACATACCGATCACATAGCGGTGAAAATCACTTAGATTGGTGCCATATAAAGTATATCCACCATACCTCTGATTGTTTAGAGGCGATTTTTTATATAAGTATGTAACTCCTCTATCGATGTATGCCGATGTATTCAAAATCAGTAATCTGTCAAACTAAAATTTGCAGATGTTCATGAAAGGTATGAAGCCTTCGGCATAGCCGAAGACAGCGCTGCTCTTACTTGTTTTACGGTATTATTGGTTCTGGTATTATACCGAACAATACAAAAAAGAAATTATTCAAATCGGTTCAGCCGTTCTCGAGTTTTGACGACCGTGACATACGAACACAAAATTTTTATTAATATAGATTAAGAAACTATATACTCTTCTAGTGCTTGAGCAATGTCTTCTCTACTTTTAACCCAGCTTGTCTCTTCCCACTCAATAAACACCTTCTCTCTATTATTGCTATTTTTTCCACCCTTTATATGTACATTTGGCATTGACAGCAGTTTCGATGTTAAACATTAAAGCTAACAATCGCGGCAGTTCCAAACTCTGTACTCATAACATGATACGTGTACTGAGTAAACAAAAGGGTGGACTTAAGGTGTGCCACATTAATGCTCAAAGTCTCCCAGCAAAAATTGATGAATTTAGGTATATTTTTGAAAGTTCGAATGTAGATGTGTGTGTGTGGGAGACTTTGTCCTCTGCGTGTCAAACTGATGCTTTGTTTAATGTAGAGGGGTATAAACTTTATCGCTCAGATAGGCTTGGCCATGGTGGTGGTGTTGCCATATATGTAAAAACGTGTATCTCATGTAAACTTAAATGTGTATCAGTAGCTTCCGATTCTATTGAATATATTTTCGTTGAAGTAGCATCTAGACTAAATAAATGCTCATTGGTTGTTTTTACAGACCCAATAGACATATAAATTATTTTCAATTTGTCGAGTTTATCGAAAATATTATACTTGGCTAGAATTATATTGTTTTGACTGGTGATTTCAACAGCGACCTGCGGACCGACAGTAAATTTTCACTTGCTATGGGAAATCTTGGCCTTCTGCCTGTCAACTATACGACACCTACATACTTCACTCGGACCAGTTGTACGCTTCTCGATGTATTTTTTGTAGATTCAAGGACAAAAGTACTTCTGTATGGCCAACTATCAGTGCCCAACTTTTCCAAACACGATCTAATATTGCTAAGTTATGACTTCCATTTCACTTGTTTGCTCTCCTACACATATCGTGACTTTATACATATTCATTATCACCAGTTAGAGAAAGCTGTTGATGCAGTAAATTGGGGGTCAATTTATGCCATGATATCCGCAAATGAAGAAATACAATTTCTCCATTCTAAAATTAGTATACTTTTTGAACAATTTGTGCCCCTTGTAACGAAACCAAACTACGTCAAGAGCCGTCCATGGTTCAACCACCATATAAAAGACCTAATTGTGAAGCGAAATAAGGCATACTTAAAATGGAAGCAGTGCAAGTTGGACGAGACCTACAGCGAATACAAAAAGCGGAGAAGGGAAGTTACAAAAGCCATTAAAATGCGAAAATCTGCGTATTATGAACGGCTATTTAGCAGAGCCATATGATCAAACCAAACATGGAAACGTGTTCGCGAAATTGGGATTGGTAACAAAAAGAATTTTACCCACGAACCCTTAGATGTAAATGAGTTGAATGGAAAATTTGTTGAGTTGTCTGCTTGTAATAGAAATATATGACATGATCGTTACAGTGATAAAATTAATGTTGTTACGCCTGGTTTCTATTTTAAGTGTGTCGATAATCGTGATGTTGTTCAGGCGATACTTGGCATCAAATCGAATGCCACTGGTTTTGACGGTGTTAACCCGAAATTTTTGAAATGTTTACTGCCTAAAATTCTGTCGTATCTTACTAACGCTTTCAATACCGTTTTGACCACGTCGGTCTTTCCTGACTGTTGGAAAAAGGCCAAAGTCATTCCTATAAAGAAATCTAATGGCGACTATAGGCCAATTGCGATTCTACCTTTCTTATCAAAGGTCCTAGATCGTATCATGCATACTCAGATTAATTATTTTATTACTGGTAATTCACTGGTGAGTCAATACCAATCTGGTTTTCGGAAAAACAGAAGCTGTGTCACAGCACTACTAAAAGTCGCAGATGATATTAGAGTAAATACCGACAATAAAAACATAACTTTTCTGACCCTCCTTGATCACTCCAAGGCTTTTGACTCCGTGGATCATGCCCTTTTGTGTTTAAAACTTGACAATTTGTTTAATTTTTCACCATCAGCATCAAGGTTAGTCAAAACATACCTTCTTGGCCGTTCGCAAGCGGTAATTGTAAAAGACTCCATATCGAGAACCCTGCTTATAACTAAAGGCGTTCCACAAGGATCAATTCTGGGTCCACTATTATTTGTGTTATATGTTAATGACCTTCAAAATGTGCTAAAATATTGCAATATTCAGGTATATGCAGATGACGTACAGTTGTATCTAGGTTGTCCTTTGGACTCCATCAATGCATGCATAGAAAACTTAAACACTGATCTAGACGCAATTAATATGTGGGCCTGTGACAATGGACTGGTCCTAAATTCCAATAAATCTCAATGCATTTCTATATATATAAAAAAAAACTCATTGCAATAATGTAAAAATGAACAATTCTGTGATAAAATTGTTACGAACTTGGGTGTAATTTTTAATAGAACGCTGACATGGAAGAACCACATTTTTAATGCAATCGGTAAAGTTTATGGCATGTTGCGATCCTTATGGAGTATTCAGTACTTCACACCAGTGAAGATTCGACTGCTCCTAGCTAAAACTTACCTACTACCGACACTACTATACGGCTGTGAATTGTATGCTAGTTGTGATAGTGTATGCAATAGGAAACATAATATCCTGTACAACAACATTGCTCGGTTTATTTACTGCATTGGTCATTATGAACATATTTCTACTTTTTCCTTACGGATATTTTCTATTCCGTTCGACGATCTACTGAAGCTCAGATGCTTGACGTTACTACACAAAATCATAGTCACACAGGCTCCCGATTATTTAAAGGAACGATTACAGTTCACCAAAACTTCCCGATCTCTTGCTATATGCAATACTAAATTTACGTGCTTAGTATCTGAACGTCAGTTTTTTATTTTCTCAATCCGTCTTTGGAATACCCTGCCCGCAGCGATTAGATTTTTAAAAGACATGAATCATTTTAAGAACGAACTAATGCGTCATTTTGCCAAATGAATACTAAAGGTCTTGACATCTCTTCATGTCACCTTCCTCTCCATCTTTCTTCTCTTTTCATTTTATATAACTTTTACCCCTACTTTTTATTTTTATTATTTTATTTTGTTTTAATTTTTTATTTTATTTAGATGTGTAATTACATGTAACTTTAGGTTGTAAGATATCATACACTGTAAATATAACTATTCGTTGTTGTGTGTGATTAAATAAATAAAATAAATTTCCACAACTGGGCGATACTAGTATATATTAAAAACTCCAAAAAAATGTTTGGTAGGTTTTGGTTGCTTATGGTAGGAAATTTTGGTAGGAAAAAAATTTGTCTGTGGCAACACTGAGCAGCAATGAGGCGAGGCACGAGAAGTTTGGCTTGTTCGGCCGCTTGTTTACTCGCGCTGTTATTAAACGAGCGAGGCTGCTGTGTGTTGCCTTCAGTGTTGCCGTTTTAGCCCTTTGAAGGCTAGATTTAGCTACCACACAATTTTGGCCACATAAATTTAAAATTGCCCCTATCTCTTTTTTAGCCCTTTTTAGAATTTATTCATACTTGGCATGAAAAAGTTGTACATGCTTAATTTGTTTTTTTTTTTTGCATTTATGTAACAGATGAATTTTTAAACTAAGAAAGACTGATATATATACATATATGTATTGTATGCCCCTTACGCTTTTATCCATACATACTTAAAAGTGTTGGGACTGTTAACTTATCTGTTAACGATTTAACTATGTTTAAAATAGATAAGTTCACGACCCTTAATATGCTAAATTTGTTAAACGACCGTGGTGAAATTAGCTAAATTTTCTAAGTAAAAGTATATTGGCGGAAATTTCTTGCATTATATGAGTCAAAGCCGTGTTTGTGGAAGATTACGTTCACGATATTGCAGTTGTGAATTACAAAAAAAAAACAATGCTTAAAAAAATGCAAAAAAAATATTATGAAATTTCGGTTCTAATCATTTCGATCTTTCCTCGACCTCATTTTTAAAGAAATAAATATTGTACTAGCATGCTGGTAAGTTGTTTATATGCTTCGAGCCTGATGGTACAATCACTTGATGGAACCAGCAAGCTGGTATCGTATATTTCCCCTCTTTTACAAAAAGGTTTTTGGTTGGATAAAATATTAGCTTTTTTCCAGAGTTCATTGTTTTTATATACCATTACTTATTGGAAATGTTTACGTGTATACTTATATATGTATATGTAAGTAAAAAAAATTTAGCTACCATTTTTAGCCACAACGGCTTTTTTAGCTCTTTTTTAGCCCTTTTTTAAAGGCATTTGGCGCTCGCAGTGCCGAGCAGTGTTGCCACTTGAAAACATTTTTAGGTACCAAAATGCATACCAAATCAATTTCCAAACTATCAAACTTTTTCATCATTAAAACGAGATTTCACGAATTTGCGGAGGTTTTAGCTACACAAATTAGCAGTAAAAATTAGAAGTACACATAATATTGTTTACAGTATTGGGTAATTATTCACACCAATCTTTAAGGTTAAACAAAATAAATTCGGACCTTTAAATAAAATAATTAAGTTATTGTATAAAAAACTTCTGTAAAATATGTTAATATCTTTGAGATTGATTCAATTCATATCAAAAAATCTTTTTTGTATGTGAAAAAACAAAAGCAGACATTTTATGCATTTCAATAAAAAAATTTGCAAATTTGATTCAATTTGCATGCACTCACCCTTTTTACCAATACACTCACACTTTGCAAATTTCCTATCACCAATTTTTCTTTCAAAACGATAGGTTTAAGCTTAAAAAATCTGCATGAAAATATTTTTAAAAAATTTAAAAATAAATTTAAACGGAATCCTAATAAGATTTTTGATGCTGTTTTTTTACTTTTTTCAAAGATTGATATAAGAAAAACGTGAATAACTGAACCTAAGCTCTTCAGATTTAGACTTAAGAGGTGTCATTGGAAAGATATTTTCTCATAATAAACTCATTAAAAGGATGAAAGAGAAAGGTAGGATGAACGAACGTCATTTAAAGTTGAATTGAGATGTAAAAAATGGGACACGAATGACTTTTTTTTTACAGAAATAAAAACAGTGTG
>NW_023458568.1:10715821-10718252 GCF_013731165.1 Rhagoletis pomonella | reverse complement strand
CACACTGTTTTTATTTCTGTAAAAAAAAAGTCATTCGTGTCCCATTTGTTTACATCTTAATTCAACTTTGACGTTCGTTCATTCTACCTTTCTCTTTCATCCTTTTAATGAGTTTATTATTAAAGAAATAAAAAGGGTGAGAAAATATCTTTCCAATGACACCTCTTAAGTCTAAATCGGAAGAGCTTAGGTTCAGTTAATCACGTTTTTCTTATACCAATTTTTGAAAAAATTAGGATTCCGTTTAAATTTATTTTTAAATTTTTTAAAAATATTTTCATGCAGATTTTTTAAGCTTAAACTGTTTTGTCGTTTGATGGGATTTTTTCAAAACAAATCTTTAAGAAACTTTTTTTATTCATGAAAAACTCCATTTTTGGGGGTATTTTCAAATCGGTCCAGCTCATTTAAATCTTAATATTTTTCGGAAATATTTTGGTGGACGTCTTAAAACATAATACATTTTATAATTCTAATGGATACATAGTACCGATTTTTCTTTGTATGGGGAGCGATGCAGTCTAATGTACATGCATACATACATATTAACACATTTTCGTACATGATCTATTGACATACATTCACACAGTTTTATGCCCAAAAATGCATGTGTTGTATAGTCAGTGTTGCCAGGTCTTCGGCATGAGAAAACGTCCCTCTTGGTATGAAAAAACGTCATTTCCTACCCAAAAACGTCTTTTTCAATTGAATGTACAAAAACTTGTTCTTATTAAACGTTTATTCTATACAAAGGTACATATCGAGCCCTAACCGCCAAAATAACGTAAGCGACATTTTTCAAAATTTTCTTTTTGATGCAGAAATATTCCTAGAGATTTTGATGCATTTCTGCATCGGTATCGGCATTTTACGGTTTTACGGTTAGGGCTCGATATGTACGTAATGTATATTAACATGTCCTTTCGACAGCGCACATTTAAAATTCATTGTAAACTGGTCGTTAATACAAAAATCATTTTATACATACACTTGTGATCAGCTGGTTAAGTCATCAATATTTTGATCGAATTTGGCTGTTTCTCTTTCGTTTATTTAATGTTTATTATTTTTCCGTAAAAGCCAAGCTCATTAACAAACAAAATATAAATCCACAAAAATTGTGCAAAAATTATAAACAATCCGCAAATTTTCAGCTAGATTTTCAACTTTTTATTCAGAGTTTTTAGAATTTTTTTGAGTATGCAGTTTGATAGCCTATTAAATTTCAGGGCAATAATGTGCAAGTTTAAAGGGGCTAAATAATCGCGTTGATTTTTAATAATTTTTTTTTTTGTTGTGGGCATTTGGTTAGGGGCTCGGTTGTCGAAAATGCTAAATTACGTTCTGCTAAGAAGGAGCATAGCAATAGGTCCATTCAATATCAAAAAATTGTTACGAATTGTTGCTAGTACTTGCAAGAGGGAGCGAATTCGAGAGCGTAATAATCCGAGAGAGCTGCAAATTCTTGCAAGTAAAAATTTTACTAGCAGGAATTTGCTTGAGTCAAAAAGTAAGGTTATGTTTCAAATTCAAATGTAAACAAACTGTTTAAGAGGATGATTTGATGAAACATAATTAGTGAAATGAGAATATGGACGAAAAATTTAAATCTATTGTATATTTTTTTATTTTTGTGACGATGGGAACTTTTCCCAATTAAAAAGAAAATTGCGCGCCAAAACTTAACCGTCA
Organism: Rhagoletis pomonella; assembly: GCF_013731165.1. Taxonomy (NCBI): domain Eukaryota; kingdom Metazoa; phylum Arthropoda; class Insecta; order Diptera; family Tephritidae; genus Rhagoletis; species Rhagoletis pomonella. The sequence goes on along the minus strand of NW_023458568.1, from coordinate 10,716,560 downwards.
GAAAGTGTCAAAATGGCTTAAGTTGCAAGCTTTTACTAGTTTTGAGTTCAATAACTTTTTCTGAATTTTTTCTCTTGCTCTCAATTTTACTCTCTATTTTTCGTTTACGCTCTCGCTGCAAGTACTTACTGGAAAAGTTATTGAATGGACCTAATATTTCAGTCTTTTTGTGTTCATTACATTTTCAATGAAGTCTTCAAAAAGCCGCCTACTTTTTTCTGACGTTTTATGCTACACAGCTTTTTTGATGCTTTTGCGAGCGTGGCTGCTGCAATAGATCGGCTCTTCCTGAATTGGTTTTTAATGTGCAATTGCAAACATTACAGCAAACCTCGTAGCCTCAAGTGTTTACACAACCAGCCTTTAAATACGGGATTCTTAGTCCAAGAATCCAGAAAAAAAACTTTTGAAGCAGCTGCATCAAAACAAAAAGATTGTAAAGATTTATTAAGAAAATAATTCAAAATCAGTTCTACTTATAAAATTTAGTAACAAAGAAAAATTACCGGTAAGTTAAAAAACGCAATTTTTACACAAGAAACGTCCAAACGTCAACAGGGTACAAAAAACGTCCAAATGACGTTAAAAACGTCAACCTGGCAACGCTGTGTATAGTACACTCGGTGCGCTCGCTCGTCGCTGTCTCATCCTACCTAACCGAACTAAAGTGTGTATCACACTTTAAAATACGACTATAAAAAGATATGAAGAAAAATGTAATTGGTAGTAATCGTACTAG
>NW_023458568.1:10714267-10715811 GCF_013731165.1 Rhagoletis pomonella | reverse complement strand
CAAAAACGCCTATCTTACTGCACTCAAATTTTACAGGAGAGCAAAAAACTGTTTATTCTTTGAAGGCATTGCCTTGATAGGCGGTATTTTCTCTACCTATTATTTTACGAATCTGTTATTTTAATAACGATTTCACGATTTTTATGCATAAATCTCGATGCCTGGAGTTCAGGGTTACCAAATCTCATTTTTGCCACAACGGCGATTTAGGCGGTCTTGCAACTGGTCGATGGGTGGCTTTGCAAAAACATCGACGATATATTCCTTCAGGTATACATCATAACTGCTACATGTAAATAGCAAACTATTTTGGGGTGTTAAAAAGTACTTAGTTGTTTTTAGCTTCCTTTTATTAGTTCGGGATGTAACTATGTAATATTGATGCGCCTAAAAGATGCAGCGATTTCTATTCTCAAGTTACATACCTGATGACAGTACGAATGGCAATTATAATAGGGAGGTTTTAGTTTTTTAAACTATAATTTTATTTCTGGAACATTTATCACTTATTTGTTTCTGCTGTACAAACGATTTACTATCCTCTTTACTTATTTTCTCTGTAAAGACAAAATACATGCATATCTACATACATATGTACATACATATGTATATACATACATACGTACTAGAGATGTTTCGAATGTCATATTTTTCACATTCGCGAATAATAATAATAGATTGGCGCTTACACATATGTTAATGTTTGGCCGAGCCTTCTCCTCCGATTTGTGGCGTGCGCCTTGATGTTGTCACACAAACCGGAGGGACCTACAGTTTTACGCCGACTCCTAACGGCGATTGTATTTTTATGAGAAGCTGTTTTTCATGGGAGAAATACACTCGGAGGTTTGCCATTGCCTGCCGAGGGACGACCGCTGTTAAGGAAAACCCTTTTTTCTATATTTTTTTTGCGAATGCGAATGCAAACATTCGCAACATCTCTGATACGTACATTTGTATATAAATATGCATGTTATGTCCGTACATATTTATGTACATATATAACTCTATAAAAAATCTATGCTTATGTATGTAAATAAATTTTAATTGTTGATTTAATTGCTGGCCTAATATAATATTCACATATTTATATGAATATGTATATACATTAGACTGCATACCAAAAAATGTTGTGGTTTTCCGCCAGGATTACAAAATTTATAATATTTTAAGACGTCCGCCAAAATATTTCGGAAAAATAATAAGATTTAAGTGAGCTGGACCGATTTGAAAATACTTCCAAAAATGGAGGTTTTTTTATGAATAAAAATAGTTTCTTAAAGAACTTTTTGAAAAAAGTTCCCTCAGATGACAAAACAGATTAAGCTTAAAAAATCTGCATAAAAATATTTAAAAATCTTTTCAACGGAATCGTAATAATGAGATTTTGTATGCAGTGTTTTTACTTTTTTCAAAGATTAATTTACAAAAAACTTGAATAACTGGGCCAAAACTATTCTTATTTCGACTTATGGGATCTCGATAGAAAGGTATTTTCACACTGTTTTTATTTCTGTAAAAAAAAAGTCATTCGTGTCCCATTT
>NW_023458568.1:10704432-10714167 GCF_013731165.1 Rhagoletis pomonella | reverse complement strand
GAGTCTACAATTGCACACAAAAAATTGCTTGAGGTTTTTGATCGATTTTCGCGAGATTTGCATGGAAACGATTAACCATTCGGGATTGCATTGATGTTGCTCTCAGGAGATTTAAAGCAAACATTGCCTGTAATTTCTCGATTAACACTAGCAGGCGAGAAATATGTTTGCCTGAAATAGTCTACATCGTTGAAAAGGTGAAGAATTCCCATGATTCCGACCGATACACATTTTCAATTTAAAAGATTGCAATTCCCAATTCGATTGGCATACGGAATCGCAATCAATAATTCCCAAGGTCAACCTTTGGAAAAGTGTGGTTTATATTTAGATGCGGATTGCTTCTCAGATGTTGCATGTTCCCGTGTCGGCAAACCAGATTATCCTTGATATCTATGCAGAGAATGGCAAAACGACAAATTTTGTGTGCACACAAGTACTTATATGTTACAAAATCAAATTTATACGCGACGTATGCTTTGTTTCGTTAATCATTTATCATCTATGTAACAGGAATATGCCACAGCAAAGCGTGGCAGGGTACAGCTAGTATTAATATAAATGTAAAATATATAAACAGAAAAGAAGAGAGAACTAGCGCAATAGAAATAGAATGAACATACAATAGTCACTTGTTGAGTTAAATTAGTTTCTCGATATCTTCTTTGCAAAACACCTTAACTGCAGTTTCCCTAGTCCGTACTCGAACAAATACTTTTCACCTCATTGAGAAGGCAGATGGTAAGCGCTTCTGCCTTTTTCACCGCGTGGCGAACTGCATAGTCTCACGAGCAGATTTGGTGAGACACTCGTTTAAAAATACTCTCTCCTCTGATACACGACCAATGTCACGAAGTTGCAGACCTCTTTTGTTAGTTTTGTAAAAGCTGGGCGCAGCTTTTAATAACATAGCGCGGTCATGAGAAGAAGCGAGCTTAGCTATGAGTGGTGCAGTTTTTGCGTTAGTAGTGCGCACACGGAAGGGCGCTCGCACAGAGACAGCGTCGACTTTTAGTGCTTTGCAGACTTTCTTTACGATTTCGACAGTGTTTTCATCTTTTTCGCGCGGAATCCCATTTAGAATGACGTCCGCTGCAATGCTACCATTCTCTTGTTCAGCGAGTTCCTCCTTTAATCGCTGCATATCATTACGCAAAAGCATAATTTGTGTACAATCATGCTCAGCCCTATCTATTCTGACCTCGAAACTGCTCATACTCAGCTTCACATTGGCCAGATCAGCAGTTATCTCACCTATCCTCTGCATAACAAGCTCCTACACCTCCTTCATACGAGTGGTTATCTGTTCCACTATACTCTCGATTTTTTTTTCCAAACGTGATAGCCATGCAGGCGATGGCGGACTTTCGGTTCGGGTAGTGAGCAGCTAATATCCAATTGAAGTTCACAGCAACACAGCAACAGCAGCGGAAAGAGTGTAGGAAAGATGACAGCAAATGTAGCGGCAAAAACAGGAGCGAAAGCAGAGACAGAGTCAGCGATTGTGTAGAGAAAGCAGCGGCAGCGATGTCTGTAGAAGTGGTGGACAGATAACTCACCACCAGAATATGAATATACCAGCTTTTGGTAAGGAATACTTCAACTATGCAAGCTGCTATAATTTGCAAAAGTAATTATCCCCAAAGTTGAGTTTTTTTTTGTTGATGTAATGTGGAACGATTTTCCGTCATCCCTTGTCAAATTTGGCTTGGTTTTTTTTGTTTTTATTATTTTTTTAATCGCCGTAATAGTACTTTTAAATGATTATTTCACGGGGCGCGTAAGAGCACGTCTGTTCACTGCCACTGCACAAATTCATTCAATATGTCAAACATATGCCAATTCAGAGTGTAAATAAGTTTTTCCATTATATTTGTCTGAGAGCCTCTTGGAGGTTAAAAACTAAATTGCCCACATCTACAAATACTTTTTTTTTTTCGTTAACGGTTGAGAAAGTATCTTGAAGGTTTACAACAAAAGATAATATTTCCTTCTCTAATGGCGGTTTCATATAGGTTTTTATCAAGACTGGGCCAGAGCCCAATATTTTTTCATCACACGATTGGGGACCAAGTTATGCCAAATTTTATGTTACTAATATGTGTTCTAAAAGTGAAACAAATCTGATCATATGATTTTTTAGGATAGCTCTCAATCCCTACGCCACCTATCACAAGACAAACACACTGATCCTTCTAACAACTTTTGCACAAAATAACAGTCATTCAATGCAATTTTAAAATCGGGGGGAAAATGGTTCCAAATTGAACGATTCTTGCGATTTTATATGTGTCTAATGTAGGCGTATAAAATTACATCACCTTATTATAAGTGCTTCCAGAGAAAAGCGATTTGAGAATTTCAGTTTGTATGGGCGGTGCCACGCCCCCCTTTCCAAAATCCACCACTCTTCGCCATAAGTACGGTATTGACCACATGTTTCTGTGTCCAATTTCAGGACGTCAGCATAGGCGGTTCCAGAGATAAGCGATATGAGAATTTCAGTTTGTATGGGCGTTACCACACCCCCTCTCCCATTATCTACCACTTTTCGCCATAAGTAGGTTATTGATATCATAAATTGCCCTGTAAAATTTCAGGACATTAGCATAAGCGGTTCCAGAGATAAGCGTTATGAGAATTTCAGTGTGTATGGGCGGTGCCACGCCCTCGTTTCCAAAATCTACCATTTTTCGCCGTAGTACGGTATTGATATTATAAATAGCTCTGTCAAATTTCAGGACGATAGCATAGGTGGTTCCAGAGATAAGCGATATGAGAACTTCAGTTTTTATGGGCGGTGCCACGCCGCCTTTTCAAAAATCGACCATTCTTCGCCGTAAGTACGGTATTCATAACATATGTTGCTGTGTAAAATTTCAGGACGTTAGCATGGGCGGTTCCAGAGATAAGCGATATGAGAATTTCAGTTTGTATGGGCGGTGCCACACCCCCTTTACCATTATGTACTAGAGGTTTACGCCGACAGGCTTTGCGGCGGCGGCGTGGTCAACTTCAGAAAGAAACGGCGGCGGCGGCGACGCCGGCGCGTCTAGAAACGCCGGCGCTACTGCCCATATGGCAGATTCCAAAGAGCCATGAGGCTTCTAATCTTATCATGCCATCAGATTATAATTCTATTTAATTCATTCATTGAATTCAAATGTTGAGTGACTGCTGCTGATGGATGGGCGAACAAAAGAAAGTCTATGGCCCCTATTATGAGTTGCATTCGATTTTCGACTGTGGTCGAAAGTGCTGAGCGAACGAATTTTCATTTGGTATTATGGCGCTCATTCGATGAACAATAGCGCTATTGTGAATTTCGCTCGTTTAGGTTGTTCACAATAGTATATTTTTCACCGCTGAGAAGCTTTGTTTACAAATCGAGCAAACTAAATAGTGTGCTTATACATATTTATGTAAATTTGTTCTAATTAAAATGAAGTAAAAAAGAAAGCAAGTTTATAAAAACGTGGTAAAATGAGTACAACGAGTTCTGGTTCAACGATTCGTCAGAGGATGAGAGCTTAGTAAACTGGCCAGGAGTAGCAAATGTTTAAGAGAGTTTAAGTTTATTAGTCTTTCGAATATATTTTGATATAAAATATATTTAAGAAATTTGTCTACAGATTCATTAAAAAGTTCCGACCATCTAAAGAGGCGTTTGTGAGCCAAATCTATTTAAAAAAATTTTAAAACTATAAACAGCGCTACGATTTTGTTCTCAGAGATCGTGCAAACAGAGTATTGGGATTTTCTTTCACAAGTAAAACCAGCCTTTCGAGCTTGTGTTTAGTATTCACGATGTTAGAACTGCATGAAATTAATAAAAATTGTTTAAAATTAGTGTCTAGCCGCCAAAATGTAAGAAAACATATACAAAATCATACATGTTTCACAATTTTCTAACACTTCGCTACACCATCGAAAGCAAAATTCTGTTCGACAGAAAATTCGATACTCAACGAAAATTTCGACACGCTTGCATAGCTCATAATACGAATTTCACTTTCGATCTTCGATCTTCGATAGCCAGCGAAGATCGAAAATCGAATACAGCTCATAATAAGGGCCTATATAGTATATACATTAGGTTTCCCATCGACAATGCTTTTTTTGAAAATTTAAAGACCCTACCCCCTAATTTGATTCATTTTTTTATGAGAAATATTATTGCATATTTTTATAGATTTTTTAAAGGCCATTTAGAGGTCGCAGCCTGTCGATTTAGGTCAGTAAATACGATTTCCTAGATTCATGAGTTTTTGAATGACTATTTTTGCTTGAATTTCAAAGAATTTTTTAAATTTTGGCCATCGATAATTTCCACAATTTGAAAATATGTGGTACTAACGTACAAAAAAATTATTTTCGATGGGCACCCTAATATACATACATCTCTATGTACTCTACAAATCCGTATGTACTATTTCAATTCAAAGAAATAAAAAAATTTAAAGGTTAAGTTATTGGGGTAATTTATGTCGCTATCAACAAATTATTGCAATAAGCTTATCAACCGTTATGTTAAATTACGGAGTGCTTACGATTTTTTGCGAGTTATATATTGAAAATAAGGTTGGCCAACTTTTTTCCAAAAGTTTAACCCATCAACTCCCACCAGAACGGGCCCCTTTGACCCACTGTTTGAAAAATGGCTTAAAAATAGTTAAAATTTCCACTACTATGTTAAGCGCCAAACTTTTCTAAGGAGAACAGAATGTAATGCAAAATAATAGTAATTTTTATCAAAAAGGGGCACTTTAACTCTGTGTAGAAAATACTGCGATGCGCGGGAGCAAAACCTTCCTGGGGTTTGACCACTACTTGGGAATACTAACGTAATTTTCACACAGCCACCTAGTTCTTGTATACGTCTGTGGGACCCCAGAATAAAGTAACTTAAAAAATTAGCAAAAAAAAGTGTTTGCTTTTTATTAAAATTCTGTTTAAAATATTTAAAAAAACACACAGGAAAATCAACTACTCTTTAGTTGTGTTTTCGTATTCTCCAGCAAAAAATATCTAGTAACTTGCCAGTAACCAAATTTCGGAGAGTAAGCCCAGTACTCCCAATGAGTGAAATACGCAAGAAAGTACGAAAACGCAAAACCAGCAAGAAGTTGCTAGTTTTATGAACAGCTGATTAATTTGTCAATTTCCGATGCATTTTTCTTCGAAAACTAATATTTTCCATCTTATTATATATTTAAATAGGTTTATTTCGTCAATTGCAACTCTAAAAGCACCACAAACAATTATTTTGTTAATGTGAATAACATTAAGCATCATGCCATCAGCTGTTTCTCTTACTAGCAAATAGTTGCTAGTAAAAATCCAGTAAAAATCCCGTAAAACTTGCAAGTTCAGCTGTCATTTCTGCTCTCTCAATTTCCCCTCTTTTGCTAGTTTCTTGCAAGTTTTTGCGTACGAAAACGACATCCAGTAAAAAACCAGTAAAATTAGTACTGGATTTACTGGATAGTGCGTACGCGAACAGGGCTTTTATTTTATCTCCAATAATTGAGGAGCTAGATGCAATAAGGGCGCTTCTGTTAAAACTGCTTTCTGAGATATTGGCGTTAAAGTGTTTGATGTGTATAACTTTCTTGTTGATGTAGTATATAAAAAAAGTAGTATTGAAAAAAATTTTCTACTGCGGAAAAAATCGTCAGATTACCATTACTAATTTAACTGTAATAAACGTTTTTGATCGAAAAACGTGTTACCTATGTTTTTTTCTGAGTTACACTTTTTTTTGAAATCTTCAGTGGCCCAAATTATGCAAAAAACACTTATTTTAAAAATGTAATTTTCATTTCGTAAAATAGTGTTTTTATACGAGTAGTATTTAGTTCCTTCAAACGATGTATTTCAATATGCATACAACATGAAAATTTTGTACAAAATTCCTTAGGCGCCGAACGCCGCCGCCGCCGCCGCGCCGATATTTTCGTAACTCGGCGGCGGCGCGTGTGAAATGACAAAAAACGGCGGCGGCGGCGGCGTGGCCCGGCGGCGTATACCTCTATTATGTACCACTTTTCTCTATAATTACCTTTATTTTAATATTTCTTTCTCTATCTTCATCTTTACTTTTATCGGTATCCTCATCCTCATCTTTTTCTTTATATTAATCTTTGTTTTATCATTTTTTTCATCTACCTTCACCTTTGCCCTTATAAGTATAAGTATAGTGTTTAAATTTACCTTGGTTTTAATTTTTCCTTTATCTTTACGCATCTTTGTTTTTGTTTTTATTTTTACCTCTATCCTTTTCTTTATCTATGTACGTACACACCTTTACTTTCATTCTTGTATTGGTTTTTTTCTAGGTGTTATTCTTTAACCTTTCAGTAGCAAGTTTTTATTAAATTAATACCGTGTGCATACACTCAAGAAGCACTTGTTTCAGCCCCAACCATTGACGTGTGCAATTTCCGTTGAATTTGTCAATTTACTCCCAACTTCAATTAGTTAAGCATTTCACTTTCTGTGAGATCGTAAGTCACATTTTGGTTGAAAGCCTCTGTATGTATTTTTATATCATGACAAAACCTTTGAGAAGATGTGATATAATCTTTTGCTTTTATTATAGAACCGAGGGTTTTTACTTGTAATCTATTTCTACGTTTACTTTTTATCAGATTCTGAACAGAAAAGACACGTTCAACATTTGCGGAGGAATGTGGAATAGACAATATGCCTTGAGCTATTTTACAAATGTTTGCAAACATCGGGTCGTTCAGTAATATTGACAAATACATAGTTTAAGAAGAGCCTGCCTGAAACTATACAAGAAAGCAAAAATGCATGTATAGAATCGACAATAACAACCACGCTGTCAAGTTTAAATAGCGGCAAATCAGCTGCACTTGATAGCAGTAGGTTGAATAAGGAAAATAAACTTTAGACTTGTTGCTTTTTCCATTTTTCCTAACAAAGTTATCGTGGTACAAAGCTCAATAAAAATATTAAAATTATTTGTGATTTTGTTTGCCAGATATGTATTGTTTTATCAATGCAGTTGCACAATATTCGCATGCGCAAAAGCTCCGCATAGATTATTGCGAATGCGAATGTTAAAATTAATGCGGAAGCTCCGCGGTTGCGAATGCGAATGCGAATATAATAATACTATGGCACTGTGTTATGAGAACAACATTTTTTTAGTTTTGCTTATTTCTACTTAGGGCATCATTTGAGTAATACTTCTCTTTGAAAATTCATTTTCGTTTGTTGCGATTCGATTTTTCTTTCTCGAGATATATCAGTTTTAATGCGCAGTACTTCGATATTAACTATGATCACTCATGCTTACGAACAAAATTTTACCGTCTGAGTAAAACACGTCGTTCCTGGTAGATTTGGCCGCAGAATTGCTGTAGCTCGTCAGAATTTCGAGATATCCTAACTTCACAGTGCCAAAAACACGGTTTTGGTGATATTTGAGGGTATTTTATGGAAACAAATTTTTAAGATCATTTCTACTTAGCACATCATTTAGTACTACCCTTCCCCTTGAAAATTCATTCTTGATTGTTGCGATTGGATTCCTTTTTCGATATATGTACATATACCAGTTTTAATGTGCAGAACTTTGGTATTAGCTATGATGACTCATGCTTACGAAGTAATACCGAAGTGCTGCACATTAAACTGGTACTATATTTTGAGAAAAGAAAAATCGGATCGCACCAAATGAAATGAGTTTTAAAGGGGAAGAGTAGTGCTAACGATGCCCTAGGTAGGAATGATATAACCTCAAATATAACCTCAAATATCGGCAAAAACCGTGTTTTCGGCACTTTGAGGTTAGGATATCTTAAAATCCGGACGTGCTAGAGCAATTCTGCGGCCAGATTTGTATTCAGCGCCAGAAAATCTACAAGAAACGGTTTGTTTTACTCAGATGGTTGAAAAAAGGCAAAATTTGTCGAACTGTGTTATTAATACTTATACATAGGTATGCTTAAAGCAAGTTTTTTTGAATAAAAAGCAATACTAATATTCTAAAGTGATTATTTTCCTCGCTAAAGGAAAAAAATAGAATGTCGGGCATGTAATCAGCATACACTTCGGACCCTTCTATAAGCTAAAGTATAAAAAACCACGTAACCGGCCACGACTTTATTGGACGGACTTTTACTAAATTACTGGTGCAAAAAAGCTCCCTTTAAATAAGCAATTGTTGCAAGCTATGTTTTGCAATCTGCGAAATTGTACGGTATCTGGGAAAATATTCGGAAAACCATCTCAGCTAAAAGGTCGGGGGCCAAAAATCGATTTTTCAAAAACTTCGTTGAAAGCGTTGGTGATTTATTTGAAAAAATTAAAATAGTGTTAGATAAATTATTTTTGAAAAATCAGAGACAAAAAGGACGTCCAAGTTGCATGGCAGGTGTTGATATGGCTTTATACGGACTGGAAAAAAGATCCGAAGGGCGAAAAAAAAACAAATGCGAAAATATCAAGAAGAAATTCATCGACAAAAATGTAGGACTCATGGTGTAATGAGGAATTGGTTATTAAAATTTGTTACAAATTGAAACTTGCAATCAAATAATGGAATGGGACAATAACGTGAGCGACGATGAGACCCCATTTCATGATAGCAACAGGAAAATTTTCTAAGAGCCATATGCAGATGTACCATGTGTTGAACAAGCCGAAAGCCCAGATTTTTCAAAATCACCTACAAAACGGGGTCGAAGAAATGTTATGACGCCATTGTTAGCTGCAGCACTTGACAATGATATAGCAAGTGATGAATTGGCCGTGCATATACTTATCGCAACCGCCGAAGGATTGGGTCACCATGTAGAACTGGATATTAGCAGATCGAGTATTCAACGCGCACGACGGAAAAATCGTGTGAAAGAATCAAAGGAAATTTCAAATACATTTTCTGATAATGTAAATTAATTTCAGGTTTATTTAGATTTTTCCCATCCGGAATTTACTTTATTTACAGTTAAACACAATTGGATCGTTTATAATTCATTGGGATGGGAAGACTTTGCCAGATCTTATTGGAAAAAACAAAGTTGATAGTATCGCAATTCTTGTGAGTTAAAATGGTACAACCAAATTCCTCGGCGAAACAAAAATAGCCCGCTCAACTGGTGAATATATTGGTAATGTTGTTTATGAAAAATTTGTGGAGTGTAATCTTGTGAACGAAGTTCACGGTATGTCCTTTGATGCAAATGCGAGGTACAAAGGCACTAAAGCCGGAGCTGCAGTCCTGTTAGGGAAAAAATTGGTCGCAAATTAATGAGGCTGCCTTGTCTTCACCACATACATGAAATTATTTTGCGTGCTATTTTTGAATCCAAACTAGATTCACACAACGACCCTGATGTTACAATTTTTGAACGTTTTGCCAAGACTTGGCCGAAACTTAACCGTCGCTCGATTGAAAGTAGCATCGAAGGTGGTGTTATCGTTTACTCAGTTATAAATCCAGCAGAATGTGAGGACGTAAAATTTGTTTGCTATGATCAGCTGTCCCAATTTCAAATCAGGGATGATTATAAAGAATTTTTTTAATTGACTGACATTTCTAGGCGTAAAACCGTTTCGTTTTCGCACACTTGGCACTACCATTAATGCCCGATGGATGTCAAAGACGATTTATTCTTTTAAAATATTTATTTTTTGCGCAAGCACTTCATACTTTCGAAAAAAAAAGTGAACGGCCTACGTGATATTTGTATATTTATAGTTAAG
>NW_023458568.1:10684613-10704422 GCF_013731165.1 Rhagoletis pomonella | reverse complement strand
TGTTAAGAATATTATTAAGTATGCACAAGTAGATTCAGAGGTCTCAATAGAGGTTTTTGCAAAAATTACAAATTTCAATTTTACAAAATATCAAAAAATAATCTCTTGAACCAAATTCAGAGATAGGGTGTTTTTCAATAAAGATCGTTTTCGAACTGGCTGTCGAGATAGATCGATCTTCCATTCAGCAGTCGATATGCGGTGTAAAATAAAACTTGATAAACTTCCGAGAGTTCGAAGACGACACGACAGGGAAAAACGATTTAAAAACGTGCTTACTTTTTGATTTTCAGCTCTAAAGGAACATGTTTGGGAAGTATTCCTGAACCGTATGGAAAAGGAAAATCGGAGGTGCAAGCTCGTCAGGGTTAAAGATGATCGAGGACCACCGTGCTCCTTTTTTTGCAACCATGTATGACGATTAATAGTGATACTTTTAATTTGACCCCTGGAAAACTCATCCCCGAAGAATGTTAAAGGGAGTAAAAAAATTACATGCTTATATATACACAGAAATATAGGGAGCAATGGAGAGTATTCGTAAGCTCGCAATCGAACGATGCTCCAGTGTTCTACTGGGATAGGTGTAATCGATTATATACAATGGAGTGCTTTATTTAGGGGATTCACAAGACGTGTTAGCCGTCGTAAAATCTTAAGGTTAACGTCTTTTTTAACTAAAATGGTTTCAGGGGATTTCTAACTAAACCGAAATTCTTTTAAACTGATAAAGAATATATAATTAGCCAACCCCCCAACCATTTTAACCGCTATTTTACATAAACAAGTGTTAAGCTTAAGATTTTACGACGGTTAACACGTCTTGTGAATCCCCTAATTATAACAGGAATCTAACAGAACAAATAAAAATTAGATGATCTCCTATTGCCTTCAAGCCACTCGCATATGCCCATTTTCTCCGTTGCTTTTCGTTCTTTTGAAAACTGAAAAATATGATATGCTTTTCCTTACCAAGATACAACTTGCTTGCACATGAAGCCATGTAGTCTTGTTGTTGTGTAGATGTTTTTCACATTCGGCGACTTGCCATTTTTATACCGAGCGCACTTTTGCACAAGGGTATACATACGAAGTGGGTTCGCATAAAGCTAAATCACCTCCATTTGGATTCCAGCAGCGGTGCAGTTAGACCAAGAGCTCATGACCAAAAAACTCATCATACTTCAGATCGATTGAAATTTTTTGTGGGTCTAGTTTGTTAATATATAAACCGAGATCCCTTGAATTCATTTTCTATATACTGTAAATAAAATTCCATCAAAATTTTAAGTCATCTGAAGTATGTTGAGTAATCGATTTTTTATTGACATCTTTAGCCGTCCGGATCTCGATTTATACAAGCTAAGTTCACAAAAAATTTCTATCGATCTGAATTATGATGAGTTTTTTGGTCATGAGCTCTCCATCTAGGTCGGCTTGGCCGCTCTCCTCGAATAAGGGGCGCTTTAAAGGCTCATAATTTGAATGTCGAGTAGTGCACGCCAGAATGCACCATAGTCTATAGTCGAATCGATTGAGATCTGGACACCAAATGGCCAATCATCCTTGAAAATTAAGTTCGAAACATGATTTTGTGTAGATATTGCCTCGTGAGTTGAAGCGAAGTTTTTTTTAAACCATCACAGAAGGTGGGTGGTGGCTACGTTGAACGCTCGAAATGAGATCGGATGCAAATCATGATGGTAGAGCAAACTCCCTATTGCATTTTCTGGTCAGTAAACATAATTTATTACTCACGTACTTGCAAAGCAAGGCCTTCGATTTTGACTAACATACGTTTTTGTTTTAACGCTTCTGAAAGTAAGTGCCCGGTGTGTCTGATATGATCTGAGTCCCTTGTCACGTTTTATGATGGGCTATATCCTGTTTTGTTGATATCCCCAGGTGTGGTTTATTTATTTATTTATTTATCACGGTCGTATGACCTACATATATATACACATATCACACATATATAACAAAAATTACAAAGTCCACATTTATTCATTAAAAGTAGGGATAGCGTAATGTTAATTTTCTTATACACTTATTTAAATTTTTGTTTTGATCTAGCTTATGCATATGTATCTAATAAATAATAAGTATTTATCTAAGAGTATCATATTTTCGGAACTGTCGGAATGGACGAGATTCCGAACAGCACAGTACATATACCAATTTTGACAGCAAGCGAAGCGGACGTGTATTGGAGCGTTGTAACTAAAAAAGTTGAATATGCATTTTAATCGCGATAAAAGTATAGTAAACTAGAATTGTATTCTGAGACCACATAGCGCTTGGTATAAAACACTCAAAATTCAGAAGAGGCCACCACTATAAACGGAAATACGCAGAATTCGATCCACGGCTGCTTTGTTTGTACGGGCTGTGTTCAATCGATGCGCTGAGAGAACTGGTGTACTTTAGGCATCTTCGTCTAACTTATTTTCCACGCGTGTGTGTAGCTACGCGAACGCTTTTCATCTGAGCTTTTCTGGGCGATTAAAGGGAAAATAAAAGAAAAAGTGCCTTCGATATAAGAGGCTGAAAATTGGGTGGCGAAGTTGTGTGTAATTGCGCCAAATCGCGATAAATAACAAAACTGCAAAATTACCGAACATTGACAGCTGAGCACATAAGAGTGCGGCCAAAGCAAGGCGAATTTATATAAGCGAACTCGTAAAAGGTGACCAGGCGTATCATAAGATCTTCGAATTGATTGAAATTTATTGATAAATACTGCGATTAAGAACGGAAGTAATGGCACCAAACAAATACTTGTGTGCAGGTTGTGTTAAGCAGATTAAAGAGAATACTGGTAGTATTTGTTGTACCAAATGTTAAAAGTGGTTCCGTAAAAATGCAGCGGACTAGGAGATGAGGATTTCAAAAAACTGGCTGCTGAATTTAAAAAAAGAGGGTGCAACACTTGGCAATGTACAGCGTGCCAATGTGAAGTAAGCATATTCGAATCTGAAGTCGAGGAAGATATTGATGACGAGCCGATAACAACCAGTAAGATTGAACAGCTATTCAGAAAGCACATGGGCCCCTTTAATGAAAAAATTAAGAGCATTGAAAGTAGTGTCTCTGGAAGCAGATCCGACTTAAACAAGTTTGCTGAACAAAACCCCAAACAGTATGCCCAATTAGAGAAACGAGTCAAGGATGTCGAAAACAGTCTACACTCGATTGAAAATTGTCCACTTGATCCCAACGACATCATATCCGAAATTGCTGAACGTAAAAAGCGTGAATCAAAAGTCGTTGCCTTAAATGTACCTGAGTCTGGCAAACTTGTCGGCGCTGACCGCTTCAATGACGCCCGGGGAAGAATAGCTGCTGTAGTCCCACAAGAGATGGCGGAAGTTATTCATAACCTTAAGCTGCGTCGACTAGGGCGGCAAACTGAAGGCAAAAATCGCCCACCTCAAATTAACACGCCGTCTATTGCTATTGCCCGAAATCTGTTGAAGATAAAACCTGCCAACGATGGCAGGATCTCATTCATGCCGGACTTAACCCCAGCACAACAAGGTCATCTCAAAGAGCTACGGTCACAACTGCAAACGCTAACAAAGAACGGTGATGATAAGAAAACAATAAAGTAAATAAACGGCATACCGAAAATAGTAAACAAGCGTCCCTTTCACACGTCCAATGAAAAGCAAAGAAAATCATAAGCTCACAATATATTATCAAAATACAACAGGTCTGAAAACCAAATTGAATGAATTTCTGACCTCTTCAGCTAGCTGTCATAGTGACGTTATATGTATAAGTGAATCCTGACTAAACCCCTCTATATCTGATGGCGAAATAATCAGCGATACATATGCCCTATTTAGAAAAGACAGAGACTATTTAACGAGCAGCCATAAGCGCGGTGGCGGTGTCTTCATAGCCGTGAAGCGCAAAATTATTGTAGAGCTCATACCAGTCGAAAACAAAAAGACTGAGCAAGTGTTCGTCAAGGTAAATTCTGCGATGAATGATATTATAATAGGGTGTATTTACTTACCCCCGAAATCGACGCTTGGTTTATATGCGGAACATGCAGCTACAATCGCAGCTTTAAAATTAAAGTATCCTAATTGTAAACTTTTAATCATGGGTGATTACAACATACCAAGTATCAACCCTCAAGAAGAATGATACAACCTGCTTTTCAACGAAATGAGCGAAGACAAGCATCATCCCGCACTAATTATAGATAGCATTTTCAGGGCCAAACTAAGATCAAATAAAACTTCTACATACGCGTTCAAAAAAGTGGACTATGTCGAGCTTAATAGGTTCTTCTTGCAGACCAACTGGGTTGATTTTTACAAATTAAATTCTCTTGACGAGAAAGTTGACTGGTTTTATGGGAAAATTCAAGAAGGAATCTATCAATATGTCCCATTGCACACGCCTAGAGCAATCGACTATCCCAACTGGTTTTCCAAAGAGTTGATCAACAAAATTAAACTTAAAAAGAAGGCGCATAAAAACTACAAAAAAAACTCAATCGATTACTGCTTATCAGAACTTCAGTAGACTGAGGCAAGAATGCAAAAGACTCAGCAAAGTATGTTACAACAAGTATACATTAAGAATTGAGGAACTAGTCATAACGGATGCCAGCCAATTCTGGAAATTTGTTAAAAACAAGAGGCGCAACGATGTAGACATTCCCTCTTCAATGTCCTGGGGCGAAAGGGACGCTGAAAATGGTAAGAAGTATGTGACGTATTTGCTGCATTCTTTAAAAGCATCTACGATAATAAGTCTGCGAAACTCGTGACACAAGCAGATAATAGATTCACCAGATACGAGGACGCCAATTTAACAGAGGTTGTTACTAGTTTTAATGATGTCTTTGAGAAATTATCGAAACTCAATATAAAAAAAGGTGCTGGTCCCGACGGCCTACCCAATCTGTTTCTCAGAAACTGTGCAGTAGGACTTGCTGAGCCTATAACTGCTATATTTGAGCAATCACTACGGACAGGTGTCTTCCCGTCTGCCTGGAAGGTAGCTTTTATTAGTCCAATACACAAATCGGGTTTGAAGTCTGATATAACTAACTACAGACCGATCTGTATCCAATCGTCCATCGCTAAGCTTCTTGAAAAGATAATCTTGCCACAAACAACGTTTAGCTTCAAAAACATTATATCAACAACACATCATGGTTTCTTTGGTGGTCGATCAACAACAACCAACCTATTTTGTTATACGAACTATATTCTCAATGCTATGAATCGTGGCCTGAGTGAGTGTACATGCAGTTTACACAGATTTCAGCAAGGCTTTCGATATGGTCAACCGTGAAATACTTATCAATAAGCTGAGTCAATACGGTGTAAAAAATAAAGCGCTGGATTGGATTCAATCGTATCTATCTGGAAGATTTCTACAGGCTCTGGTTAACGGCCATATATCACATATGTATGATGTAAGCTCTGGCGTCCCCCAAGGCTCTCACTTTGGTCCAATACTGTTCAACATTTTTATCAACGATATTGGCAATAAACTTAAATCGGAACACCTGTTGTATGCCGACGATTTATAGATCTTCAGGGAAATAAGCAGCAAGAATGATGCCATCATTCTGCAACATGATATAGACGAACTTAGTAGGTGGTGTACACATAACAAGCTAAAGATAAACATAGATAAATGCGCTTCGATGTGCTTCCCTCGGTCACGCTACATTCATCCAACAGAATATAAGGTTGATGGTCAACAACTTGTAACAGTAAAAGCAATGAAGGATTTGGGAGTGATCATCGATGACAAACTGACTTATTCTGATCATGTGGATAAAATCATAACTAAAGCTTACAAGGTTCTTGGTTTTATTTTAAGATCTAGCAACGACTTCAACAATCCTACAACACTTGTGAGATTATACACTGCACTAGTGAGGCCAATATTGGAATACTGTTCGTCAATTTGGTCACCTAGTACCAGCACACAAATTAGTAAATTGGAAAAAATACAATATAAACTGTGCAAGCACATCTAATATCTTTTGCAGCGAAAGCGAGCTAGTATGAGTATTGAAGAAATTTATACGCTGTTTAAAATTAAGAAGCTAGAAACTCGGAGGGAGGAATCGGACCTAGTCCTCTTTTATAAAATCATTAACGGTCAAATTGATTCCCCGGAAATCCTGGAACAATTTGGACTAGTTTGTAATAAACCTGGCTTAAGATCTAAAAGGTTATTAGGTACAATAAAAACCTCAAAAAATTATATGTGCTGCGGACCAAGGAATCGAATAGCCAATACAGTCAATAGTCGTTGTGCAGACATTAACTTCTTTGGGGGTTCATTATCAGTTTTTCGTACAAATCTAAGGCATTTCAATTAAATTTCTATCTTTCACTTATGTATACGTAGTTAATTATACTAGTTAATAACGATGTAGTGTACAGCCGATTGGCGTAATTGAATGAATAAATAAATAAATATACTGGGCGTTTGAAAAGGGCTATTTTCCAAGCCGCCTCTTCCAGAGATCCAGAGTCATGCTGCTGTAACGGATGGAAATAACTAGTTTCCATGCCGAACGCTTCTGTCTTCTCATTTATGGACGGATGGAAAGGACTAGTTTCCATGCCAATCCTTGCTACCTAATAGCCAGTGTTTTGCAATAGTTAAATAGCAGCCTCCTGAAAGTGCCTACGTTCTCACACTGTTTTATTTGCGCAGGTAGCTCGTTAAAGCATTTCAACCCTTTATAGAAGATATTTTTCTTGCCTATTTCCGTTGTATATAGCGGTTGCCTGAAGCTGTTGTTTTCCCTTAGTAAGTATGAATGAGTTTCATTAATATACCTATCGTAAGTTGTCACTCAGATAATCCGGAAGCCTACCCTGCTTTATGTTAAATACGAATTTCATAGCGTGAGAGAATATTTGCTGTTTAATGCTCAACCAATTTAACTCTGCGATCATATTCTGTATGGGTGTATCGTAGCGTTTGTTCAAAATAAATCGCGTAGCTATTTTGCATTTTCTGAAGTTTATCAATTTGTGTGTCATTAGCTATGAAAAGATCGTTGGACAATATATGAAGTGCGGTTCTACTATAGATCTGTAGGCTAGGGTTTTATACCTCCTTCTTAGATACTTACACGATCTTTTAATAAGACCAATTTTTTCGCAATTTCATTTACTGTGTATTCAATGTGCTCCTCAAATTTTAACTTATTGTCGATGATTATACCTAGATACTTAATGATTTTTACGTCTTCTATTAATTCATCCCTGATTTTTAACCCATAGTTAATTTGGTCGACGTTGACTGCCCTAGATATGATCATAGACTTAGTTTTTGTCACAGTTAGTTGGAGTTTGTTTGCGCACAACCATTTGTATAAACAATCAAGATTTTCTTGCATATTTACCATTGCATTAGGTATGTTCCTGTCGCTAATCGTTAAGAGAGTATCGCCAGCGAACAGTTTTACCTTACAGTGTTTCAAAACTGATTTTATATCATTGATATAAATATTAAAAAGTATTGGAGCTAATACCGACCCTTGTGGTATACCAATATCAACTGCTACCTTCGCTGATAAGGATGTATCAATCAGTGTTTGTTGCTTTCGGTCTGAGAGGAAACTATGGAACCAATTAAGTTCGGAATTCTCTATACCAATATGTTCCAGTTTTTTCAACATAATATCCCTGTCAATTGTCTCGAAGGCTCTTTTGAGATCAATGAATACAGCCAGAGTGCAATGGGGTATTGTCGTTGTGCTGGGTATGCAGTTACAGTCGCACGGCTATACTCAATCCCGACTCTTGCGTCCTCGTTCGCGCACTCTGGGCAACGTGAGCAACCCATGCGCAAGATGCGGTAACCAACCCGAGTGGAGCCTTGGGTCACGGCAGAAAGAGAGGGAGCTTTGGTGGGGCCACTCCGACTTATTCGGTTTAAGGGCTCACTGAAGTCTGCAGCATCTGCTCACCAGGAGGTGCGGCTGCAAGCGGGCGTCTGTCTTGGAGCAAGCGGCCCGCTATACAAATGTGTATCCGGTTGAATACCATCCACCCCAGCAATGGTTGTGCGCTGGGTTTGGGACCCGCCACGTAAAAAATATTGCCAATGAAAAGACCAAAAAAGCCTCGGATAACTGCATCCCCACACGTTGACGACCCCCGCAGACGGAACATGGACTATGAATTACGGATATGCACCTGGAATGTCCGGACCCTCTATAGGGAAGGTGCCTCTATCCAACTGCTGGATGTACTAACAAAATACCAGGCTGACATCACCGCAGTTCAGGAAATGCGATGGACGGGGCATGGCTGCAAAAAAATTTGCAGCATGCGACATCTACTACAGCTGCCATAAGACGGCGCACAAATTTGGTGTAGGATTTGTGGTTGGGCGGAGACTTCGACACCTTGTCTCCCGGTTCACGCCCATCAGTGAGCGAATCGCCACAATCCGCATAAAGGCGAAATTTAACAACGTCAGCCTAATTTGTGTGCACGCCCCGACGGAAGAGAAGGACGACGAGACTAAGGAGCTTCTCTATGAGCGTCTAGGAGAAGCGTATGAGCGCTGCCCCGCCACGATATTAAAATCGTTCTGGGCGACTTTAACGCCAGGGTGGGCAAAGAAGGCATATTTGGTCCATCAGTCGGAAATTTCAGCCTTCATGACAACACCTCCGACAACGGAGAGAGGCTGATCGACTTCGCCACGGCACGGAACATGGTAGTCAGTAGTACCAGACACCAGCATCGAAAGATCCACAAAGCAACTTGGGTGTCCCCTGATCAAAGAACAAAGAACCAAATTGATCATGTTGTGATAGATGGAAGATACGCTTCGCGCGTTCTTGACGTGCGCTCTATCCGAGGTGCCAACATCGACTCGGATCACTACCTTGTTGCAGCTAAGGTCCGCATGCGCCCCTGTGCAATAAAAAACGTGCGGCAGGCAACGCGACGAAAGTTCGACATCGCAAAGCTGCAGTCACAATGGACAGCAATGGAGAACACTTGAGGGAACACTTTTCATTGCTTTTAAATGGCGAAACAGATGGCGCGTTTGATGAATTAGAACCCGAACCAATGTATAGGGACGAAGCTCACGTCCCTCAACTGGACCAAGACGAGGTGAGAACAGCAATAAAGCGGCTTAAGAACAACAAAGCCCCCGGAGCCGACGGTATACCGGCTGAGCTGTTCAAAGCCGGTGGCGAAGAGTTGGTGGGGCGAATGTACCAGCTTTTAAGCAGAATTTGGTCTGATGAATACATGCCCGAAGAATGGAATCTCAGTGTACTTTGCCCAATCCACAAGAAGGGAGATCCCGCCGTTTGCGCCAATTATCGCGGAATAAGCGTTCTTAATATTGCATACAAGGTCCTGTCGACGATACTGTGTGAAAGACTGAAGCCGTTCACGAGCCAGCTGATTGGACCTTATCAGTGTGGCTTCAGACCTGGTAAGTCCACCATTGACCAGATTTTCACAGCACGTCAAATCCTGGAGAAGACACTAGATAAGCATATGGACACACACCATCTTTTTGTTGACTTTAAAGCTGCTTTTGATAGCACGAAGAGGAGCTGCCTGTACGACGCCATGTCCAAATTTGGGATCCCCGCAAAACTAATACGGCTATGTAGAGTGACGTTGAGCACAACCTTCAGCTCCGTCCAAATTGGGAAGGACCTCTCCG
This sequence comes from Rhagoletis pomonella, assembly GCF_013731165.1. Taxonomy (NCBI): domain Eukaryota; kingdom Metazoa; phylum Arthropoda; class Insecta; order Diptera; family Tephritidae; genus Rhagoletis; species Rhagoletis pomonella. The sequence goes on along the minus strand of NW_023458568.1, from coordinate 10,694,726 downwards.
CGCCGTTTGAGACCAAACGAGGTTTTAGACAAGGCGATTCACTCTCGTGCGACTTTTTCAATCTGATGCTGGAAAGCGTAATAAGAGCTGCCAATCTGAATCGCAGCGGCACCATATATAGCAAAAGAACGATGCTGCTGGCGTATGCCGATGATATCGATATCGTAGGTCTGAAACAAAGGGACGTAACCGCAGCATTTTCCAGTTTAGAAAAAGAAGCTAAAGAGGTTGGTCTAGCGGTGAACGAGGGAAAGACAAAGTACCTCCTGGCAACATATAAAGAGTCCACGCGCTACGGGACACACGTCACTGTTGGCAGATATAACTTTGAAGTAGTGAAAGACTTTGTCTACCTAGGATCCAGCATAAACACCACCAACAACGTCAGCCTGGAGATCAAGCGAAGAGTAACTCTTGCCAACAGGTGCTACTTTGGGCTGGGTAGGCAATTGAAAAGCAGAGCCCTCTCTCGACGAGCGAAACTCACGCTCTACAAATCTCTCATCATGCCCGTCCTTTTATATGGCGCAGAATCTTGGCCGATGTCGAACAAAGATGAGAAGGCTTTGGGGGCTTTCGAGAGAACTATTCTACGCAAAATCTACGGCCCTGTTTTCGTGGATGGCGGATATCGGAGAAGATGGAATGAGGAACTGTATGAGCTTTTTAACGACATGGACATAGTTAAGCGCATAAAAATACAGCGATTGCGTTGGCTTGGACATGTTGTACGCATGGATGACGACTCTCCGGTGAAAAGATCCTTCGACTCCGCACCCATGGGTGGACAACGAAAGCAAGGGCGCCCACGAACGCATTGGAAGGACCAAGAGCAGAAGGACCGGTCTGCGCTCGGGATAACCAACTGGCGCAAATTCGCGCAGGAGAGATGCAATTGGAAAAGCTTTTTGGTCTCGGCCCAAACCGACAAACGGTTGTAGTGCCAAATAAGAAGAAGAAGAAGAATACAGCCACAATATTCATCCTGGAATTAAGGTCCTCTTTCCATTGTGATAGAACCAGGTTTAGAGCAGTTTCACATGAGTGTTTAGCCCTGAAACCTGTGACCCATATATTCCACGGAATCTTTAATCACACCCTCGGTTAATGTATTATTTCCACCAATTTTTGTTTTGAATTTCTTAGCAATAGAGATAACATCATCCGCACTAATTTCATCAAATTTAAAAGTAGTTCGACGATTTTCCTGTCGTATCAAGTCCCCGTCAATGTTTTCTATATTTCTATTTATCTCGACGATACTATCCACAAAGAAGGTGTTTAACTTGTCGGCAATTTCACTACTATTTCTGTACATTTTGCCATTGATAAGCACTTCCATGATGTTTTCTTTGTTGTCAGTGCTATTGACAATATTTTTCAAATATTTACACATCAAACGACTATCATTTCAACTTTGTCTTCCAAATATTGTATTTTTTTAGTTTTAATCATTTTCTTATATCTTTTCTTTACTTCATTATATTCTACCCAATCATCTTTGACTATTACCTTTTGGTATAACTTGAACTTTTCCTTATTGGTTTCAGTCAATTGTCTATCATACCATTTATTTCTAATTTTAACGCGAGTTCGTACCCTGGAGGTAAGTTTATTCATACTCGAAATCAAGCTATCCCTGCAAGAACAGTGACCATCATTTGACAAATCATTTGAGCGGCAAGACTAAAAGAGATTTCGGTCACTGGCTACCTACAAGTTTCTATCAAATTCTAAAGGGCAGTGTGAAAAATCTGATGTAAACATTTGTGTACATGTGATCTTCCGTCTTCCTCCAACTTATGTCCTTATATAAAGGTCTCTTTTTAACCAACGCAAAATTTGCAAATGTGTTAGTAAGATAAATGAGAATGTGTTAGTTTCATCACACAATTCTTGTAGGGATGATTAATATGTTAGAGCATGTCATCGGGGCTGAGATTATTCAGGTTAGTAAAGTTGCATTGTTTCAAGAGGTGTACGAGGTTGTCCGGGATGTATGCTTCCCAAGAAGTTATTTCTGACAGCTTATTGATAGGGCCTAGTTTTTTTGTATTGCACCTAATCATTATAGTTTCCCATTCAGGGGTTCAAACTACCGGGGAAAGTTATATCGGTAAAAAAGAAGTTATCCGTGTCCCGGCGTTTCGCTGGGTCACGTCTAGGAATCGAGATATATCGATTTGAAGTTAGTAACTATCATATAGGGGAAATTGTCACCTTTGGTGGTCTTTTTTTGACATAACTCGAGAACCACTAGTCCGATTTTGCTCAAACAAATTAAAAAAAATTAAAAATTACAATTCCTTTAATCTGTTCATATAACGTTTTTCTATATAATCAACAGTTTTGCCGGTAAAAATAAATGTATGAAGAAACAGCGAAACGCCGGGCCACGTATAACTTGTTTTTGACCGATATAACATTTCCCGTTGGTTTCATCCCATCCCGATTTTGACTGTCGCATAGTGTAATAGATTGGCGCTTACACATAGGTTAGTGTAGTGTAGTGTTAGTTGGGCGAGCTTCTCCTCCGATGTGTGGCGTGCGCCTTAATGTTGTCACGCAAAGGGGAGGGACCCACTGTTTTACGCCGACTCGGAACGGCGATTGTATTTTTATGAGAAGATGTTTTTCATGGCAGAAATACACTCGGAGGTTTGCCATTGCCTGTCGAGGACGACCGCTGTTAAGAAAAACTTTTTTTTCTATATTTTTTGCTATATCTATATCCGGATTAACAGTCTCAATAATCGGCTTTATTAGCTATTATACTATTTATATTAAGATACACACAGTTTAAGTAGCTGTTCCGCTTTTCCCTTCGCCTAATTGCTAGCATCCTACCCTTTGTTTTTCTAGTTTCAGTTTCCTAATATAGACAGGACATTCACGACTAAATGCGTTGTGCTCCACATCCAGATTCAGCCCTAACTCTTTAACAGCATCACAATAATTGCCACAAACTTGTTTTTGGTTACTCTCAGTGCAACTCTCAGACTTGTGCTCTCCCATGCATTTACTACACCTAAGCTTTTTGTTACAAGTGTTAGAGCTATGGTTGTAGCCCAGACACTTGTAGCATCTTCTCGCGGTTTGCCCATCATAGACGGGGCAACGAGCCCACCCAATATTAACTCTCTTTGGCTCCAATACTTGCGGAAGAATTTATGCTCGACTCACCACTGCGCCCGGGCTTAAATATTTTTACACACCTCAAACTTGCATCATTTAAATAGCTATTCTGAGCTTTTATCTTATTTGTAATCTGCGTCTCAGAGTACTCAGTGTTTATGTGCGCTACCAAAACTTTAGTCTTATTAACTTTTGGTTCGGTGACATCATACACATCTTTATTTAAATTGTCTGCTAGAGCAGATTTTATTTTGTCTTATGTATCTGCAACATATTTGCGTTTATTAGCACTGCCCCAATTTTCTTAGTAGACACTCTATCAATTTTCATATTGGATGCGTCGATCTTATTAAGGTCCACCCTAGTCTTCTCAGCCGCTTGTTTATTTTTCGGTCTGACAATTATAGGAGGAATACCTTTCAATGCATTGGCATACGATACACCCACACCACTTTACGATTTCTCTTGGCTTATTGTTGCCACTTTCTTCACTTCGCTAATTATTTCTTGTTTTTGTTTGCATAGCTCACTAGTGGATGAATCTACCCTTTCCATTTTCTGTTTGTTTACTTTACACAGCCCCTCTACTCTTTTTATAACCTCTAGTTTCTCCTGATTTGCCTTCTTTATACCATCAACCAACATTTTTACCTCCTTGCTGTGATTTTATAACATTTTCTCTATATCTGTCTTTTGTTCTATAATATTCATCTTGTTAGTCTCAGGTCATTTCTCTCAGAGCTTCATCCACATTAGCTATGTACATCATGCAGTTGTCACACATGAAGCGGACAGTTTTCCAGTGCCTTTAGGCTGTAGTCATCAGCCGACGTACATGCCTGCGTTCTATGGTACACTTTCCCGCACACACCTTGACAACGTACACCCGACTCTCCTCTGACGCCTTTTCGGCATTTCGCGCATTCTGACATCTTTGCACTCACTCAGCAGCCTCTACGTATGTTTGGATGAATATATGTACATTAGACAGCATCACCAAAAAATGTTGCGGTTTTCCGCCGGGATTACAAAATTTATTATATTTTAAGACGTCCACCAAAATATTTCGGAAAAATATTAAGATTTAAGCGAGCTGGACCAGTCTGAAAATACCTCCAAAAATAAAGTTTCTTATGAATAAAAATAGTTTCTTAAAGAACTTTTTGAAAAAAGTCCCCTCAGATGACAAATTAGATTATCTGCATAAAAATATTTAAAAATCTTTTCAACGGAACCGTAAGAATGAGATTTTTGATGCTGTTTTATTACTTTTTTCAAAGATTGGCTTACGAAAAACTTGAATAACTGGGCCAAAAATGTTCTGATTTAGACATAAGGGATGTCAGTAGAAAAGTATTTTCACACTGGTTTTATTTCTGGCCAAAAAACGTCATTCGTGTCCCATCTTGTTTTTTTCGAATACCAACAAATCCTAATTCAACTTTGAATGACGTTCGTTCATTCTACCGTTCTCCTCCATCCTTTGAATGAGTTTATTAGCAAAGAAATAAAAAGGATGGGAAAATACCTTTCCATTGACACCTCTTAAGTCTAAATCGGAAGAGTTTAGGTTCAGTTTTTCAAGTTTTTCCTATATCAATCTTTGAAAAAAGTTAAAAAACAGCATCAAAAATCTCATCATTACGATTCCGTTCAAATATTTTTTTATTTAATATTTTTATGCAAATATTTTAAGCTTAAACCGTTTTGTCATTTGATGTGAATTTTTCAAACAAAAATCTTTAAGAAACTATTTTTATTCATAAAAAACTCCATTTTTGGAGGTATTTTCAAATCGGTCCAGCACATTTAAATCTTAATATTTTTCCGAAATATTTTGGTGGACGTCTTAAAATATAATATATTTTATAATTCCAATGAAAAAATAGTACCTATTTTTTTTGTATGGGGAGTGATGCAGTCTAATGTACATACATATGTATGTACCATCAACCCAAATGCGCGCTTTTATTTGTCTATTATGCTTATTTGTATTTTATTTTTATTTCGACGAAGCCAATGTCTACTTATTGGTTTAAATCGTTATGTTTCACACCTTTAATCCAGTACACGTTAAGAAATCTGTGGCATACTTGCTACTGCCTACCAACTAATACAAAACTTAAATTAGTGAAATCTCTCATCGTTCCTCAAATAACCTACTTTGAATCGATATATTGCAAGCTAAGTTACGAATCTAAAAATAAACTAAATTTGGCTTTAAATAATACTGCTAGATTCGTATATTGTAAACGAAAGTTTAAACACATTTCACCGTACACTAAAAACATTCTCGGCTTCAGCTTTGAAAATTACTTAAAGGTCCGAAATATTTTATTTATTTTCAAAATAATTAGATATCGCCAACCAGACTACCTTTTTAGAAAATTAACTTTTGTTCAGTCCTCTCGCACTTATAATGTTATAGTCCCAAAATACAAAACATTAACGGCCTCCAGACTGTTCTTTGTTAGTGCCATCAGACAATGGAATTCGCTACCAATTTCTGTTAAAAGCATTAAATCAGAGAGATGTTTCAAAACGGCAATTACATATATTTTTACTTAGTAACCTATGTGCCTCCCTCTCTTAACTTCTTCATCTTTAGTAATTCATTTTACCTATTCTTATCCTTAACTAAAGATTATGATATATTACTGTTAGGTTAAGTCTAAAATAAGTTTAAGATCTGTAATTTAAATGTTAAATTTGTGCAATGAAAAGACTATAGTCTTACCGTACATCTGTCATAAATAAAATAATAATAATAATAATAATAATGCTAGTATTAGCACCACACTTTGTAATATTGTTATTTTTTAAACACCATTAGCAGAGCGATAAAAAACACGTCCGTTCGCGATCGACTTCCACAATTAGCTGCTTGCTCAGCGGATTTCAATGAACTCGACTCACTAAGGCTTTAATGGATTTTGGTGTTCGCACTGTGTGGGACCGGATTTTCCACGGTCGACTATTCCACTTGTTCTAGGAATAAATTTACGGTGCGATACACAAAATTGAGATCGATTTTCAGCGGCCGCAACATCCGAAATTTTTCCAGGTATTTTCAAGTGTGTTCAGCTCTCGTAAATCTTACTATTTTTCCGAAATATTTTGGCGTAAGTCTTAAAACATAATAAATTTTATAATTGCAATGCAAAAACTACTGTTTGGTTTGTATGGAGAGTTATGCACCCTAATGTACATACATACATAGTATATATATAAATTTATCAAGAAGCGAAAACAAAAATGCAATTGGCTGCGACTGTTGACAGCGTGCGAAAGCAAACATTTTCTTTTCTTCGATTGCGACTGTTGATGACTTGCAAAAGCTAAGATATTGCGTCTGCTTTGAAACGTTAGTAATCGTTTTCTGCTTTTGGTTTGACTGCCATTTTTTCAGAATTTAAGCAGAAGCGCTAGCTCATTTGAAACAGTCAAAGCTGCGAAAATGAAACAAAATTAACAAAAATTATAAAAACTAAATAAATTTCGATAAATTGTCATCAAAATTTTCAACTTTTTAATTAGTTTTGTAGCCCAAAATTACCGTTTATTTTTTAGATATTTTTGCCGAGGGTGCTGCGCATTTTCCTCAATATCAATTTCAATTTTGTTCATGCGTCATATGGAAGAAAGTTTTACAATCGAACTGCTTATATTTTAATTTAAAACTATTTTAAAAAAACACATGTAAATAAACTTTAGTGGAAGGCAATTTCAATTTGAAATTTGTTGCAAATGATATGAACAATATGTTCTGCATGAGGGATTCCGGTAAAACCATAATTATTTGTCAATCGCTTCTTTGTTAAAGTAAATTAAATTCTATTCGTGTTTAGCGAGTTAATAATTTTAACTATTATTTTGTGCTTTTAAAAACCAGTTTTTAAGGAAGCCATTTTTTCTTGTTAACTAATGTTGGAACAAACACTTTATAAACATAAACATTATCAGGCATGTTCTGAAATTCGAAAATGTAAAAACGACTCGATTTCTATAATTTTTTCGATGGTTTTTAACCGAAAAACTTACAAGTCTCGATTTAAAATGATTTATTTTATATCGCTGCTGCTTCTTTTACGGTTTTCAATTAGAATATTCACTCTTTTAATCAGATATAATAAATACCTATTTGGCAATTCGAGTCGATTTCAATGTTTCGAATTTCAGAACATGCCCGTTTATTTTTTCAAAATCCATACATGCATCGTGTGCAAAAGTCAGGCTGTTGTTGTACTTATATTGTGCTCTGGTTTTGGCTTTCCAATTGCTAAGTTTATTGTGCTAATTCTGAGTTAAAGCTGTGATAAAAAGTTCCTATGAGCATCTTAGTGTGAAATAATTGAAGCTAAGTGAAAGTTATTGTGTTTTGTGTTAAACTAAATTTAATAAATTTCACTAGCATACATTCTAATCTTGCCGAGTCATTTGTTGCTATCATTGTTGTTGTATCCTTTGCAGCTAACTGAAATCGTTTTGTTGCACATTTTTTCTACTCTTTTTGTTTACTTCTAGTAATTCTTGTCACAGCTGTTTGCGTTGCGTCTATTAAGTGTAATAATACAGCGATACTCAGACAGTTCGCATCATATATTTAAAGCTAATTACATCAGCTCCTAAATTTTTATAATTTATTTTGTTTGTCTTTTTATTAAAAACTTTAATATGAAGTGCGATCTTGATACTTGTCAAGTCAAAAGCGATTCTGAACGGTATTTATCGTGCTGCCTTTGTGATGATATTTACCATCTGAAATGTTCTGGTTTGACAGGAAAAATTCCGGACGCTGTTAATAATGGCAAGGGCCTTCTCTGGTCGAGAAGTGTAGGTCAACCGAAGTTGATATTTTTAAGTTATTTAGGCAAACCAGGAATGGTTTCACAGAAATAGGAAGAGAATTGTCAGTACTGACCGAAAAATTTCAGCATTACGAAAATGTGTTTAAATCATTCAAATGCTTAGATACCTTGCAATCTGTTAAGGATATCCGTGTGTCTAAACATAAGCGTCTTCATAGTCCATCTAAGGAAATTATTACCGTTCCACGTCAGAATATTCTTCCGAATGATTTCATTCCTCTTTTCCTCCATGTCCTCCAGCATCAGAATCCTCAGCCTCAAATGAGCGTGTAACGAAATCTGCTTCAAATAATAACGAGCCTGAAGTATCTTCCTTCCCCCTTCCCCCATTGAAGTGGTGGCATCGTATTCAAAGCCTACACCGCCTCCCCTATCCTCAACTAGTAATGCAGTAACTCAACCCATTCCGCCGGTACTCCATTCTGATACAAGGAAACTAGTTGTGGTTCCGTCAAAGAAGTCAATCTTTGTCTCTAGATTTTCGAGAGACACTTCCAAAGACGATATAAAGTTTTATATCTCATCAAAAATTAAAACTGTCAACTTAAGCATCAGGAAATTTAATTTTAAATGCGAAAGAAATATTGCTTCATTTAAAATTGACGTAAATTTAGATAGTTTTAATACGTTGCTTAGTAGTTCTTTTCGGCCCCCCGGAGCTTTCAATCGTGAATTCGAATATAGGCCCAAAAAAGGAAATAACTTTCTAATATTCCCCGTCATAATACTGAATCAAAAAACTAATTATAAAAAGCTGCGTAAAGTATTTATTACCGAAATGTAAGAGGATTAAATACTAAATTAACGAACTTAAACCTTAAAGGCCTGTAATTATAATATTCTTTCTTTCACTGAAACTTGGCTGAAACCTCAATTCAGAGATTCTTCCAAATAATTATCATATCTATGGACAAGATAGGGAGGACAGAATCTGCTGTAGCTTACTCTTCGCTGTAGATCTTCAATACCATCTGAAGAAGCTAGTCTTCCACACATTGATTCAGTAGAATTCAAATGCATTCATGTACATGTTGGAAAAGGGTCTATTTACTTAGCTCTACGCTATATCCCTCCCTGATCTGACACATTGGTGTATTCACGACACATCTCTTTACTGAAATCAGTTAATTTATTGACTAAACCCGCTGATTCAATGATTGTGTTGGGTAATTTTAATTTACCAAGCATATCATGGAACATCATTTTAGAATGATATCGCACCTTCCGCGTCTAGTGCGTGCAACAACGTACTTTTAGAGGAGATGGCTGAATTCTGCCTAATTCAGGTTAATGTACTTCACAATAAATTTGGTAAAGTATTAGATCTTGTTTATGTTGATGATGCATCTAAGTCCGTTGTAAATAAGTGTGGTCCACTAGTTTTGCCCCAAGATGTCTACCACCCTGCTATGGAGATATCAAACGAAATTATAAGTGATGGTCAAAATTGCGGTACCCAAGCATGCAAGCTTAACAAAGAACTGTCTAAATTTTCGTGGCCTGCATATAAAGAAAATATTGATCAAAGCGTTGCACTTTTTAATTTTACTTTACATAAATTATTTGAAAAGCATGTGCCTAAACGCATGTATGTTCCTGAAGAACAAACACAGTTATGGTTCACTAAAGAACTGAGAAATTTGAAAAACAGATAGTCACGTTATTTTAGATTACACAAAAAATCCGGTTTACACTCATACTATGTAAAATACTCACTTTTGCGTCATAAGTATTTTGAATTAAACAAAAAAATTTATAAAGCGTACTTGTAAAATCAAACGGCGTATAATATATAACCCCAAATTATTTTATGATTTCGTAAACTCTAAGCGAAATGTACGTGGGCCTTGTTCCGTCCTAAAATATCAAAATACCGTCTCTAGTGATAATCAAACAATTTCTAACATGCTCGCTCAGTTTTTCAAATCCAATTATTCCATTAACTCACATACTATAATTGACTATTCTTTTAAACTATGTCCAATTAACTCAAAAAATATCCCAGTAATATCTCCCGATGATGTAGTAGTTTATCTGAGATCCTTAAAGCACTCCTTTAGTTATGGTCCAGACCAGATCCCTACTTGTATTCTTACAAATTGTGCTGATG
>NW_023458568.1:10680651-10684603 GCF_013731165.1 Rhagoletis pomonella | reverse complement strand
TTCCACCTAATTTTCTACGTTGGATCTCTTCATACTTCTATGATTGACTAGCCAATGCCCGCTTGCTTCGCGGCGCCTAATAAGATTTTTTGCGTTGGCCAATACAAAAATAGTGGTAAAAGCAAAGGCGTTCTATAAAGTACACATTTTTAGTTTAAATTGAAACGAATAAAGAGCAGAATCCTCCTCACACATAGGCCATGAATAGTAGCGCTGTGATACCATATGGAATACTTATCCCTTTCGATGTCATGAGTTTTACCGATGTTCTTCTTTCCACCTGTGAGATCTCTGCCAAGCGTGCGTAATATTCTTCTATGATCTTGCAACTTCAATGTTGGTCCGTAAACCATGTAAGCCAATAAAAGTTCTGATAAGGAAACGATTTTGGTATCGATATTTAGATTTAGATTTCAGTAACATAAAATAATGTCAGTAGCTGGTAATAATGTACCTTTGTACTAAGTATTTAGCATGTCATTGGGCGGTAACAAGAGCAACTTAAATTTAAATCTATTAAATACAATCTAGCGTCTCTCAGTCCTTTGCCCACAAAAGCGGCTATAACTTCTTTTTTTCTATTCGAAAGAGTGGCACCTTTCTGAAATCTTTATTAAATGGGCAATTTTTTTATGTAATGTAAAGTTATAGCTCAGTACATTATTTTTCACCAGAGATAGTCAAAGTTGGGGAAGAAAATATCATAAAGTTAAAAATCCCAAAATAGTCCTAATTTTATGATGGTTGCTTAATATATTTTAACTACACTGCATTTGAGTATGGAGAGGCAACTATCTGGAAGTATTTTACATAAAAAATTTACTAAGTATAGCCTGGTTTGTAGATGCAGTTAATGAAAATACATGAAAAGGCACGATTTTTTTTTTTTAATTCAAAAAAAATTTAAATATTTCGAAAACAGTAACACTTTCACCTGAAAACTTTTTGTTTATCAGAGAGCTCACCCCCCACCTACCTTCCCCTAAAGTTTGCCAGGTTACTTCTGGGACACCCTGTATATAGATCACAAAGGGTAATGTTTAAAAATACTATCTCGGACGTCATTGATGTTATTTCAGGAGTTCCTCAAGGTAGCCAGCTAGGCCCGGTTCTTTTCTTGCTTTAGCGATATTTCTACAGATATACAATTTTTCAAAATTTTAATGTATGCAGATGATGTAAAGCTTTATAAATCGAACGTTTCAATTAAAGAAAGGTCTTTGCTACAATCTGACCTAAACAGCATGGCTTACTGGTGTAAAGTAAATCTTATGCCTCTAAATCTTAAGAAATGTAAAGTAATGTGCCTCTCGCGAAAAGCTGTTCAGCCCTCTTCTTATACAATAGGTAACCATAACCTGGAACAGGTATACAATTTCGTGGACCTTGGTATCACAATGGATCCTAAGCTTAATTTTAATCTTCACATTAATGTGACAGTCATCAAGGCTGAAGGTGTACTTGCATTTGTGAAACGTTGGTCAAAAGAAATTTTGTGACCCATATATCACTAAAACCCTGTTTACAACATTAGTGAGACCGATTCTGGAATACGGTTCGGTGGTTTGGAATCCTAGGTATCAAATTCACTCCGACAAGATAGAATGATCTCAAAACAATTCTAACTTTTTGCTTTAAGAAATTTCCGTTGGGATTCTCAATATAACCTTCCGCCTTATGCGAGCCGATTAAAACTTATTAATCTTCCTACACTTGTCAGTCGCAGGAAAATGCTTGGTACAATTTTTATTGTTAAATTACTGACAGGCTCAATTTCAAGTCCGCTTCTTCTGGGTGAAGTTAGCCTTAATGTTCCCTCCCGGGTATCAAGACACTTTTGTCCCCTATTTCTAATTTTGAATTGCACGACCCACTCCGTTGCTTATGCCAGGATTTTAACTCTCATTCCAGCACGTTTGATATATCAGATCCGCTTTTCAGTATTAAGAAAGCGGTACTCTCCTCTCTCAATAAATGAATTATTAATACAAAGACATCAAATCAGCTGATGAATTTAGTTCTGTAGCTGAACAGTTTTAGATCTCGACATTTAAAAAACTCCTGCCTATCGTGACTCGGCGCAAAAATTGAAAATATTGGTTCCGTACGTCATGCGGACTGCGCCCCTCGTGCGGATGAGCGGGAATTGAGGGTAAATGACCGTTGGGATTATTTTTATTATTATTACATATGTACATATGTTTTTATGTTTGCACATAGAAAATTTTTTTTATGAGTGATTGACATAATTGATATTTATCCAAATTTTTGCAGACTTTAGGTCGTCAAGACGGAGTAAAACAAGACTGGATTGTAGAGGACACAATAGGAAATTGGTGGCGCCCGAATTTTGAGCCCCCTCAGTATCCTTACATTCCGCCACATATCACCAAACCAAAGGAGCATAAGCGGCTGTTTTTGGTACAGTTACATGAGAAGGGTAAGAAAAATTAAATATTTTTGTTTACATAAATGATATGCCTTGGAAGAACGTTTCTGTAATAAAATTGAATTAGCATTTCCATGCCTGGTTTTCAATGAACTCGACCCTATTAAGCTGGCATTTCAGGGTACTATTTTATATATATATAAGGAAAATTTGAAAGTTTAGGGGGGGGGGGGGGGGGGGGGGGGCTTCAGCATCCCCCTGCGCCACCCGGCTACTCCCATGGTACTACATGTCAAGTATGACATACCGCCGCATCGTGGCTAGGCGAGTGTGTATACCAAATTCTAATTCTGCAGACATGTATGAAGAAAATTTAAATGTTTAAATTTTTCAGGTATGAACGTTTATAGTACACATTTAGGGGGGCGCTGGCATATAAAAAAAAATCCCTGGAAAATTGTGTTTACAAATTTTAATGTAGTTGTTTGATTAATCCTGATTAATACATATGTGTAATACCATGTTCTGGCCGACAACGAAAACACTCTGAAAACGTGTTTTGGGATTGTGGGCTGAAGGCTGTTCACACCGGCTGTTAGTGTTTTCGTTGACATATCTTACATCCTCTGATTACAGTTTTGCTACACAAAAACAAAACCAAAATGCTTTTCCCTCATTTTCTTTTCATTAGCAACCTCTTACTTTCATTCTTAATTTACTTTTGGCAGCCAATTAACAATAAATCCGAAATGGCGTATTATAGATGATAAAATATGACTTCCACTTCGATAAATAATCGAAGAAAACTAGTGAAGACACCGATTGGAATGAGTGGAACGTGAGTTTTCAAGTAGTTTTCAGCGAAAACTGGTTTTCGTTTGACAGATTTTATATGGACGAAAACACAAGTTTATGTCGAAAACCAGTTTTAGCAACGAAAACATGTTTTCGATGTCGGTCAGAACATGGTATAAACTAGATAGTTCATGTCAAGTATGACGTACCGTCGCATCGTGGATAGGCGAGTGTGCATACCAAATTCCAGTTCTGCAGACATGTATGAAGAAACTTTAACTTTTTCAATTCTTCTACTTGTTGTTACGATAGGTATGAACGTTTATAGTATACAATTATGGGCGTCGCTAGGGTCGAATTTAGGGGGGCGCTGGCATATAAAAAGAATCCCTCGAAAATTTTGTTCAAAAATTTTAATGTAGTTGATTGATTAATCCTTATTAATACATATGTGTAAACTAGATAGTTCCATTTGAAAAGACCATTTTAACTAATAGCCAAATATAAATTTAGTTTATAGTAAGTAGAGTGGAGTACTAAACTTACATTTTATTGACTTGAAGCAGAAGAATATTAAGGGCCGGTTGTTCAATGTCTGGTTATCACTACCACTACACTATCGACGATTTCGACATCATGCATGTAACATGTGATCGATAAAGCAGTAGTTGTGCTTAACCGGAGCTTCTACCTCCGATTTGTGCTAATCAGACATTGAACAACCGGCCCTAAGAGGAAATATGACTACTACTTTCTAACTACAAAAAA
>NW_023458568.1:10662654-10680551 GCF_013731165.1 Rhagoletis pomonella | reverse complement strand
ATTAGATCCGTGCGGATGGCATCCGTCGGATACCGTAATAGGCATGACATACCTGATGACAGTACGAATGGAAATTATAATAGCAAGGTTTTAGTTTTTTAAACTATAATTTTATTCACTTTGAAGTCAGGATTTTTTTTAAGGACTTCCAAGTTTTAAAGATATGATGGATTAAAAAAATTATTCAAAAAAATCAGTGAAATGTAAAATAACAATATGGGTACCAAATGAAAGAGAAAATTCTGTAGAATTGAAAACCATTTAAGTTTTTTACAAGTTTACAAGGATAAGATAAGTATTGCAAATATTGCAAACTTTCAAGGATATTCAAGGATAAAATTTTAATAGTAAAGTTTCCATACCTATTCGTCCTTACGCACCAAAAAATTTAATATTTTGTAATTCTGCTAGATTCTCTTTTTTATTTTATACCAACATTGTTATTCTACATTGCACTGACATTTTTTAATATTTTTTTTTTTAATTAATCATATTTTTGAGATTGCAAAGTCTTTTAAAAAAATCATGACGTCAGAATGAAAAATTAAAAACGCAGATCTACTATATTTTGCCCATATTTTCGCGATATGTTAATTTATGTGCGTGTAAAATTTACTGTTGCACGGTGTTATGAGAACAACAATTTTTTTAGTTTTGCTTATTTCTACTTAGGGCATCATTTGGTATTACTCTTCTCTTTGAAAATTCATTTTCGTTTGTTGCGATTCGATTTTTCTTTCTCGAGATATATAAGTTTTAATGTGCAGTACTTCGATATTAGCTATGATCACTCATGCTTACGAACAAAATTTTACCATCTGAGTAAAACACGTCGTTTCTGGTAGATTTGGCCGCAGAATTGCTGTAGCTCGTCAGAATTTCGAGATATCCTAACTTCACAGTGCCAAAAACACGGTTTTGGTGATATTTGAGGTTATATTATGAAAACAAATTTTTAAGATCATTTCTACTTAGCATATCATTTAGTACTACCTTTCCCCTTTAAAATTCATTTTTGATTGTTGCGATTGGATTCCTTTTTCGATATACATATACCAGTTTTAATGTGCAGTACTTTGATATTAGCTATGATGACTCATGCGTACGAAGTAATACCGAAGTGTTGCACATTAAAACTGGTACTATATTTTGAGAAAGCAAAATCGGATCGCACCAAACGAAAATGAATTATAAAGGGGAAGAGTAGTGCTAACGATGCCCTAAGTAGAAATGATATAACCTCAAATAGCGGCAAAAACCGTGTTTTCGGCACTTTGAGGTTAGGATATCTTAAAATCCGGACGTGCTAGAGCAATTCTGCGGCCAGATTTGGATTCAGCACCAGAAAATCTACAAGAAACGGTTTGTTTTACTCAGATGGTTGAAAAAAGGCAAAATTTGTCGAACTGTGTTATTAATACTTATACATAGGTATGCTTAAAGCAAGTTTTTTTTGAATAAAAAGCCATACTAATATTCTAAAGTGATTATTGTCCTCGCGCTAAAAGAAAAAAATAGTATGTCGGGCATGTAATCAGCATACACTTCGGACCCTTCTATAAGCTAAAGTATAAAAAACCACGTAACCGGCCACGACTTTATTGGCCGGACTTTTACCAAATTACTGGTGCAAAGCTCCCTTCCAATAAGCAATTGTAGCAAGCTATGTTTTGCAATCTGCGAAATTGTAAGGCATCTGGGAAAATATTCGCAAAACCATCTCAGCTAAAAGGTCGGAAGCCAAAAATCCATCAAAAACTTCGTTGAAAGTGTTGGTGATTTATTTGAAAAAATTAAAATAGCGTAAGAGCCGAAGGGCGATATACTATATCGACTGCTTAGTGGAAGATCGACCTATCTCGGCAGCCATCTCGAAAACGCTCTATCTCAAAAAACTTTTCAAGAACGCCCTATTTCATATGTCGTTTCAAAAACGCCCTATCTCAGGTGCTGATTCAAAAACGCCCTATATCAGCACATTTTCAATACATTTTGAAGTGAGATAGGGCGTTCTTGAACCAAATTCTGAGATAGGGTGTTTTTCAGTAAAGAGCGTTTTCGAACTGGCTGCCGAGATAGGTCGATCTTCCATTCAGCAGTCAATATGCGGTGTAAAATAAAACTTGATAAACTTCCGAGAGGTCGAAGACGACACGACAGGGAAAAACGATTTAAAAACGTGCTTACTTTTTGATTTTCAGCGCTAAAGCAATATGTTTGGGAAGTATTCCTGAACCGTATGGAAAAAGAAAATCGGAGGTGCAAGCTCGTCAGGGTTAAAGATGATCGAGGACCACCGTGCTCCTCTTTTGCAACCATGTATGATGATTAGTAGTGATACCTTTAATTTGACCCCTGGAAAACTCATCCCCGAAGAATGTTAAAGGGAGTAAAAAAATTACATGCTTATATATACACAGAAATATAGGGAGAAATGGAGAGTATTCGTAAACTCGCAATCGAACGATGCTCCCAAGTTCTACTGGGATAGGTGTAAACGATTATATACAATTAGATGATCTCCTATTCCCTTCAAGCCACTCGCATCTACCCATTTTCTCCGTTGCTTTTCGTTCTTTTGAAAACTGAAAAATATGATATGCTTTTCCTTACCAAGATACAACTTACTTGCACATGAAGCCATGTAGTCTTGTTGTTGTGTAAATGTTTTTCACATTCAGCGACATGTATGATGATTAATAGTGATACCTTTAATTTGAACCCTGGAAAACTCATCCCCGAAGAATGTTAAAGGGAGTAAAAAAATTACATGCTTATATATACACAGAAATATAGGGATCAATGGAGAGTATTCGTAAGCTCGCAATCGAACGATGCTCCCAAGTTCTACTGGGATAGGTGTTAACGATTATATACAATGGAGTGCTTTATTATAACAGGAATCTAACAAAACAAATAAAAATTAGATGATCTCCTATTCCCTTCAAGCCACTCGCATCTACCCATTTTCTCCGTTGCTTTTCGTTCTTTTGAAAACTGAAAAATATGATGTGCTTTTCCTTACCAAGATACAACTTACTTGCACATGAAGCCATGTAGTCTTGTTGTTGTGTAGATGTTTTCCACATTCAGCGACTTGCCATTTTTATACCGAGCTCACTTTTGCACAAGGGTATACATACGAAGTTGGTTCGCATAAAGCTAAATCACCTCCATTTGGATTCCAGCAGCGGTGCAATTAGACCAAGAGCTCATGACCAAAAAACTCATCATACTTCAGATCGATTGATATTTTTTGTGGGTTTAGTTTGTTAATATATAAATCGAGATCCGGAGGGCTGGCAATACTTTAAGACCATAAGAATTGGCAGGCACCCTTGAATTCATTTTCTATATACTGTAAATAAAATTCTATCAAAATTTCAAGTCATCTGAAGTATTTTGAGTAATCGATTTTTTATTGATATCTTTAGCCGTCCGGATCTCGATTTATATACGTATTAACAAGCTAAGTTCACAAAAAATTTCTATCGATCTGAAGTATGATGAGTTTTTTGATCATGAGCTCTCCGTCTAGGTCGGCTTGGCCGCTCTCCTCGAATAAGGGGCGCTTTAAAGGCTCATCATTTGAATGTCGAGTAGTGCACGCCAGAATGCACCATAATTTATAGTCGAATCGATTGAGGTCTGGACACCAAATGGCCAATCATCCTTGAAAATTAAGTTCAAAACATGATTTTGTGTAGATATTGCCTCGTGAGTTGAAGCGGAGTTTTTTTAAACCATCACATAAGGTGGGTGGTGGCTACGTTGAATGCTCGAAATGAGTTCGGATGCAAATCATGATGGTAGAGCAAACTCCCTATTGCATTTTCTGGTCAGTAATCATAATTTATTACTCACGTACTTGCAAAGCAATGCCTTCGATTTTGACTAACATACGTTTTTGTTTTAACGCTTCTGAAAGTAAGTGCCCGGTGTGTCTGATATGATCTGAGTCCCTTGTCACGTTTTATGATGTGCTATATCCTGTTTTTGTTGATATCCCCAGGTGTGGTTTATTTATTTATTTATTTATTACGGTCGTATGACCTACATATATATACACATATCACACATATATAACAAAAATTACAAAGTCCACATTTATTCATTAAAAGTAGGGATAGCGTAATGTTAATTTTCTTACACAATTATTTTAATTTTTCTTTTAATCTAGGTGAAATATAGCTAATGCACATGTATCTAATAAATAATAAGTATCTAAGAGTATCATATTTTCGGAACTGTCGGAATGGACGAGATTCCGAACAGCACAGTACATATACTGGGCGTTTGAAAAGGACTAGTTTCCAAGCCGCCTCTTTTCCATACCACTTTAGAGGCAGGCGCTCTGAATGGACGAGATCCAGAGTCATGCTGCTGTAACGGATGGAAAGAACTAGTTTCCATGCCGAACGCTTCTGTCTCCTCATTTATGGACGGATGGAAAGGACTAGTTTCCATGCCAATCCTTGCTACCTAATAGCCAGTGTTTTGCAATAGTTAAATAGCAGCCTCCTGAAAGTGCCTACGTTCTCACACTGTTTTATTTGTGCAGGTAGCTCGTTAAAGCATTTCAACCCTTTATAGAAGATATTTTTCTTGCCAACTTCCGTTTTATATAGCGGTAGCCTGAAGCTGTTGTTTTCCCTTAGTAAGTATGAATGAGTTCCATTAATATATCGTAAGTTGTCACTAGATAATCTGGAAGTCTACCCTGCTTTATGTTAAATCCGAATTTCATAGCGTGATAGAATATTTGCTGTTTAATGCTCAACCAACTTAACTTTGCGATCATATCCTGTATGGGTGTATCGTAGCGTTTGTTCAAAATAAATCGCATAGCTCTATTTTGCATTTTCTGAAATTTATCAATTTGTGTGTCATTAGCTATGAAAAAGATCGTTGGACAATATATGAAGTGCGGTTCAACTATAGATCTGTAGGCTAGGGTTTTATACCTCCTTATTAGATACTTACACGATTTTTTAATAAGACCAATTTTATTCGCAATTTATTTACTGTGTATTCAATGTGCTCCTCAAATTTTAACTTATTGTCGATGATTATACCTAGATACTTAATGATTTTTACGTCTTCTATTAATTCATCCCTGATTTTTAACCTATAGTTAATGTGGTCGACGTTGACTGCCCTAGATATGATCATAGACTTAGTTTTTGTCACATTTAGTTGGGGTTTGTTTAGGCACAACCATTTGTATAAACAATCAAGATCTTCTTGCATCTTTACCATTGCATTAGGTATGTTCCTGTCGCTAATGGTTAAGAGAGTATCGTCAGCGAACAGTTTTACCTTACAGTGTTTCAAAACTGATTTTATATCATTGATATAAATATTAAAAAGTGTTGGAGCTAATACCGACCCTTGTGGTAGACCAATATCAACTGCTACCTTCGCTGATAAGGATGTATCAATCAGTGTTTGTTGCTTTCGGTCTGAGAGGAAACTACGGAACCAATTAAGTTCGGAATTCTCTATACCAATATGTTCCAGATTTTTCAACATAATATCCCTGTCAATTGTCTCGAAGGCTCTTTTGAGATCAATGAATACAGCCACAATATTCATCCTGGAATTAAGGTAATAATTGTGATAGAACCAGGTTTAAAGCAGTTTCACATGAGTGTTTAGCCCTGAAACCTGCAACCCATATATTCCACGGAATCTTTAATCATATCCTCGGTTAATATATTATTTCCACCAATTTTTGTTTTGAATTTCTAAACAATAGAGATAACATCATCTGTACTAATTTCATCAAATTTAAAAGTAGTTCGACGATTTTCCTGTCGTATCAAGTCCCCGTCAATGTTTTCTATATTTCTATTTATCTCGACGATACTATCCACAAAGAAGGTGTTTAACTTGTCGGCGATTTCCCTACTATTTCTGTACATTTTGCCATTGATAAGCACTTCCATGATATTTTCTTTATTGTCAGTGCTATTGACAATATTTTTCAAAAATATTTCCACATCAAACGACTATCATTTCTATTTATTTCAACTTTGTCTTCCAAATATTGTATTTTTTTAGTTTTAATCATTTTCTTATATCTTTTCTTTATTTCATTATATTCTACACAATCACCTTTGACTATTGCCTTTTGGTATAACTTGAACTTTTCCTTATTGATTTCAGTCGCTTGTCTATTATACCATTTATTTCTAATTTTAACGCGAGTTTGTACCCTAGAAGTAAGTTTATTCATACTCGAAATCAAGCTATGATTAATATGTTCGAGCATGTCATCGGGGCTGAGATTATTCAGGTCAGTAAAGTTGCATTGTCTCAAGAGGTGTACGAGGTTGTGCGGGCTGTATGCTTCCCAAGAAGTTATTTCTGACAGCTTATTGATAGGGCCTAGTTTTTTTGCATTGCACGTAATCATTATAGTTTCCCATACAACTTCTTTCGAGTTCGAGTACAACAAATCGATCAATGCTTCAGAATATTCAGTAACCCGCGTATTAAAATTAATTAACTGTCGCATTGCCTGTTGAGCGAAGATCTCATTGACTCTCTTGCTATATGTCGATACAAGGATTAGATTTATATTAAAATCTCCAATAATAACAGTATTTACCAGATTCTCGCATATTTCCGATAAAATGGCCTCCATGTACACTGGCAATCAAAACCGAGTGCATGTTCGAGATTTTTTTACTTACAGTGTAATAACTTTTTTAATAATGGGCGAATTCTATTGAAATTTTCAGCAATTGGTCTTTATTTTATAACGAATAAAAGCTAGTATACAGAAAATATGAATTTAAAAAAAAAGCGCCCATTTCACGGCATAAACGTAAGGCAACTCGATTAACTCAGTTTTGAACTTTTTTTTTGTGGGATTTTAGTAGGCTGGTATCAATATGGTATCCACAATCCTTTGTTTTTAATAACCAGTTTCATACGTCTAGGCATGCTTTCGACTAAATTTTCTATTATTTCGCTGGGTATATTTTCCCATTCTAGCTTTACTCGCCTCCAAAGCTCTTCCATATTAGTCGGAGTTCGCGTATGCTGTCCCAATCGCCTCTTGACCACAGCCCATAAATTTTCAATAGGGTTGAGGTCAGGGCTTTGTGCTGGCCACTGCAGTAGTTGAAAATTTTGCTCAAGCAGCCAGCGGTGTACAATTTTTGCGGTATGTTTCAGATCTCCGTCCTGCTGGAAAACGACTTCTTCTTCCGGGTATGCGCTCATATCTACAAAGTCGGGCAAGTTTGATTGAAGAATATGGAGATAGTTTTCCTTCTTCATTATCCCTTCAATTTTAACTAACGGCCCCAAATGCCACCAAGTAAAACACCCCCAAACCATTAAGCTGCCACCACCATGTTTTACAGTTTGCTTCACATGGTGCTTTTGAAGATGTTCATGAGGTCTACGCCAAAAATATTCTTTTCCATCGCTCTGGAAACGATTAATTTTCGTTTCGTCAGACCAAATTACCCGTTTCCAGTCCTCAACGGTCCAATTCTCGTGACTTTTGCAAAATTTCAGTCGCGCTTTGAAGTTCTTATCAGACAGAGCTGGCTTTTGCTGCTTAACTGCTGACACTAATCCTATTCTGTGGAGCGCTCTACGTGCAGTTGGTGCACTAACGTTCTTGTTTATAGCCAGAGCTGCCTGTTTTGGCGTTTTTGACGTTTTATTTTGCATTTTGCGCAACATCAAACGGGCGTCGGAGTCCTTTAGTAGTCTGGGCCGACCTCCAATATTTGGTACCGGAGCGATATTTCTCCGTTTTTGGACAACTATTACCGTTCGTTGGCTCACTTTCAATTTTTGAGCAATAACACGTGACGAGTTCCCATTTTTAGTCAAGTCGACTATATTATCTTCAATACTTATTGCAATTTTTCTCATTTTCTTTTTTACCACTATATCAAACGCGAACTTACTCTCCAAAAATAACGCACTTATTGAAACAAACCTCGAAGAATGTTGTGTAAGTAAAGAAAAAATCATGACATGTATCTAACGGCATATTCCAATCTTCTAAAATCTTACAACAGAAAAGTTCAAAACTGAGTGCATAGAGTTGCCTTACGTTTATGCCGTGAAATTACCGTTTTTTTTTTAAATTCATCTTTTCTGTATACTAGCTTTTATTCGTTACATAATGAAGACCAATTGCTGAGAATTTCGAAAGAATTCGCTCATTATTAAAAAAGTTATTACACTGTAAGTAAAAAAATCTCGAACATGCACTCGGTTTTGATTGCCAGTGTATGTCAGAAAATCAGCATCGCTTGCGCTATGTGAATGATAAACCACCCCGATTCTCTATTTGGTATCATAGTTTTTTAGCTGTATAACTATACACCAGACATTTTTATCAATCTGATCTATTTAATATTATTTTAAAGTTTATTGTGTTTCGCAAGATTATCATTACCCCGCCTGTATGTCTACGATGTGAGTCACACCTAATACACTGATATGTCGAAAACTTAATTTCTGAGTCGTTTATTTCCTCTGTTGTACATGTTTCAGAGCATAGAACTATATCCGGATTAACGGTCTCAATAAGCCTTTCGAGTTCGGCTTTATTAGCTATTATACTATTTATATTACTTTAGGTAGCTGTTACGCTTTTCCCTTACGTCTAATTGCTAGCATCCTACCCTTTGTTTTTCTAGTTTCAGTTTCCTAATATAGACAGGACATTCACGACTAAATGCGTTGTGCTCCACATTCAGATTCAGCCCTAACTCTTTAACAGCATCACAACAATTGCCACAAACTTGTTTTTGGTTACTCTCAGTGCATCTCTCAGACTTGTGCTCTCCCATGCAACCATGCCATCATAGACGGGGCAACGATCCCACCCAATATTAACTCTCTTTGACTCCAATACTTGCAGGAAGAATTTATGCTCGACTCACCACTGCGCCCGGACTTAAATATTTGTACACACCTCAAACTTGCATCATTTAAATAGCTATTCTGAGCTTTTATCTTATTTATAATCTCCGTCTCAGAGTACTCAGCGTTTATGTACGCTACCAAAATTTTAGGCTTATTAACTTTTGGTTCGGTGACATCATACACATCTTTATTTAAATTGTCTGCTAGAGCAGATTTTATTTTGTCCTTATCTGCAACGCTATTTGCGCTTACTACCACTGCCCCAATGTTCTTATTAGACACTCTATCAATTTTCATATTGGATGCGTCGATCTTATTAAGGTCCACCCTAGTCTTCTCAGCCGCTTGTTTATTTTTCGGCCTGACAATTATAGGAGGAATACCTTTCAATGCATTGGCATACGATACACCCACACCACTTTGCGATTTCTCTTGGCTTATTGTTGCCACTTTCTTCACTTCGCTATTTATTTCTTGTTTTTGTTTGCATAGCTCACTAGTGGATGAATCTACCCTTTTCTCTTTTTTTACTTTACACAGCCCCTCTACTCTTTTTATAACCTCTAGTTTCTCCTGATTTGCCTTCTTTATACTATCAACCAACATTTTTACCTCCTTGCTGTGATTTTTTAACATTTTATTACATTATCTGTATTTTGTTCTATAATATTCATCTTCTTAGCCTCAGCAATACCTATCATTTCTCTCAGAGCTTCATCCACATTAGCTATGTACATCATGCAGTTGTCAAACATGAAGCGCAAAAGCGGAAAGTTTTCCAGTGCCTTTAGGCTGTAGTCATCAGCCGACGCACACACCTGCGTTCTATGGTACACTTTCCCCACCCGACTCTCCTCTGACGCCTTTTCGGCATTTCGCGCATTCTGACATCTTTGCACTCACTCAGCAGCCGGGGACCGGATTTTCCATGGTCGACTATTCCACTTGTTCTAGGAATAAATTCACGGTGCTATACACAAAATTGAGATCGATTTTCAGTGGCCGCAACATCCGAAATTTTTCGAGGTATTTTCAAGTGGGTCCAGCTCTCGTAAATCTTAGTATTTTTCCGAAATATTTTGGCGTAAGTCTTAAAATATAATAAATTTTATAATTGCAATGCAAAAACTACTGTTTTTTTGTATGGAGAGTTATGCACCCTAATGTACATACAAAGTATATAAATATGTATATATATAAATTTATCAAGAAGCGAAAACAAAAATGCAATTGGCTGCGACTGTTGACAGCGTGCGAAAGCAAACATTTTCTTTTCTTCGATTGCGACTGTTGATGACTTGCAAAAGCTAAGATATTGCGTCTGCTTTGAATCGTTAGTAATCATTTTCTGCTTTTGCTTTGACTGCCATTTTTTCAGAAGTTAAGCAGAAGCGCTAGCTCATTTAAAACAGTCAAAGCTGCGAAAATGAAAAAAATGTAACAAAAATTATAAAAACTAAATAAACTTCGATAAATTGTCATCAACATTTTCAACTTTTTAATCAGTTTTGCATCCCAAAATTACCGTTTATTTTTTAGATATTTTTGCCGAGGGTGCTGCGCATTTTCCTCAACATCAATTTCAATTTTGTTCATGCGTCATATGGAAGAAAGTTTTATCAAACGAACTGCGTATATTTTAATTTAAAACTATTAAAAAAAATACATATGTAAATAAACTTTAGTGGAAGGCAATTTCAATTTTAAATTTGTTGCAAATGATATGAAGAACAATATGTACTGCATGAGGGATTCCGGTAAAAACCATAATTATTTGTCAATCGCTTCTTTGTAAAAGTAAATTAACTTCTATTCGTGTTTAGCGAGTTAATAATTTAAACTATTACTTTATGCTTTTAAAACCCAGTTTTTAAGGAAGCAATATTTTCTTGTAAACTAATGTTGGAACAAACAGTTTATAAACATAAACATTTTATTTTTACGAAATCCATACATAGGGACACGAATTTCGATACGATACGATACGATATCGATACTTTTGGGCTTCGATGCCGATATTTTGTACTCGATAGTTTTAAAACGATATTTTTTGGAATCGAGTACCAGAACCCTAGTATCGTATCGAAAGTCATAAAGTCACATTACAAGGATAATGTTATTAACAATTCTTTCTGATATAAATTGGGCATTAAAGAGCAGAAATTTGTAATATAGTTAGGATTGCATGTTGTGGAATTTGACCCCGCGACCTCGATGTTTTAAGTCAACACATCAATCTCCACGTGCTGTTACAAATATGTTAGTGTTTGACCGAGATTCTGCTCCGATTTGTCGCGCGCGCCTTAATGTTGCGGCACAAAAGGGGTCCCTTCAGTTTATGTCGACTCTGAACGGCGATTTTGTTTTAATGGGAAGATGTTTTTCATTTTCAAGCTTTGCCCACTGCTAACCATTACACCACAGCGGCCTATATACGAGACCTATATTCAGATAAATTTTTTGGATTTTGGTATCGATATTTGGAATATCGAGTCTTTTTATTCCGATATTAATGGGTACCCGATATTTTTGAAGCGATACTTTAAATGAGTACCATATCGATACTTTCTGTTCCATATCGTGTCCCTATCCATACATACATCGTGAGCAAAAGTCAAGCTGTGAGGTTGTACTTATATTGTGCTCTGATTTTGGCTTTCTAATTGCTAAGTTTATTGTGCTAATTCTGAGTTAAAGTTGTGATAAAAAGTGCCTATGAGCATCTTAGTGTGAAATAATTGAAGCTAAGTGAAAGTTATTCTGTTAAACTAAATTTAATTAAATTTCACTAGCATACATTCTAATCTTGCAGAGTCATTTGTTGCTACCATTGTTGTTGTATCCTTTGTAGTTAACTGAAATCGTTTTGTTGTTGCACATTTTTTCTACTCTTTTTGTTTACTTCTTCTAGTAATTCTTGGCACAGCTGTTTGCGTTGCGTTTATTAAGTGTCATAATACAGTGATACTCAGACTGTTCGCTTCATATATTTAAAGCTAATTACATCAGCTCCTAAATTGTTATAATTTATTTTGTTTGTATTTTTATTAAAAAGTGTTATTAAAACTTTAATATGAATTTAGATAATTTTAATACGCTGCTTAGTAGTTCTTTTTGGCCCCCGGAGCTTTCAATCGTGAATTCGAATATAAGCACAAAAAAGGAAATAACTTGCTAATATTCCCCGTCATAACACTAAATCAAAAAACTAATTATTAAATCTGCTTTGAGTATTTATTACCAAAATGTAAGAGGCTTAAATACTAAATTAACGAACTTAAACCTTAAAGGCCTTGAATGTAATTATAATATTCTTTCTTTCACTGAAACTTGGCTGAAACCTCACATTTTCAATTCAGAGATTCTTCCAAATAATTATCATATCTATAGACAAGATAGGGAGGACAGAATCGGCGGTGGCGTACTCTTCGCTGTAGACTCTTCAATACCATCTGAAGAAGTTAGTCTTCCACACATTGATTCAGTAGAATTCAAATGCATTCGTGTACAGTCTGGAAAAGGGTCTATTTACTTAGCTCTATGCTATATCCCTCCCCGATCTGACACATTGGTGTATTCACGACTCATCTCTTTACTGAAATCAGTTAATTTACTGACTAAACCCTCTGATTCAATGATTTTGTTGGGTGATTTTAATTTACCAAGCATATCATGGAACATCATTGACAACGATATTCGCGTCTAGTGAGTGCAACAACGTATTTTTAGAGGAGATGGCTGAACTCTGCCTAACTCAGGTTAATGTACTTCACAATAAGTTTGGTAAAGTATTAGATCTTGTTTATGTTGATGATGCATCTAAGTCCGTTGTAAATAAGCGGGATCCACTAGTTTTGCCCGAAGATGTCTACCACCCTGCTATGGAGGTATCTTACGAAGTTATAAGTGACTAGCTTATACCCGCGGGTTTCACCCCGCGCTTTTATAAAAATATGAAAAATAATTGAATGATGTTAGATTTTATTTCTGTGCCCATTTCGTTATAGCTCGTTATTTTTTAAGCGAGTTAAGATTGATGAGGAAACCCGACTTAGCTATACCGGATTAACTTGCTTTGTGTGCACAGGGAAATTCCAGCATAACTTAATTAATCACCAAACCTTCTTGATCAAATTAAGAGTTAATGATTAAAAATTAATTTTTTAATCGCGGTTACGATTAACTGTTTAGTCGGATTAAAACTAATCATGATTAACTGCAATCAGGTTGAATTTAATCGAATTAACTAACTAATTAAAACATCAATCGATTAATGCCAACATTGATTTCACATACATATCACTATACCAAGTTTCAGTTCTCTCCCACAAATACTTCCAGAGATATGTATGTAATATGAAAATTCCAATTTGTATTGGAGGGGCCTTGAGTTATCGGACTTACTTTCAGTCTAAGACCATCCTTCCGAAATCTGTAGTAAGTGTACTAAATTTCGTTCTGATCGGAAAACCGGTTAAGGAAGTAGCCTATTTTTTGAATCCAGGTCATAAACCATCCTTGAGCAAAATTTCATTTTCAAACACGTGGCAATTCTTAAAAAAGTAGACTATTTTCCAGTCTAAGTCATAAGCTATCTGTGTGCAAACTTTCATGCAAATCAGGTCAGTCATTTCCACGTATTAATTTAATTAAACTTTCCTTATACGTGATAACTCTTAAAAAGGTAGCCTATTTTCCAACATAGGTCATAAGCTATCTCTGTTCGAAATGGCATGCAAATCTGTTCAGTTGTTTCCGTGTATTAGTTTAATTAAAACTTTTTTAACAGGTGGCAACTCTTCCAAAAAATTAGCCTTTTTTCCACTGTAGGTCATAAGCTATCTGCTTGCAAAATTTGATGCAAATCCGTTCAGACTTTTTTAGCAGGTGGTAACTCTTAAAAAAGTAGCCTATTTTTCAACCTAGCTCATAAGCTATCTGTGTGAAAACTTCCATGCAAATCAGTTCACTAATTTCCGCGTATTAATTAAATTAAACATTTCTAACAGGTGGCAACTCTTAAAAAAAAGTAGCCTACTTTCTAACCTAGGTCATAAGCTATCTGTGTGCAAAATTTCATGCAAATCCGTTTAGTCGTTTCCGCGTATTAATTTAATTAAACTTTTTTAACAGGTGGCAACTCTTCCAAAAAATTCGCCTATTTTCCACTGTAGGTCATAAGCTATCTGCTTGCAAAATTTCATGCAAATCCATTCAGTCGTTTCAACGTATTAATGTAATGAAACTTTTTTAACAGTTGGCAACTATTAAGAAAAGTAGCCTATTTTCCAACCTAGGTCATAAGCTATCTGTGTGCAAATTTTCATGCAAATCCATTCAGTCGTTCCCGCATATTAAATAAATGAAACTTTTTTAACAGGTGGCGTAAAGCCAAACAGAATTAATTTTTTTTTTGTTTTTGCAAAACGTGCAAAGATACACACATGAAATTTCTTATGTGCACCCTCCACACAGACCCCAATCACCCCTGAATATTTCTTTGATATCGGGCAAGCCGTCTAGGAGGAGTATGCGAACAGGAAGTTTTGCCACTTAATTTTATATATGTATATAGATGGTCAAAATTGCAGCAAGCATACGAACCAAATGTTCGCTTTGATTTTTCGAAAGCCAACTTTAAAAAGCTTAACAAAGAACTGTCTTTATTGTCGTGGCCTGCATATAAAGAAAATATTGAACAAAGCGTTGCACTTTTTAACTTTACTTTACATAAATTATTTGAAAAGCGTGTGCCTAAACGCATGAATGTTCCTGAAGAACAAACACTGTTATGGTTCACTAAAGAACTGAGAAATTTGAAAAACAGAAAGTCGCGTTATTTTAGATTACACAAAAAAACCGGTTTACACTCATACTATGTAAAATACTCACTTTTGCGTCATAAGTATTTTGAATTAAACAAAAAAATTTATAAAGCGTACTTGTAAAATCAAACGGCGTATAATATATAACCCCAAATCATTTTATGATTTCGTAAACTCTAAGCGAAATGTACGTGGGTTTTCTTCCGCCCTGAAATATCAAAATACCGTCTCTAGTGATAATCAAACAATTTCTAACATGCTCGATCAGTTTTTCAAATCCAATTATTCCATTAACTCACATACTATCATCGACTATTCTTTTAAACTATGTCCAATTAACTCAATAAATATCCCAGTAATATCTCCCGATGATGTCGTAGTTTATCTGAGATCCTTAAAGCAGTCCTTAAGTTATGGTCCAGACCAGATCCCTACTTGTATTCTTACAAATTGTGCGATGATCTCTATGAGCCGCTAACAGCCTTATTTAATTTGTCTCTTAAAGATGGCATCTTTCCAACTGTATGGAAGGAATCGTTCATAACCCCGTTACATAAAAGCGGTAGCAGATCTTCAGTGGAGAACTACCGGGGCATAGCTAAGCTTTCTGCAAAGTGTGCCACTCGTTGCTCATCTGTAAACTTGATCTTCTTGGTCTTCCACCTAATTTTCTACGTTGGATCTCTTCATACCTCTATGATTAACTAGCCAATGCCCGCTTGCTGGCGCCTAATAAGATTTTTTGCGTTGTGTTAAAAGCAAATCTCCGGTGAAAAAAAATGTACTGAGCTATAACTTTACATTACATAAAAAAATTGCTCATTTAATAAAGATTTCAGTAACATAAAATAATGTCAGTAGCAGGTAATAATGTACCTTTGTACTATTTAGCATGTCATTGGTCGGTAACAAGAGCAACTTAAATTTAAATCTATTAAATACATTATAGCGTGTCTCAGTCCTTTGCCCACAAAAGCGGCTATAACTTTTTTTCTATTCGAAACAGTAAGAGTGGCACCTTTCTGAAATCTTTATTAAATGACCAATTTTTTTATGTAATGTAAAGTTATAGCTCAGTACATTTTTTTTCACCAGAGATAGTCAAAGTTGGGGAAGAAAATATCAAAAAGTTAAAAATCCCAAAATAGTCGTAATTTTATGATGGTTCCTTAATATATTTTAACTACATTGCATTTGGTATGGAGAAGCAACTATCTGGAAGTATTTTACATAAAAAATTTACTAAGTATAGCCTGGCTTGTAGATGCAGTTAAAGAAAATACATGAAAAGGCACGATTTTTTTTTTTAATTCAAAAAAATTTAAATATTTCAAAAACAGTACCACTTTCACCTGAAAATTTTTTGTTTGTCAGAGAGCTCGCATCTCATAAGCTGGTAACAAAGTATTGCCCCGTGAAATATGCAGAAATATGCCAGAATTTGCACAACTCTTCATAGCTGAATTGCTGAATATTTTAACTGCATTACCAACGTACCTAGAATCGCGGTGACAAGAACTGGTAACATTTTTTGGTAATAAAATTTTCCGGTTACAAAATCTTCGGTAACGTGCAGAATAGACCTGTAAATCTTAAGAAATGTAAAGTAATGTGCTTCTCGCGAATAGCTGTTCAGCCCTCTTCTTATACAATAGGTAACCATAACCTGGAACAGGTATTCAATTTTGTGGACCTTGGTATCACAATGGATCCTAAGCTTAATTAATTAATTGTCACATTAATGTGACAGTCAACAAGGCTAAAGGTGTACTTGCATTTGTGAAACGATGGTCAAAAGAATTTAGTGACCCTTATATCACTAAAACCCTGTTTACAACATTAGTGAGACCGATTCTGGAATACGGTTCGGTGGTTTGGAATCCTAGGTATCAAATTTACTCAGACAAGATAGAATGAATTCAAAACAATTCTAACTTTTTGCTTTAAGAAATTTCCGTTGGGATTCTCAATATAACCTTCCGCCTTATACGAGCCGATTAAAACTTATTAATCTTCCTACACTTTCCAGCCGCAGGCAAATGCTTGGTACAATTTTTATTGTTAAATTACTGACATACTCAATTTCAAGTCCGCTTCTTCTGGGTGAAGTTAGCCTAAATGTTCTCTCCCGGTTATCAAGAAAGCTTGTAAAACTAATTTTGAATTGCACGACCCACTCCGTTGCTTATGCCAGGATTTAACTCTCATTCCAGAACGTTTGATATATCAGATCCGCTTTTCAGTATTAAGAAAGCGGTACACTCCTCTCTCAATAAATGAATTATTAATACAAAGACATAAAATCAGCTGATGAATTTAGTTCTGTAGCTGAACAGTTTTAGATCTCGACACTTAACAAACTCCTGCCTATTGTGACTCGGCGCAAAAATTGAAAATATTGGTTCCGTACGTCATGCGGACTGCGCCCCTCGTGCGTATGAGCGGGAATTGGGGGTAAAAACCGTTGGGATTATTTTTATTATTATTATATATGTACATATGTTTTTATGTTTGCACATAGAAAAATTTTGTTATGACTGAATGACATAATTGATATTTCTCCAAATTTTTGCAGACTTTAGGTCGTCAAGACGGAGTAAAACAAGACTGGATTGTAGAGGACACAATTGGAAATTGGTGGCGCCCGAATTTTGAGCCCCCTCAGTATCCTTACATTCCGCCACATATCACCAAACCAAAAGAGCATAAACGGCTGTTTTTGGTACAGTTACATGAAAAGGGTAAGAAAAATTATATATTTTTGTTTACATAAATGGTTTGCTTTGGAAGAACGTTTCTGTAATAAAATTGAACTAGCATTTCCATGCCTGGTTTTCAATGCACTTCTGTCCCACGAGACTTAGTTTGGTATTTTTTTCACTGTTGGCCACACCGATTAAAAATCTGCAAAAATTATGAATAAAACAGAATATACACAAGCAGACTTGTCAGTACTACATGTCAAGTATGACATACCGTCGCATCGTGGATAGGCGAGTATGCATACCAAATTCTAGTTCTGCAGACATGTATGAAGAAAATTTAAATGTTTCAATTTTTCAGGTATGAACGTTGATAGTACACATTTAGGGGGGCGCTGGCATATAAAAAAATCCCTGGAAAATTGTGTTTACAAATTTTAATGTAGTTGATTGATTAATCCTTATT
>NW_023458568.1:10631953-10662644 GCF_013731165.1 Rhagoletis pomonella | reverse complement strand
AGTTTGTCCGAATTTGAAACCGAACACCAGTTATAGTAATTATTTTGTGTTTTACGCTTATAAAAAGTACATAATATAAAAAAATTATAATTATTGTTATTAGTAATACATAAACTGGGAACATTTACAAACCTGGTTTGTAAAAAGTTTGTTGGAATAGACCTTAATGAAAATGCACACCAAATTGTTCAGATTGATGAGGAAACCCAACTTAGCCATACCGGATTAACTTTCTTTGTGTGCACAGGAAAATTCCAGCATAAATTAATTAATCACCAAACCTACTTGATCACATTAAGTGTTAATGATTAAAAATTAATTTTTTTAATCGCGGTTACGATTAACTGTTTAGTCAGATTAAAATTAATCATAATTAACTGTAATCAGATTGAATTTAATCGAATTAACTAATTGTTTAAAAAATCAATCGATTAATACCAACATTGATTTCACATACATATCTCTGTACCAGGGTCGTTGCGAATATTCGCATTCGCAACCGCGGAGCTTCCGCATTAATTTTAACATTCGCATTCGCTTTAGCAAAAATCAATGCGGATCTTTTGCGAATGCGAATATTGAAGGGACGGGAAATTACAGTTATTTTTTACGAGTTAAACTTGGCCAAATATTTGTTATTCCGAAATAAAAGTATTTTCCGGATAATAAACAACCCGCTTATCCAAATTAAACAATTTTGGTATCAAATGAAAGAGGACTTAAACAGCTTTAAAACTGAAATGCCTAAACGAGGAAAGCCACATATTGGAAAATATTTCAATAAAAAATTGTAATTAATTACCATAGAACAAAAGTTGGGTCAGGTATGTATATGAATTTATTTAGTACTAGCAGACCCGGCGAACTTCGTCCCGCCCAAAATTATTATATATTTTATTGAAACTTTGGTCCAACATTTTCACCAACAATTTACGTTTACGATTTTGATTGGCACATTCGTCTGCTAAGATTATGGTTTGGTGGTCATTTGCCGCTTTAAATAACCTAAGGAAAGTGTTATATCCGTGAAGAAGTACTTGAAATTCTCCAGTTGTGCGGCATTTCATAGCACGGTTATTCGCAAAGCGAAATAAATTCTTTCCTCTTCACTCCCTGGCGGCAACAATGACCCGGTTCTATAGTGAATGTCCTAGAAGCTTTACAGTATAGTTGGTGGCAATTTCAAAATGGGTGCGGATCATTGTTCTACAGAAATGCAATATACATCTACTTATTTCAGACGAAATACCTTAAAAGTTTGAACGCATAATAATATTGGAAAATCACATCCATTGGGCCAATCGGAACGCAGGAGCGTTCGATATACTCAATGGTGCAACAGGTCGATTTAATCTGACCTTCACGGCCCCTTTTCTCACTTGGCTATTTTTAGTAATAACTCGACTTCAGCACCACTTGGCAGCACGTTTTTGCAATAGCATTGCATAATTATTTAAAACATTAGCCAAATCGGATCATAAATAAGATTTTTAGTAATAACTCAACTACAGCGCCAACTGTCGGATTAAATTGTGAAACTAAACCATCCAGAGACTCACTCAAACACACACAAAAAGTTTTGTTAAAATCCGTACAACCATTTAGGAGGATTTCACTCACAAACACACCTACAGAAGAATTATAAATAAATTCAAAGATAGCTATAGGTCGGTACGTTTGTAGGCCTCACACCCCCTTTTCAAATAGCCCAAATTTTCTCCATGAGTATGGGATTGATTTCAACTATATACATATCTCCATACGAAGTTCCAGTACTGTACCATGAATACTTTCAGAGCTATGCAGTATAAAAATTCGATTTATATGGGAGGTGTCACGCCTTCCTCCACAGCTGCCCTTTTTCTTCATGAGTATGCGATTGATTTCGTATATCTCCATACCAAGTTCCAGAACTCTACCATGAACACTTCCAAAGATATGCAGTATCAAAAATTCGGTTTGTATGGAAGATGCCACGCCCCCTTTTCCAATAGTTCCAATTTTTCCTCAAGAGTTGATTGCATATATCTCCGTACCAAGTTCCAGAACTATACCATGAACGCTTCCAGAGATATGCAGTATGAAAAATTTGGTTTGTATGGAAGATGTCACGCCCCCTTTTCCAATAGTTCCAATTTTTCTCCAAGAGTATGCGATTTATTTCGTACATCTCCATACAAAGTTCCAGAACTCTACCATGAAATTTCCAGAGATATGAAGTATGAAAAATTTGGTTTGTGTGGGAGATGCGACACCCCTTTTTACAATAGCTCCAAGGGTATGCGATTGATTTCGTATATCTTCATACCAAGTTCCAGAACTCTACCATGCACACTTTCAGAGATATGTAGCATGAGAAATTCGGTTTGTATGTGAGGTGCCACGCCCCCTTTACATATAGATTTTTTTTTAGCCTAAAACTATCCTTGGGACACGTGCGGCAGGTGGCAGTTTCAAAAAAATCGGTTCAGCCGCTCTCGAGCCTTGCGAAGACTAAAAAACGGCTTTCAAGATATATATTAGTTGAGATGTATTATATATTATAATTATATTTTGACAGTATCCGTTGTTTCTGATTGGCGCAAAAAAATCTTGCTTAGTGACGAATTCGCCCCTTGATATGATGGTTGCTCAAAGCTATTTATATTCGAAATTGCATTAAAACTGTAAAACAGGCAAAAAGCTACCTAAGTACCGAATTTTAAGCAAATCGGACCATAAATACGATTTCTTCGAATAGATCGGTCCCTGGTCCACTTCTCGGAAAACATGGATCATACATGCTAATATATGCTAAAAAGCTACTTACGTACCAAATTTTAAGCAAATCGCACAATAATAAGATTGTTTCGAATAGATCGGTCCCTGGTCAACTTCTCGGAAAAAATGGATCATATATGCTAATATATGCTAAAAAGCTACCTACACACCGAAATTTAAGCAAATCGGACCGTTAATACGATTTTTTCGAATAGATCGGTCCCTGGTACACTTCTCGGAAAAAATGGATCATATGTATATGCTAATATATTCTAAAAAGTTACCTAAGTTCCAAATTTTACGTAAATCGGACCGTAAATACGATTTTTTCGAATAGATCGGTCCCTGGTCCACTTCTCGGAAAAAATGTATCATATATGCTAATATATGCTAAAAAGCTACCTGCGTACGGAATTTTAAGCAAATCGGACCATAAATACGATTTTTTTAATAGATCGGTCCCTGGTCCACTTCTCGGAAAAATGGATCATATATGCTAATATATGCTAAAGAGCTACCTGCGTACCGAATTTTAAGCAAATCGGACCGTAAATACGATTTTTTCGAACAGATCGGTCCCTGGACTACTTCCAGGAAAAAATTGATAATGTATGCCAATATATGCTAAAAAGCTATTTACGTACCAAATTTTAAGCAAATCGGACCATAATAAGATTTTTTCGAATAGATCGGTCCCTGGTCCACCTACCCGAAATAAGTATTTTTTTTTTAGCCTAAAACATGGTGGTTACTGAAAGCTATTTATATACAAAATTTCATGAAAATCGGACCAGCCGTTCTCGAGATTACCTGTTGTAACAAAATAAAAAAATAAATAGCGGTGGTTACCTTCGTTCGTTATTTCTGTATAAACGCTATCTCAGTCCTCTTTCATATGATACCAAATTTGTTTAATTTGGATAGGCAGTTTGTTTATTATACGCAATAAAAAATATTAGGCAAGTTTAAAGGCTCAGTTATGCATACTTTGCATTGCATGAGAGTTGTCACCAGGGTTGTTGCGAATATTCGCATTCGCATTCGCAACCGCGGAACTTCCGCATAAATTTTAACATTCGCATTTCGCATTCGCTTTCGCATTCGCAATAATCAATGCGGAGCTTTTGCGAATGCGAATATTGTGCAAGTGCACTGATAAAACGTATATGGGCATTCCCATGGTGTCGCACGTGACACTCGTACGATTTCAATGTGATACAAAAAAGGAATACCATTTGTTTTCTTTAACTTTTTTGGGCCATTGTATAGCATATAACTAGCTCTATATTTAACCGAAAAATGAAATCAATCGAACTGCTTGGTCCTGAAATATAAGCATTTAAAGAGAGTGTCGTTAAGTGACAAAAAATGGAAGTTGATTTTTTCTTTTCTTACAAAATTGCAAAACTCTGCGAATTGTGGATGGATATTTTCATGAAACTTATTTTAATATGATTTGGAGCAATTCTAGTTGTTTTTAGAGTTTTTTCAATTAATGCAAATTGTTTCAATTCTCTTTTACAACCCCAAGTGTGAAACGTGACGTTACGTGGCGTCACGTGACATAAATTTCCATCGTTATATTTTTGTTAATATTGCTTTTAAATGAATTTTCAACGCAAATAGAACATGTATTTTATGTAGAATATACTTTATATTTTGACTTCAGCGCCAATTCAGGGTCAATTTATAAGAAATCTATGATTTATTATGTTTCAACCACATACGCCAAATTCGGACCAAATCGGACCATAAATACGGTTTTTCGAAATATCTCGACCTTGGCACCACCTAGGAAGACCATTTTTTGCAAACATGATTCTACTTACATAGCCAGTATATATTTTAAAAAGCATCGGCCCGTAAATACGTTAGATATAAAACTTTTATTTTTTTTGTCGTGGTGGACCTTCCGCTGGAAACACCCATATCTGGAAAACAAAAAATTTTATTTTAGCAAACATTTTTTTGCCTGTGGAGATGCTACGTTAAGACTGTCCCCTACGTTGACCTTCTTTCGTAATTTAAAGTCAAAGAGTAAATAATAGTAGGTACTTCCTGCAGAAATGTTCACCGGCAGGCTATAAAGAGAGTCGACTACTTGCGCGTTAAAAGATTACCTTTAATTAGGTAAGAATTATGTAACTATCGGATATTATTTGTCTGTTGAAAAAACTGGATGCATCGCTAGTTTTTTTTCTACTTTTTCTTAGAAAAGTGTAATAATTTTTTTTCATAAAACTTATTATTCTTAAGTTCCGTGTTTCCTTTTATTAGTCTTTCAGCTCGAAAACAAAAACATTTATTTTAATTTTGTGTAAATTGTCAAATTTAGCATGCATCGAAATAAAGATGAAATGATATGTAAATAAGTCGACAGCCAAGTTCACATATTAACTAAATAAGAATTAATTCAAGGTGAATTTTATATCTATTGAGGAGGGGGACTTGGCATGTAATATATCATTATCATAGTATGGAAAGGGCTTAACTCACATCGTCGCTGAAATACAAAAGGCCGTAACTAACTAAAAATCCAAAATTAAATTTTTGATTGATTATGATGCCTTTCCTCGAATCATAAGTCACCACATCGTTTTAGGCAATACAAAAATTTAGTTAGTTGTAGTTTTTTGCATATCAGCGACAATGTGAAATAGTATTGATGATAATATGTTGAAAATTTGCGTTCATTCGCCTCAAAAAAATATATCAAAACACATTGAGCTCATGGAATGGAACAACAAAACGGATTTGATGGCTTATGGTACCGACAACGGTGAGTAATTAATTGTGACTTCCTGCAACTAGGAAAAGCCGAGTTCAGTTAACTAATAAAAAAAACCAATTACAAGGTATTCATTATAGAAGATCCTTTCCAAGAAGTCACCCGGGAACTAAGCAAATCTGGAACCTTTATCGTCCGTGATTCCATAATTCAAATTATTATAAAAAACGCGGTACCTTTTTAACAAAATAACAAGATTTTAAATTAACTCTGCTGGCAGCCGCGACTTTTCAAAACAGAATTTCCTTCGAAATTTTCATTCCTTAAAAATAACAATTTATTTGCCATATTCACCTATCTACAACCTCGCTATAAGCGCACATTTTTCAAACCAGTAACAGAAGACAGGATTAAAAATGAATTACAGAAACTAAAATCGAAAAACGCTGATGACGTAACAGGTTCTCCCAATTCTGAAACAACCAAAAGAATTGGTGCTCCAAATTGGAGCATAACAGTGGTTAAACAACGATCTTGCCATGATGCTAGATTGTGAAGATGAAAGTCAGGAGGATACATGCGACATTTGCAGCCCCGATGAAATTCCCAAAGAGGAATTGTTGCACCCCAATAAAAAAAGAAATATAACTGAAAGTTCTCTCAACTAGTGCAGCGTCAATCGAAAAGAATTTAAAATTTTTTCAAGTTTCAAGCTTGTCGCCTCGAGCGAGTAGTTTTTTAGTGGCGCCGGTTTGATTTACGACCCGTTAGGAAACAGGCTGTAATCCGAAACGGCAGCAATATTACTCTTTCTTAAATACAATGTTCAAATTTTTTAATTGAAGCACTAAATAAAAAAATATTATTAAAAATTAATAACTTTTCCATTTTTTATTTACCCAAAATGTACCACCAAAATTATTGCATAAAAATATTTGACAT
Source organism: Rhagoletis pomonella (assembly GCF_013731165.1). NCBI lineage: Eukaryota > Metazoa > Arthropoda > Insecta > Diptera > Tephritidae > Rhagoletis > Rhagoletis pomonella. The sequence continues at coordinate 10,656,214 of NW_023458568.1, read as the reverse complement.
CCGCATTCGCATTCGCATCCGCGGATGTTAGCTTTTAAACATCCGCATTCGCATCCGCGGATGTCTAAAATTCCACATTCGCAACATCCCTAGTTGTCACATAAGGAATATCGCTAGCTTAGAGTGCAAAGTTGCTAAGTCCATTTTTTACAATTGTACAGGAGACACAAAAAACGTTCCTAAGTAATTTTCTTTAAGTCTTTTGCAAAACTTTGAATGCAATGTTTCGCGTTTTTCATTTACCCTTTATTAAAAAGAAAAATAATAAAAAACTGTTTTTTTTACAAATTGTGTAAATAATTTTGTGACTTAGCAAATTTTCTACTTTTTTCCAAAATTTTTTTTGTTGGACTTAGCAAATTTTCCATGAATTTTTCCAATATGTACAATACGAAAAATCCATCTCGTAGGTACATTTTAAGAAACAATTTGTTACAACGAATTGTTTAGGTTCTTTTAATAATAATAATAACACAAGGGAACAGTGATTTTGTTGCATCAAATTTAAAGCTGTTTTCGAATAAGACCAATTCTTGTTAAAAATTCTGGCTTCAGCAAAAAGGTTTGGGGCATATTATTAGATAATGAATCCGTTAACGCAAAAGATAAAGTCAAATATCAATTCTCGCAGCCCTTTAGCTTACCGTTAATCTCAAAGTTACCTCTTTTCAATAAAATTTTAATTGTTCTCTTGATAATTGCACTGGCCTATAGTCAAAAGATGTAAATAACAGCATTAATATTGCTGGCGTGCATTTAGGTCGCTGGTTCCAAATATTCTAATCTTTTTTTAATATTAGCTATAGTTTGCGAATTTTTGCAAATTTAGGAACAATTTCGGTAGCTCTAATAGAAAAGCCATTATTTTCCATCATTGTGGAAAAATGTTGTTTATGCAAATGAGTATGGAAGCACTGAATAGGTACAACTTCTAGAAACACTAATTAGTTTACTTTTTGGGCGTTTCTCGCCCTAATATATTATGTTAATGTATGCAAATATTTATATTTGTGCTTGCAACTACTATTAACTTATCAAACGATTCCTAATCTTGGACAATACATGTTTGACTTCATTCACCATGATCTTGAAAACTGACCAAATAGGCGTGACCAAGTCCACGGTCCTTTTAATATTATATAAACATCCGAAAGCATTAAAACGTTTGAAATAAATCTCGTCTCACTTTTTTGTATTTTTCACTTGATTGCTGAAGTAATGAAGAATTGAAAATTCATAAGGGAAAATTATAGTTTTCTTATTTTTTATTTTAATATCTTAAAAATTTGTAGACTTATTGAAAAATGATAAAAGGACGTGAGGTGCTAAATTTAATAACCCTTAATTTGATATATCGTCCCGCTTATAACAATTAACGCATTCCATAGATATTAGAAGCCAAAGTTTCATTTTCAAAATTCATACACTTTGATTCAATTGCGCGGGCTAAAGATAAGTTTTAAATTAATCTTTCGTGGCCAATAACAATTGGCTTAGACCCAAAACATCATAATATTACTATTACAATACGGTCAAATGCCTTTTATAAAAATTATGCTTCATACAAAATCGACCCAGCCTAATATACATACATACATATGTACATAAATATTTAAAAATAATTTTGTTGCACAACCCTCAATACAAATCGAATTCGATAGCGTAAAAAGATATTCATATTTTTTTGGACTAATCAAATTTTCTGTGACTACTGTGGTCTTAGCAATTTTGCACATCACGGAATAAAACGGGTAGAAATAAAACAAGTAGTTAGATCCTTTCAGAAACGGTGCATTTTCAATTTTCCTTGCTTCCTGCACCAAAAACTAATTGTTCATAAAACAACGGTGTTCAAACAACAATCGTGCCATTATGCTAGATTGTGAATAGTAAAGTCAGGAGGGTACATCCGACATTTGCAGCCCCGATGCATTTCTCAAAAAGGAACTATTGCACCGCAATAAAAATAAATAAAAATAACTGAAAGTCCTCTCAACTGGAGCAGCATCAATCGAAAAGAACTTACAATTTTGTCAAGTTTCAAGTTTTTTAAGTTTGTTGCCTCGAGTGAGTAGTTAAATAGTGGCGCAGGTTTGATTTACGACCCTTTAAAAAGTTTTTATCAAGTACAATGTTCCAATTTTTAAATTAAAGTACTAAAAAAACATTATTAAAAATTACCAACCCTTCCATTTTTTATTAACTTAAATCACCTAATTTGCTCACCTAAATTATTTCTTAAAAATACATGACATCCGCATTCGTATCCGCATCCGCGGATGTTAGCTTTTAAACATCCGCATCTGCATTCGCATCCGCGGATGTCTAAAATTCCACATTCGCAACATCCCTACTCTGTACCAAGTTCCAGTTCTCTCCCACAAATATTTCCAGAGATATGTATGTAATATGAAAATTCCAATTTGTATGGGAGGGGCCTTGAGTTATCGGAATTACTTTCGGTCTAAGACCATCCTTGCGTAATCCGTAGTAAGTGTACTAAATTTCGTTCTGATCGGTTAGGGAAGTAGCCTATTTTTCAATCCAGGTCATAAACCATCTGAGCAAAATTTCATTTTCAAACAGGTGGCAATTCTTAAAAAAGTAGCCTATTTTCCAATCTAGGTCATAACCTATCTGTGTGCAAACTTTCATGTAAATCAAATCAGTTCAGTCATTTTCGCGTATTAATTTAATTAAACTTGTCTAATAGGTGGCAATGCTTAAAATAGTAGCCTATTTTCCAACGTAGGTCATATAATTTCTGTGCGAAATTTCATGCAAATCTGTCGTTTCCGCATATTAATTTTATTTAACTTTTTTAACAGGTGGCAACTCTTCCAAAAAATTAGCCTATTTTCCCCTGTAGGTCATAAGCTATCTACTTGCAAAATTTCATGCAAATCCGTTCAGACGTTTCTGCGTATTAATTTAATTAAAATTTGTTAGCAGGTGACACCTCTTGAAAAAATGAGCCTATTTTCCAATCTAGGTCATAACACAGAATAAACAGTATACAGAAGACGCACCACATACAAATTTATTTTTCTTCGGCGGACGTAATATTACAACCCGGACCAGAGCAGAGAAGTTAACATCACGACCACTATGAATAACATGGCATCCCGGAACAGAGCAGAGGAGTTAACATCACGTCCACTATGAACAACATGAAGTTAACATCTCGCCACAAACACACATCGTGATCAGCGTATCCGCGAGCTTGAAAAAAATGTATTAGTTGCCAAGCAGAAAAAGTTTGTTAAACTATTATTTAAAAAACAAATAATAAATAAAATTTTATAATTAAATCCGTAGTTATAAAAAAAATTATATTTCTTGCTTCTGTCTGCTTATTTGCTAAAGCACACAAAATTCTTGCGCAACCCGAGACTTGTACAAGTCAATATTGTGGAAATTACTACAGCATAAAATTGTGCAAACCTTATTTTGAAGAAACGTTGCTCAAGTAAATATCCAATCCGTTCAGTCGTTCCCGCATATTAAATAAATTGAACTATTTTAACAGGTGGCGACTCTTAAGCCCATTAACCAATCTGGCCCATAAGCTATCCGCGTACAGAATTTCATGCAAATCCGTTCAGTCGTTTCCGCGTGATGATTTCCCAAACATCCAAAAAATACAAACTTTCACATTTATAATATTAGTAAGATATATGTATATACTTATACCTTGAAGTTGCCGAATTTGTTATTATATATACATGTACATATATAGAACCCCAACGCACAGTGGCCAATTTTTCGAAAAAGCTGGCCAAAAGTCGAAGCGTGGTACAATTGTAATCAAACCTTGTGTATCCGTCTTTATTTTGGTTGCTGGTTTTAATGGCGGATCCTTAATGGCCGCTGTGTACGCTTAACGTAATCAGATTTTTAGCAAAACTAAGGTAGTTAAGTATAAAAGGTCATGTTTTCTGCTTTTTTGTTACATAATGTGATGTAGCGGTTAGCAATGTACGCTATCATTCCGCAGGGCTGGATTCAAGCCCAGTTTCCGACCAACATCAAAAAATAAGAAACAAAAAAGTTGTTTGTAATAGTGGTCGCCCTTTGGCAGGCAATGGCAAACCCCCGAGTGTATTCAGCCACGAAGAACAGCTTCTCATAAAAATACAATCCCCGTTCGGATTCGGCGTAAAACTGTTGGTCCCTCCCATTTGTGCGCCAACATCAAGGCGCACGCCACAAATCGGAAGAGAAGTTCGGACAAAAACTGACGAGGTCTTAATGTTTGTTTCTAATAGGGATGTGCCGGGTATACGGTAGATATCCGGAATCCGGCCTATCCGGCCGGTTATCCGGTTATCCGGCCGGATACTGGCTAATATCCGGCCGGATTCCGGATGTCGATTATAGAAGATTCAGTTTAGAAATTTAACCCAGATTTTGTATTTTGTAATCCAATTTAATAGTATCTAATTAGTAATCAAAGTTTCCGCATTATCGGGCAACAACCTATTTCTATGTTCAACATAAATGTTACCCGATGCACTAAATACTCTTTCCGAGTTCACTGACGAAGGTGGCGCGCAGAGATACTTCATTGCCAGTGTAAACAAATTGGGAAATTCTTTGCGGCTATACTTTCACCAAGTTAAGGGATCTTCTTGTCTGGATATAAGAGGTGGCTGCAATTATTTGTCTATTTCTAGTTAAAAAATCGCTGCCTTTTTTCATGTACGTTCGCTGCCTGGTCTACCAATCGTTTGGCTATCCATATCACTAGAAACACTAGAATCAGCATCAGAGCCGTTGGCGATTTCCTCAAAGCATTGCCAAATATCCTCGTGAGCTCGATCTTCGATGGAAGCTTTCACTATAGTTCGGCATTTTTTATATGATTCAACTGGTTTCTCCATGCTAACTGATTTATAATTTTGAATTAGTTCATCAACAACCCAGTTTTTAGCTTTATTGGCGTCAGAAAAACAACGAGTTTTGAAACGTGGGTCACAAAATGTTGCAATAGTGAAGCATTGTCGTTGTTGAATGTTTAGTCCTATAACCAAGTAAATTTTTTTATTAATAGTTCTATAAATACTTTTGATAAGTGAATCGCAATTTCATACCTTTTGCGACAGAGTCGCATTGGCTTCAGTTTATCAGGTTTATTCAGTGAAATCGCTGGATAAATTTATCAGAAATGTGTAAACGAGTTTCCATAAAAATTTTGACAGTTCATTTATAAAGTTTACACAATTATAAGTTTATACGGTTTACATTGCATTTATAAGCTTTGATGAATACCCTTAGTAGTTTTGACTTTCATCAAATTTGATAGTCGTTTGACATGTGCTGTGGACCGTGCAAAGTGCTGTTTGATAAAAATGATAAACAAAGTGAAAGAACAAGTGCCCGATAATCAATTATATAAATAGGCAATCATGTTTCCTGTACACCCCTTTTACGGCTAAACTATACTTCTAAGGTATAAACAATTATATATCATTAGAAAGGTATTTTGATGCTGATGTGCAGGCAATTTTTAAAATTTCAAATTGGTTTAAAATAGAGCGAAAAAATCAATTCATAAGTCACACCAATACCAATGCCATACATGTACATGGATGGGGCGGAAATGTCCCCAAAATGTATGCTTTAATATTGATACTGAATTACAGAAACGTGCTAAGCAGTTTAGGAATAAGATGTATGTATGTATGTACATGAATAGATTAGACTCAAACAAGGAAGAAGGTAAAGTTGAGTATGGAGAAGAAGAAAGGGATAAATACAGAAATTAAAATAAAAGTAAAGAAACCTAAATATAATGCTAAAGAGGAAGGAAAATTTAAATACCTAACCTAATAACAATGGTGGGGGTGAATATGGAAATGAAGAAAAGAATGGGCATATTTAGATCAGGATAAAGGAAAAGATAAAAATAGAGAAGAGGATGAAGATAGATGAAGATGAAGATGAAGATGAAGATGAAGATGAAGATGAAGATGAAGATGAAGATGAAGATGAAGATGAAGATGAAGGTGAAGATGCAGATGAAGATGAAGATGGAGATGAAGATGAAGACGAAGATGAAGATGAAGATGAAGATGAAGATGAAGACGAAGATGAAGATGAAGGTGAAGATGAAGATGAAGATGAAGATGAAGGATAAAGATCATAACCCCTTAACTTAACTTAACTCACCTCATCTCACCTTCGCTTAAAAGCTTACTCCACCTGAGCTCACCACACATTAATTCACCACTCCTTAACTCCCCACATCTAAGTCCCCCTTTACTTCACTCCCCAGACCTGAATTCACCACACCTGAATTCGCCACACCTCAACTCCTTACACCTAAATCCACCACACCTTAATTCACCACACCTCAACTTTCTCACCAAACCTTAACTCACCACACCTCAACTCACCACACCTTAACTCCCCACACCTGAATCCACCACACCTAAATTCACCACACCTTAATTCACCACACCTCAACTCACCACAATTAAATTCACCACACCTAAACTCGCCACATATGTTTTTGGTTTTTGGTATCTTATCATATATACAAATAAGCAATCATGTTTTCTTTACACCCCTTTTACGGCTAAACTATACCACAAAGGTGTAAACAATTATGTATCATTAGAAAGGTATTTTGATGCTGTTGTGTAGACAATTGGTTTAACATAAAACGAAAAAATCAATTCAAAAGTGGCACCAATACTAATGCCGTACATGTACATGGTTAGGGGTGGAAATGCCTCCTAAATGTATGCTTTAATATTGATACTGAATTAAAGAAATCTGCTAAACAGCAGTTTAGGAATCAGCTTTATGAAGACTAAAATTCGTGCAAGGAAGAATACCTTCTTAGTTGAATATGTAGAAGAAGAAAGGGATAAAGGTAAAGATTAGAATAAAAGTAAATAAACCTAAATATCAAGACAATGAGGAAGGAAAATTGAACTACCTAACCTAATAACAATGGTGGGGGTGAATACGTACAGTGACGAGCAAAACTGTAACATGGCGAAACACTTTTTATTTCAGCCACCGCTATCTTTCCAAGCTCTAACGACATTCATAGTTTTGTTGTATATTCTTATTGGTACACCTGTACTTCCCCTCTCATAACGAATTGAAGTCAATCCAACAACAATAATAGAACCAGCAGACAAAAATATAAATTAAGGCGTATGTTACAGTTTTGCACTTATATATTTTTCATAACTTTTTGACAATTTTCACGAAAAAAAAGAATTGTTAACACAATGTTCAGTATACTTTTGTTTTTTTTAGTTCTTGGATGCAATTTGGCATACCTTATTTGTATCTCTGTAAAAATTCTGGAGGTATAGCGTCGCATATATCCTTGGTTTGCTTTCACACCTCATGTACTCCATTGGACGGACTTAGTAAGCTGCGCTTTTAGTTGATTTCGCAAATTTTCCTCGAGATTCATATCCGCGGATTGAGGAGGTCATTTCAAATTAGCAAATTTTTGCTTTTGCATCCAGTCTTTGCGAACATATGCAGTATGTTTTGGGTTATCTTTCAGCAGAACCTCTCATTTTGTTGAAATATGAACAGATACTGTTACGCATAATGCGTACTAATGGACCAACAACATTTTTGAAATACAACCCCAAACTATTATTGGCCGGCCACTGTGATTCACAGTTTGCCTTATATGATGCGCTTACGCTTAATTTGGGTCTTTGATCCAATACCATGCCCGGCCATCTGATTGAAAGCGGTTAATTTAGTCTTGCAAGACCAACTAACCTTAAATCAAATGTGTTTTTTATTGCATTCTGAAAGGCCTAACATATCCCAATAGTCAACGGTCCGGTTTTCGTGCGATCTGGCAAAATGCTACCACTCTCGCACATGTATTATGATTAAAAAGGTTTTTTCTTCTTTTATTATGCCTTTGCGTTCAATTTGACAATTCTTCGCCGCGCTGCCTACTGATTTGCTTTCAATTTTAATACCTTAAGCGCTTCTGTAACAGTGGCTGCAGCGCTACTTTCTACTAAGTTCACAAGATATCGGACCGTAATATTTTTTGGCAGACTTTCTCTGTCCTTAATAACACTTTAGCCTATATTATTTCTCATTCTTAACATTTTCAAGTAGCAAACTCCAAAATTTTTTGCCATTTTTCCCGGAGTCCCGCCTTTCCGCAGTAAATCTATTATTTACGTCTATGGTTCCTGATTAACTATATTATTAACTGGTAATCACTTCTTGAATAAATTACAATACAGAAAAAAGTCATCTGACTTCCAACTAATTTGAACATGAACATGAAGGTGAAGATAAACATAAACATTAAAAGCGATAGAGAGGAAGATAGTGATAGGGATAAAAAGGAAATACAACTGAAGAATGTGCGATGTTATATTGTGGTGTGTTATGCAGCATATGTTAAGTTATTTAATCTTATGTTATGGTATGTTATGTTATGCTAAGTACTAAGCTAAACTCCGCTCCACTTAACCCATTCCAAGCAATGCTATTTCAGCTCAGCTCAATTCACATAAACTATCCTTAATTTTAACGGTTGAATTTCAACCGCTGGGCGAACACTAGTTTAAATAAAAAGAAGAAATGAGCAAGAAAAGAAAATAATTCGACTTCATTTTAGAACTAATAAATTATTTCAAAAATCTCCAAAACCTTTTTTGTGGTGATACAACTTCAACAAAAACTGAAATTGTATGGGTTTTTTGACGTGTGTAAGTCAAACCATCTAATTACACAGACATATCTGTGCACAATAATTTAAATAAAAACACATAATTGAACAAGGAAAAGTATACGACTTAGTTTTAGTATTAACAAGTGAATACAATGCTTTCTTAAGCTTCTCTTCAACTTCATCCAAAACGTAAACCTGAAATTTGATGGGTTTTTTGAAGCGTGTAAGTTAAACCATCTAATTACACAGAAGACAGTTTGATCAAACAATGTGACCATGTAAGGTCCATATAAGGCATCAACACACATGTGCGATTCTGACGGTGCGAATCTGTTCCGAAAAAAATTACAACTATGCCGCAACTATTTATTGGAAATAGCAGACCTACGCGTTCGGAAACCAAAAAGGTTAAGGCGGGTTCTGTATTTAAACAAAAATTAACGTAAGAAAACAAAACATCTTGATTGTTCAAAAGCAAAGAATTTGATGAAGATTGTTTTTGTTTGTTTATAAGATGCCATTTTTCACTGCGATAGCATCGCACAGATGTGTGCGTAATTGTGTTTTCGAAGTGGTAAATTTTGTAGCATCAGAAACGGTGCGGAGGTCGAGGTGAACTCGAGCCGGCAAAAAACAATATTGTGAAATTTATTAAGAGCAGTAGCCTGCCGGTTATCCGGCAAAATCTATATCCCTAGTTTCTAACAATGTTGATGTTCAAATTTACACGGGAGATGAATCAATAAACAAGACATACATATTTGTTGGTATAGGAATATATTTTTAAGATAACAATTTTATACACCGTCAGACTCGCAGTCATCTGAAGTATCCAAGCTCATATCAATATTTTTTGATGGATCCGCATTTACAACAGTTGATAATAATTTATTGGCATCTGACGACAGTTTATGATTTTGTGTTGGTGGCTTTAAACGTAAACTTGAAATGAGAGGGTCCGAGGATACAAGCAGCCAATGAAAAATATCTGTCATCGTGTTTATCCTGGAAGATTTTCTTGAAAAGTTTCCCGATATTTTTTAATATCCTTATTCCAATTGGCAGGGGTGCCCATTCAATAATGAGAGGCCCATGGATGGATGAGCACTTCATGAATTGATGTTGGCATGGATAGCTTTTAATCAACAGTTTCGCAGTATCCAGGCAATATTGTTTGAAGAGATGTACATCAACGGCAAAACCGCATGATAAGACTTGCATTAAACAATGCATCGACAATTTCACGCCGAGTGCACTCTAATAAAGTGGTACTTTCTGACATTATTTAAATTCTAAAAACATCCAATCTTTAAAACATCAAAATCTTTACAGAAATAATTTTTTACATAATTTAAATCTTTTAAACATAAAAAAAAATTTAAGAATCGCGTATAAAAACTAATGTCCAAACTACAGTGGCGGCTTGTGGCAGGTGGTTTTAACCAAGGTGGATGGGAAAAACTTCAGTATATATGAAAAAGAAAATTAGACCGCCCATCTGGACCACTCTCGTAACTATTTTCCTAATTTATCATAATGAGTAAACAATAAAAAAATCAATCAATAGATGGCGTGACAATGAAAAAAACATGTTTTGCATACTCTAGATTACAATGTCTAACTATAATTTTTTAAAGATAATACCACAACTTTAACAACGACGAAAACTCTAATTTACGAAAAGTTTAGAGCGAATTGCTAGCAACAGTCACTTTGATCTCCTGTTACACTAAATTAAATGCCTTAAGAGAATCGACTTGTTGTCTCACAACGAAACGCAGTAGAGCCCTCTTAACAATATAAGATGGTTATGCATACGAATGCACCAATTTTCTTTTGGACTTTTGGCCAGGGTTTTCAAAAAATTGGCCACTGTACAACGTGACTGAAAGTTAGCTGCTCCCCAAAGGAGTAAGTATGGAGCAGTACAGAAGCAAAGTAAAACATAAATTTTTAAATTTTTAATATTTTTATTGAGCTTTGTACCACGATTGTTTATTAGGAAAAATTGAAAAAGCAACAAAGTCTAAGCGGTAGAAGTTATAGCACTATTTCGGAGATCACCACATCTCCTCATCAGAAGCTGCTGAAGTCTAGAAAAAGAAGTCTGATGAGGAGATGTGGTGATCTCCGAAATAGTGCTATAACTTCTACCGCTTAGACTTTGTTGCTTTTTCAATTTTTCCTAATAAACAATCGTGGTACAAAGCTCAATAAAAATATTAAAAATAAAATGTTAACAAGCCACAATAACATTGACAAATAAATTTTTAAATTTCTAACAATGCTCAGAAATAAATATCATTTTGAGTAGTAACATAAAATATTTTCTTTTGAAAAAAAGTTAATTTATGTACAAACATGTATGTATGTATGTATGCATTTTCGTATGTATACCACATAGAAAAGAAAAACAATAAGTACACTTAATAAAGCCTTCAACTGGTTTACAAAAACCATTATTTATTAAAACAAAAATGTAATATAAAAATTAAAATTTGCATGAATCGCTTTTTAAATGCTTTAGTTGAAGCGCTCACCAAGGGCTTATTTGGGAGCAGCAAGGGAGCGCTTCTTTCAATGACACCCAATGTTAAAATACAATGAACTGTGAAATTAGGAAGGGAGCGCCCACTGCTGAATATGGAGCGCTCCAATAGCACTAATGGAGCGCTTCTGGCCCCGTTGGGAACTGTTGAATTTATTTACTTGTACATATACATACATATTAAATGAATTGTTGATTATATACATACGTGAAAGTGAAATACATATGTACATATTTATATTGAAAAGGAAGTAAAGAAAATATTAGCAACAATGTTGTTAGGATAACTGTCTGCCTGCGTGCCGGACAGTAAAAATAGAACAGCAAATGGAATTAGAAATCACTTCTGGTAGAGTAGTCGTATACTCCAGTCGATCGTGTAAACGCAGATTGGAACGGCTAAGCAACGATTGTGAAAACTAAGTTGCTTAGTAGGTAGTTAAGTTATATGGTGTGACGTGAAAACGCTGCCAAGGAAATACGTTATATTGGAGGGATGTGAAAACGCTGCCAAGGAAATACGTTATAGGGTATGCCAAACAGTTTACTGACAGAAGGAAAAAGAACTTTGTTTATTCCAAAAATACAATTAAACCAAGGCACATTGAACAGGTAATATCAGTATAGCAGCTGATTTGATTTTTTTCAAATTATTTGTTCTCGAAAATGTCAAATATTTTACATTTCTTCTCACAAAAATTTTAAATTGTTAAAATCTATTTGCATGTGAAACATTTTCCATACAAAATCAGCGATTAAATAGCAGCTTTTGGAAAGCTCGCCCAGCTGCTGAGCACAACCGCTGATTACAGGGCCTGGCACAGGATGGATCAATGCTTCGAGAAGCGACCCAATTTACTAAGAAAGAAAGTTGCAACAATTTTCATTTTTTCAATTTAAATTTTTTACCTTTTTCGTATTTCGCATGGCACGCTTTGATGTAGAAGAAAAAAATCAGAACAGGTTTTGGCGGCACCTTCGATACCAGAAGCAACAACAAAATACAGGCAAAGGTTGTTTTTGCTCAAATGCTCTAAACCTGTTTGATAGGCCTTGAATTAAATAAAAAATGTGATATAATTCATATGAAGAAAGTAATATTCACAAAATATTTTTACTTATGAAAAGTCTAACAAAATATAGGAAAAGCATCGTCTTTAAAAACTGCTCCGCATATTGGACATAGCGCTTTTGTATGATTTTTTTCTGCATGCGCTTTCTAATATGTTAAAAATATTGCTGGAAAACCTTAAAATGTTTACATGGAACCATGTCTCGCTTTATTTTCTGACGTTCGGCTGCCTTATAGTCACATTTTATAGGCAAATTTTCAAATAAAGCAGTGGCACCTGGTAAATTCCACTATGGGTGGGATGCAGCATGCAATAACACCATACACAATAATTCCCATTACTTGGACATTAAAAAGCAGTTTCAGAAGTGAACTAGTGTTATTTTATCATTTTTCCTTTTTCTAAACGGTTATAATGCCACCAGTACATAATTGCGAAAGGAGGGGAGGGGCGGGGGACGCGAGCGCGACGCCGGGCACTTTCAAAATTGTATACTTACAAATCCGTCCATTTAACTTGTTCATGCCCTACTTTTTGTCAAATGTAACTGGGTGACTACCTACACATGTGCACTATTTTGCTTTATTACTCAAATTGTTAAGTATAAAAGTTGGTCTTATTGCTCAACGAGAAATGAAATAAAGCAAATTTGTGTTATTTCACATTCAATTGGGAAATAACACAAATTTGCGTTATTGCCGTTTGTGTTATTTCACCCCTCGTACCACAGCCTTATAAATAAGGAAGTAGTAAGGGCCAAGGAGGAGAACTCATAGAGAAAAAAAAGTGGAGTGAAGTGATTTGAAGAAAAGGAAACACTACCTAGCAAGACTGCAAATACACCTAAAAAGTGATGGAGACACAGGGAAAAGCCTATAAATTAAGAACTGTGAAAATGATCAAACATTCCTTACCAATAAGACGGTATCGTGAAACAAAGGAAAATAAGAAAAAACAAATTGGTGAAAACAAAGTGGGTGTACTACTTAAATAAAGAGGAGCTTGTGACCTATACGCCGGAGTTCGGCCTTGACAATTCAGGCACCGTCGAGGAGCTGCGTAAACGCCTCTCTACATTTATACAAGAGGAAGGACAGACTGAGAATCATCGCGATCGGGTCACTGATTTAGCGCTTAAGCATACGAAGTCTACAAGCGCGGTGAACGCACCAACACCGAAGATAACCGAAGGGTTACTACTACCGCCTACACAACAACCCATCAACGACGACAGTACGAGAGGAACGCCGAACGTGCCCATGTATCCAGTATACGTCGACTCACAACGATCAGCCCCAACGATCATGGACCGCGTACGCAAATGGGGCGTGAAATGCGATGGCGGCAAGGACCCGCTGGGTTTCATCGAACGCGTCGAGGAATTAGCAGACGGGTACGAGATAGAAAGAGACACATTTCCACGAGATTTACCCGAGTTATTTAAGGATAGAGCGCTCGTCTGGTTACGAAACAATCATGGCCACTGGAGAGACTGGGAGACGTGTAAGCGAGATTTCCTGAAAGTTTTCTTGAATTCCCGGTATTTTGAAAAACTCGAGAATGAGATACTGCAGCGTGTTCAACGGCCCAGAGAGGCATTTAAGGACTATGTACTAGCGCTACAAGGGCTAATGGGTCATTCCGACTATACGGCAGCACAAAAGCTTCGACGCATCTATAAGAACTGCCGAAGCGAGTACCGGCTGTACATTAAACAAACTGAGTTCAACACTCTTGTAGAGTTGGTAAGTCTGGCCGAAAACTACGAGAATATTGTAGCAGAGAAGGAGTCGCAACGAGCATTGCCCCGCGCAATAACTCCGAGACGAAATGAAGAGCACAACTACACTGTCCGAGAGGAGCAGCGAAGAGAGAGGTATACGATGCCAGCGAGACGGCAGGATGGATGCGATTATGCGCCACCTACAGGACAACAACGTAAAAGCGAAGAAGCTAGCCGAGTAGACCCACGAACGGCGTGCAGACGATGCGGCGAAGACGGACATTTCGCCTACGAATGTCGCAACAATATCCAGAAATTCTGTTAGACGTGTGGTCGGCGGAACATTCGAACATCAGACTGTTGCCGCGGACAACAGGGAAACAGCCAAGGACCCCATTCGCGACGAAGAGTGGGGTCTCCAGTAACGCAACCTCAGTCAATGTAACACCAATTCTTAAGCAAGCGGAAGGACGAGTAATCGCCAGAGCAACAGTTGATGGTAGAGCAGTAATAGCGGCGGTTAATACGGGAGCAACAAGAAGTTTTGTAAGCATTAGAGCAGCGAACACCCTGGGAATCGAGCGGTCGTGTATAGTGAACAAAAGAGTGGTGATGGGAGATGGAAGACCAATAGCGGTCACAGAAGCGATAGAGGCGGTGGTAAAGGTGGGCGATCAAGAGCATAGGAGCGAGTTACTCGTCCTAACAGGTTACGTCGATGACATGGCCCTTGGGACTGACTACCTGGCAAAGGCCAACAGAACAGTGAGCTGCGGAGGGCAGACATTGACGATGAAGACAGAGAAGAGAGAGAGATGTTAGAAGTGCGCGAAGTAGAGAGAGCTGAGGAAGGCGAAAAGGCCGCAAATGAACAACCCACATCCACCGAGGATACGACGGAAGTCAAAAATTTCTTAAAGACGGAGTTGCTCGAATTCGAGAAGATAACGGGGACGACTAACATCGCCGCCCTTAAGATTATAATGCGGGATGATCGACCAATAAAACAACGCTACTTCTCCAAAAACCCGAAAATGCAGGAGGTAATAAACAGGGAGATCGACGAGTTAATAGAGAAGCAGTGCATCAAGCCATCCCATAGCCCACACAGCGCGCCAATCGTGCTCGTAAAGAAGAAAAACGGAAAGTTGAGACTTTGCGTGGACTATCGGCAGCTTAACGCACTCGGTACCGGATGCGTACCCACTCCCACGAATTAAACATATTTTTGACCGCCTGAGAAGCGCTAAATTCGTTAGCAGTCTCGACTTGAAGAATGGGTACTGACAAATCCCGATGGAAGAGTGTAGTAAGGAGTATACTGCGTTCACTGTGCCAGGACGTGGCCTGTTCCAGTGGCGCGTAATGCCGTTCGGGCCGCATTCAGCGCCTGCGACGTTTCAACGAGCGCTGGACAAAGTCATCGGGCCAGAACTGGAACCGCACACATTTGCTTATCTGGACGATATTATCATCACGAGTGCGACGCTGGACCAACATATGGAACACCTGAAAGAAGTGTTTCGACGATTGCGGCAGGCGAACCTCAAGACAACCCAGAGAAGTGTGAGTTTTTCAAAAAGAGTTTGAAATATCTGGGTCATGTGGTGAGCGAAGAAGGGATTGACACCGCCAACAAACATACGCGAGTTACGGCGTTTTCTGGGCGTAGCGTCATGGTATCGGCGATATCCGGATTTTTCGCATATTGCACACCGTCTGACGTCATTACTGAAGAAAGGTAGCCGATGGAAATGGGGCAATGAGCAGCAGACGGCCTTCGAAAAATTAAGGAGCGCACTCACGGGAGCACCGGTATTAGCCTGTCCAGATTTTTCCCAGCACTTCACGCTACAAACTGATGCCAGCGATTTTGGACTAGGTGCTGTACTGACCACGGTTGCCATTTCCAATTTATTTTTCGGACCAAAAAATGTACCAAATGGTAAAAAATGGACCAATTTTTATTTCATCGGGAAATTTAGTGGAGTCTTTGTCAAAAAAATATGCGAATTCAGTTTTTATAACGATTTTTTTTTTATATTGCGTCAAAGTGCATTACAATTGTGTATTATTAACATTATATTATTTAAAGCTTTAAATTATAATTTGTTTCTTAATTAATTTCGTTTTTATTAATGCTAAATCAAAAAATTTGCGCTCCGCTGCTGCGGAACTATGAGGCAGACTCAAAATGTTATGAACTAAATCACACAATTATCCAAAGGCCGCTTCAAACTTACTGGATCGCAAAAACATTCTATATTGGTACAGTTTTTGAAGTTACCTTCACTCAGCCTCAATTTGCGAAATTGAAACTCAATTATGTCTGCATCATTTTCCATTGCAGGAAATTGCGCGAGTCGCGGCAAAATTGATACATCAGTATCAGAAAGTACTTTATGTGGTGTAATAATTCAAGATGTTTAATATCTTTTCGATTGAAGTCGAATATTATTTTCCTGATTAAAGTTTTGCTACCTTTACATATTTTTTGCAGCCACTTAAATATTGGTCACCGAGTAATTGAAATTACCAAGAAACCGCGACATTTTTTGAAGCGTGCTTTGACAGATGATTAGCCATGCCATATTTGAAGATCAGTGGCAAGGCGAGTTCACACTTTTAGCAGGCCTATGCTGAATATCGTCATCGTCATCGTCATCGTCGACGATCGTCAGCGCATCAGTAACATGGCTGACGATGGCCGTATCGTCACTTTTACTGACGATGACGATATTCAACATAGGGCGGAATATTCATCAATTAAATAGAAAATAAAGGCTTGTGAAATGGACCATTTTAAAAAGAATTGCACCAATGGACCAAACGAAAAGAAATGGCCCATATTTGGTCCATTTGGACCAAAACGGCAACCGTGGTACTGACACAGGACTTAGATGGCGCAGAGCGAGTCATAGCATACGCTAGTCGACGGCTGAACAAGGCAGGGCAAAACTACTCGGCGACTGAAAAGGACTGTCTGGCTATTGTGTGGGCCATACGGAAAATGAGACCGTACCTGGAGGGTTACGCATTCACGGTTATCACCGACCACCTGTCTTTGAAATGGCTGAATGCGAGCGAGAGTCCCTCAGGACGCATTGCAAGATGGGCACTAGAACTCCAGCAACATACATTTGACGTGAAATACCGCAAAGGTAAGTTAAATGTCGTCGCAGATGCATTGTCACGATAACCCCAGGACATACAGCTCAACCTATTAGTGCAAGATAAAGAGGCAACGGCTTGCAAGTGGCTGACCGATAAGATGGCAGAGGTGAAGAGGACACCAGAAAAGTTCTCGGACTACACAATCGTAAACGACAAACATTATCGACACATCACGGTCCAAATAGACGACGAAGACACAATATCGTGGAAGCTATGCGTGGCAGCGCCACTACGAGAGCGAGTACTGAACGAAGTTCACGATAGTCCAAGCGCAGGACACATGGGCATCCGCAAGACGATAACAAGAGCGACGGCACTTTACTACTGGCCCGGAATGTTCAGGGACCCATACCATACTATAATACATATTTCAGTTACCGAATTCGATTAATTCACGTTGAATTTGATTGTTGGCTCATGGATTCAGAACACCTGCATCAGCTGTACATTTATTTCTATTTAATCTTCCTAAAACTAATATTAAAAATCAGCTACGCATAAGTCATGTATTGATGCTAAGTGCAAATAGCGTTACACTTGCCCTAACTGCTATAAAATCTAAGATTTACCAACCCATGTCTTAATATTTACTAGTAAACTCTAAGATTTACCAATATTCGGGATTTTAAAGTAACATATGTAACGTGCCCGTGAACTTCGGTATAGTAAAATGTAATGTGGCGTACTGGCCAACTAAACAGCACTAACTAAAAAAACTTCAGTAAAAACAAGTAAGAAAGTCTAAGTTCGGGCGGAGCCGAACTTTAAATAGCCGGCGCAAGTATTAAATATAGTTGTTTTACCTTTCCGAAAACTAACGCTACATGGTAAACAGGGGTGGTTTTACCCCTATTTCAAACATCTTCGATAGAACGCTCAGTTAGACAAAATGAGATAAACTTATATAGTCACGATTTGTTTTTATGTCGCAAGCACAATAATTCTACCGAGTTTGATACGTATTGATCGAACTATTACCGAGATACATATATTTGGTCATAAGTGGGCGGTGCCACTCCCATTTTCCAAAATTTTGGCATAAACGTATTTCTAGCTAAAGAAGTATTACAAGCATTAATTTTGAATAAATTAGCTTCAGTATTTACTAATTTATCCAAGATTTCGTATTTCTCTAAATTACCGTTGTATGGGATCTGGGCGTGGCCGATTTAAACAATTTTCAGCCAATTTTCGTTGTTGGTGTTTCCGACAGGGTAGGAGTGTGATGTAATGTGGAACGATTTTCCGTCATCCCTTGTCAAATTTGGTTTGGAGACAAACCGGTTTCGGCGTTTTGCCATCTTCAGTGTAATTTTTCGTTCTGAATAATGACACTGAAGATGGCACAACGCCGAAACCGGTTTGTCTCCAAACCAAATTTGACAAGGGATGACGGAAAATCGTTCCACATTACAATTTTCAGCCAAGTTTGGGAGAAATTGGTGGAGTGGTTACCAAGTTATACACAAAATTCCAAAAATTTATAATACTCCAATTTTTCGTCTAAATATCATTGTAAATATCAATTTTGAGTAAATAAGCTTCAGGGAGGTTGGCGTGGTTATTGTCCGATTTTGCCCATTTTCAATACCATCCGTCCTACGCCCGAAAGAAGTACTCGTACCAAGTTTCGTTAAGATATCTCAATTTTTACTCGAGTTATCGTGTACACAGACGGACGGACAGAGGGTCACCGCTTAAACGATTTCTCTTTTCATTCTGATCATTTATGTATACATTTGTCTATGTCTATCTCGATTCGTTTTGCCTATTGCAAACAACCGGTATGTGAACAAAGGTATAATACCCATGTGCACAAGTGCGCCCAGGTATAACAAAACAAGCTGTCCAATTACCAGGATGAAAATAAAATATATATTAAGATGAGCAGACGCCAATTGGCACTAGCAAAACCGATCAATTTTATTTGTTTTTTTTTTAATGAGATATAAGAGTTTAAAAAATTAATCAACAAAAGAGAGTTAACTAAAAATTCAAAAAAATTTCAACAAAACTGCATCAATAATAAATAAAAACACAAGCTTTACGCACCTTACCATCAACACTGATTCAAGTCAAAATGTAACTTTAATTAATTAAGCACTAACCGTCAAAATCTGTTAAGGATATCCGTGTGTCTAAACGTAAGCGTCTTCATAGTCCATCTAAGGAAATTATTGCCGTTGCACGTCAGAATAATCTTCCGACTGACTTAATTAATCTATCTTCTCCATGTCCTCCAGCATCAGAATCCTCAGCCTCAAAAAAGCGTGTAACGAACTCTGCTTCGGATAATAACGAGCCTGAAGTATCTTCCCCTTCCCCCATTGAAGTGGTGGCATCATATTCAAAGCCTCCACCGCCTTCTCTATCCTCAACTACTAACGCAGTAACTCAACCCCTTCCGCCGGTACTCTAGTCTGATACAAGGAAACTAGTTGTGGTTCCGCCAAAGAAGTCAATCTTTGTCTCTAGATTTTCGAGAGACACTACCGAAGACGATATCAAGCTTTATATCTCATCAAAAATTACAACTGTCGACTTAAGCATCAGAAAATTTTATTTTAAATACGAAAGAAATATTGCTTCATTTAAAATTAACGTAAATTTAGATAATTTTAGTGCGCTGCTTAGTAGTTCTTTTTTTGCCCCCCGGAGCTTTCGTTCGAGAATTCGAATATAGGCCCAAAAAAGGAAATAGCTTAGCTAATATTCCCCGTCATAACACTTAATCAAAAAACTAATTATTAAATCTGCTTTAAGTATTTATTACCAAAATGTAAGAGGCTTAAATACTAAATTAACGAACTTAAACCTTAAAGACCTTGAATGTAATTATAATATTATTTCTTTCACTGAAACTTGGCTGAAACCTCACATTTTCAATTCAGAGATTCTTCCAAATAATTATCATATCTATAGACAAGATAGGGGGGACAGAATCGGCGGTGGCGTACTCTTCGCTGTAGACTCTTCAATACCATCTGAAGAAGTTAGTCTTCCACACATTGATTCAGTAGAATTCAAATGCATTCGTGTACAGGCTGGAAAAGGGTATATTTACTTAGCTCTATGCTATATCCCTCCCCGTCTGACACATTGGTGTATTCACGACTCATCTCTTTACTGAAATCAGTTAATTTACTGACTAAACCCTCTGATTCAATGATTGTGTTGGGTGATTTTAATTTACCAAGCATATCATGGAACATCATTGACAACGATATTCGCGTCTAGTGAGTGCAACAACGTATTTTTAGAGGAGATGGCTGAACTCTGCCTAACTCAGGTTAATGTACTTCACAATAAGTTTGGTAAAGTATTAGATCTTGTTTATGTTGATTGATTTTTCGAAAGCCAACTTCAAAAAGCTTAACAAAGAACTGTCTTTATTGTCGTGGCCTGCATATAAAGAAAATATTGAACACAGCGTTGCACTTTTTAACTTTACTTTACATAAATTATTTGAAAAGCATGTGCCTAAACGCATGAATGTTCCTGAAGAACAAACACAGTTATGGTTCACTAAAGAACTGAGAAATTTGAAAAACAGAAAGTCTCGTTATTTTAGATTACACAAAAAAACCGGTTTACACTCATACTATGTAAAATACTCACTTTTGCGTCATAAGTTTTTTGAATTAAACAAAAAGTGTTGTGAAGCTTACTTGTGTAAATTCAAACGGCGTATAATATATAACCCCAAATCATTTTATGACTCCGTAAACTCCAAGCGAAATGTACGTGGGTTTCCTTCCGCCATGAAGTATCAAAATACCGTCTCTAGTGATAATCAAACAATTTCTAACATGTTCGCTCAGTTTTTTAAATCCAATTATTCCATTAACTCACATGCTAACATTGACTATCCTTTTAAACTATGTCCAATGAACTCAATAAATATCCCAGTAATATCTCCCGATGATGTAGTGGTTTATCTGAAATCCTTAAAGCTGTCCTTCAGTTATGGCCCTGACCAGATCCCTACTTGTATTCTTATAAATTGTGCTGATTATCTCTATGAGCCGTTAACAGCGGTATTTAATTTGTCTCTTAAAGAGGGCGTTTTTCCAACTATATGGAAGGAATCGTTCATAACCCCGTTACATAAAAGCGATAGCAGATCTTCAGTGAAGCAATTATAACAAATCAGTTGACGCATTCTATCTCTTCTAGCATTTCATATAGTCAACATGGATTTTGCAAGTGCAAATCAACTTCTACAAATTTACTTGAATTAACATCCTATATCTCAAAAGCATTTAGTGAAAGCAACACTGTTGATGTTATATATACTGACTTCAGTAAAGCATTTGACAAAGTGTGCCACTCGTTGTTCATCTATAAACTTGATCTTCTTGGTCTTCCACCTAACTTTCTACGTTGGATCTCTTCATACCTCTATGATAGATCACAAAGGGTAATCTTTAAAAATACTATCTCTGACGTCATTGATGTTACTTCAGGAGTCCCTCAAGGTATCCACCTAGGCCCGATTTAGTTCTTGCTTTTTATAAACGATATTTCTACAGATATACAATTTTCCAAAATTTTAATATATGCAGATGATGTAAAGCTTTATAAATTGTACGTTTCAATTAAAGAAAGGTCTTTGCTACAATCAGACTTAAACAGCATGGCTTACTGGTGTCAAGTAAATCTTATGCCTCTAAATCTTAAGAAATGTAAAGTAATGTGCTTCTCGCGAAGAGCTGTTCATCCCGCTTCTTATACAATAGGTAACCATAACCTGGAACAGGTATACAATTTTGTGGACCTTGGTATCACAATGGATCCTAAGCTTAATTTTAATCTTCATATTAATGTGACAGTCAACAAGGCTAAAGGTGTACTTGCATTTGTGATACGATGGTCAAAAGAATTTTGTGACCCTTATATCACTAAAACCCTGGTTACAACATTAGTTAGGCCAATTCTGGAATACGGTTCGGTGGTTTGGAATCCAAGGTATCAAATTTACTCAGACAAGATAGAATCAATTCAAAAACAATTCCTACTTTTTGCTTTAAGAAATTTCCGTTGGGATTCTCAATATAACCTTCCACCTTATACGAGCCGATTAAAACTTATTAATCTTCCTACACTTTCCAGCCGCAGGCAAATGCTTGGTAAAATTTTTATAGTTAAATTACTAACAGGCTCAATTTCAAGTCCGCCTCTTCTGGGTGAAGTTAGCCTTAATGTTCCCTCCCGGGTATCAATACACTTTTGTCCCCTGTCTCTGAAAGCTTGTAAAACTAATTTTGAATTGCACGACCCACTCCGTTGCTTATGCCAGGATTTTAACTCTCATTTCAGCACGTTTGATATATCTACTCCGCTTTTCAGCATTAAGACATCGATACTGTCCTCTCTCAATAAATGAATCATTAAAATAAAGACATAAAATCGGCTGATGAATTTAGTTCTGTAGCTCAACAGTTTTAGATGTCGACACTTAACAACCTCCTGCTTATCGTGACTGGGTGCAAAAATTGAAAATACTGGTTCCGTACGTCATGCGGACTGCGCCCCTCGTGCGGATGGGCGGGAATGGAGGGTAATACTTAAGAGCGATAACTCGAAATGTTGTAATAGGATTTCCTGAATTTACCCAACAACAGCGATCTAACTCAAAATAAGGCAGACTTCCAAAACGTCAATTGCTTTGCATACGTACAAAGTATAATATCCCATAACGCCGAACTACAAAGTGTTGACAATGTATACTTTTCCAAAACGCATTCGAAAAGTTATCGAAACGCATCGCTAGCGCAATCAGCGCATCAGAAACAAAGTTGATGCTTCATTTGTTTTTGGTTACCATTGGTGTTTTAAAAATGGAAAATTTAGAAAAATTGTTCATTGCTAAATTGAATATTTAAAATGTGCAATTTATAAGGTTGCAATGTGTCGCAACTCTGCATAGGCAAACAGTTTGAATACCGCAGTATAACAGTTTCCAAACAATGTATTGATACGTTTTGGAAGTCAGCCTAAATCTTTTTTGATTACGACGCACAGTGGGGCAAAAAAAGTTGCTGTGGACAAATTAATTTTGGAAGCCCAAATATGAACCGATTTCAGGTTTCTTTATTTTTTTAAATAAAAGATACTTAAATTTCGCGTCGATCTATCCGTGGCGATTTTTTAAAAAAGCTCTGGTTTTTTATTTATTTATGTTCAAAAATGAAAGTAAAAACATTTTACGTTTGAATGCTTCCACTTTTTTGGAAAATACTTGAAATTAATTTCAAATGTCTGCAATTATTTAAAAAAATATTCATAACCATTTTTCCATAGGATTGAGTTTATTAAAAAATATATTTCATTTGTTATTTATACTAATATATATTTTGAAAGCCGTTTTTTTCTGTTTCAAAAACTCCAGAACAGCTGTACCGATATTTTTGAAATTTTTAGCATCGACTCCAGACTATCCAAGGATAATAGATCAAAAGCAATTTCGATATATCAAGAAGGCGTGGCACCTCCAATACAAACTGAAGTTTTCACACAACATATCTCTGGAAGTATTCATCGTCGAGTGCTGCAATTTAGTACAGAGATATAATATCAAAGCCAAACTTATGGAAAAAATGGGAGTTATTGAAAAAGGGAGCGTGGCACCTCCCATTGAAACTGAATTTCTCACACCACATACACATTCTAAAATGTGGTTCCATAGAACTTTTCGTGCTGATTTCAACCATACCAAAATTGTATTATGGAACGAATTTCCGTCATCCGTTGTCAAATTTGGTTTGGAGACAAACCGATTTCGGCGTTGTGCCATCTTCAGTGTCATTTTTCGTTCTGCATAATTTTTGTTGGTTGCTCGTATTTATACTCCTTGTTAACTACCTCTTTCTTTTGTTAGGTACGCCTTTTTAGTTTTGCAGTGTTTGCGGTACTCAATAGGTAGATGAATTGTTTTGGCTCGTTTTTGACGGCAGGTAGAAGTCCGTGATTTTTACCCTCTTTGTTTTTGCAGTTGGTGTATTCCCTTCCATATCTGTCCTTAATATTTTGTTGTTGTCATTCTTCTTCTTGTACAGTAGTT
>NW_023458568.1:10612453-10626953 GCF_013731165.1 Rhagoletis pomonella | reverse complement strand
ACTTGACAGTTGTTCATGAACACAAAACGTTAAACTCGAATTAATGACTCAACTGCAACATACTATAACGCACATACATATATACTTATGTTAAAGGTTGTTTCAATTTAACGTTTAGTATTTTGAAGGAAAAACAACCCTTGTACGCAGTTCCATGTCGTAGAAAATGGAATTATCTGGACCTAATTGGGCGCCCTCAAATGTGTTCACATTTTTATTAACGTTTGGACTTTATCCTCTTTTTGTGATGAGCTGTAAAATATTTCAGCGCTATTCATATTTTACGTAGTTGTGTTAATAGTTACATATTTTAACAGAACGGAAAATGACACTGCAGATGGCACAACGCTGAAACCGGTTTGTCTGCAAACCAACCTTGTCAAGGGATGACGGTAATTCGTTCCAAAATAAATCAAAATTACGTATTAATTAATTTTTGTTCTTTATTCGTCGAAAGTGAACAATTGTTCAGTGCAGCCGGCCTTATATACGAGCATCTAAGAAATCGCCTCATGAGAGAAAAGGCAGCCAAATTACTTTTTCTGAAAGGTAATATGCCCTTTTGAACTTAGACTACTAGATTAAAACACTGTGTAGGTTAAGCACTGGTTCAATGTTCTAATAATTTATAAAACGATGACTTAAGTTGATTAAAGCTTTTTTAATGTTATTACTAACATTCGCATTCCAAAAATTCCTAGCCAGCCAGCATCCATGCACCAGGATGGTATCCAGGGTTCTCACTCTTAATCTCCTTCTCCACTTTTGCCATGACGGCTTGGACCACCTCCATTGGTTGCTCATTACTTTCGTCTATGACGCCAATAACCTTCCGGTCCTGGCTATCTCCGTAAAGGATCCAGGCACCTTGTGTCTTGGCCTTTTTCGGCGCCAATGCCGGGGCTTCCTCCACGGGTCTCTGACGCTTTTCAGTCTCAGTCTTGCCATATAGGTTAAGGTTAAAGTCCGGGATAATCTTCTTAGCCCACGCTATGTCTTCCTGTACCTTCACTAAGACCTCCTCCTTGTCCTGACCGGTGAGTAGCCTTCGCTGGGCCAGTTCGGATAAAGTCCTTGGCCCCATTGCAGGTCGCCAGATGCTGTTCGCTAAATGGCGAGCAGGAAGGCCAAAGATTTCCGGTGTTTGCCGTGCAGGCCTCCCGTCCAATGCTACTTTTGTGCGTAGCATATTGGCCTTTGGACTTCTTGGACCCAGGGGGTATCTTAATTCTACTGTTGGTGGGTGCCGATGCACCTGATAACTGCTTCCACGTAGGGCTATTTTTGGTTAGGCTCCCGGTGGTGCTATGGCTTTGTTGAGTGCGGAGTTTGTGACTCCTTTCGGCCTTTGTTTGGGAGCGCCGTATTCCAGTATTGGTGAAATTGAACTCCTACGAGTCGACGCTTTTGCGATGTCGCGTGTGTGTAAATCGACCATCAAAGACACCTACGCTACCCCATAAGTAGATTGGCAGTTGAGATTATTGTGGAGAACACAACTTTTTGAATCGCTATATCTTAGAAAAGGTAATTCTTACGAACAAAAGTGGCGATAACATTTTTTTTTATAGAAAATTGCAAATATAAAGTAATGTGATTCTCGCGAAGAGCTATTCAGCCACTTTGTTATACAATAGATAACCATAATTTGGAACAGGTATGCAATTTTGTGGACCTTAGTATCACAATGGATCCGAAACTTAATTTTAATCTTCACATTAATGTGACAGTCAACAAGGCTAAAGGTGTACTTGCATTTGTGAAACGATAGTCAAAAGAATTTAGTGACCCTTATATCACAAAACCCTGTTTACAACATTAGTTAGACCGATTCTGGAATACGGTTCGGTGGTTTGGAATCCAAGGTTTCAAATTTACTCAGACAAGATAGAATCAATCCAAAAATAATTCATACTTTTTGCTTTAAGAAATTTCCGTTGGGATTCTCAATATAACCTTCCGCCTTATATGAGCCGATTAAAACTTATTAATCCTCCAACACTTGTCAGTCGCAGGGAAATGCTTGGTACAATTTTTATGGTTAAATTACTGGCAGGCTCAATTTCAAGTCCGCTTCTTCTAGGTGAAGTTAGCCTTAATGTTCCCTCCCGTGTATCAAGACACTTTTATCCCCTATTTTTGAAAACTTGTAAAACTAGTTTTGAATTACACGAGCCACTCCGTTGCTTATGCCAGGATTTTAACTCCCATTCCAGCACATTTGATATATCTGATTCGCTTTTCAGCATTAAGAAAGCGATACTATACTCTCTCAATAAGTGAATTATTAACATAGACATAAAATCAGCTGATGAATTTAGTTCTGTAGCTGAACAGTTTTAGATCTCGACACTTAACAAACTCCTGCCTATCGTGACTCGGCGCAAAAATTGAAAATATTGGTTCCGTACGTCATGCGGACTGCGCCCCTCGTGCGGATGGGCGGGAATGGAGGGTAAAACCCGTTGGGATTATTATTATTATTATTATAACACTTTCATCATCTATTCACTTAATGCACATTTATCTACTCTGATTATGGTTTTGTGGTCGTGAGAAGGCATATCTTCCATTGCCATTTCAAATAACTTAACCAAAGGCGTTGTGACAGTTACGAAGTTCTTGCAATTTTCCAATGATCTTGCGTTTCATAGCACAGTTAATCGCACAACGCTGATCAATTTCTATATCAGAGTTGCCAACGAAAACAATTTGTTTCCAGGTCGTCCTGCATAAATTCGCAACGCATGCACTTAAAGCTGTTCATTAAATTGGGCGCGTTGCTGAGGATTTTGATTTGCACTGCTAATCGCCAAAGTTTCATATTCTGATCGGCGAATTGTTTACGAACACTGAAAGTACAATGTCTAAGAATTCAAACTATCGTCGAAGCAATCGAACCATATTCGCAAAAGAAATGTACGCCGAAACATTCTCATTCAGCCTTATCGTGAGTTTCGCATGATATTTTTTCATCCGCCCGTAGTAAATACACGGAAATTAAAAGTGAACCGGTTCGAGGAAAATGAAACTCCTAATAAGGCTGATTTTGTATTTTTAATCAAAACTCCCGGTAACAATTTTCAACGCACTCTAACCTAACCTAACCTACATACATAATAGGAGCATTCGACGGATCCCATCCGCAAGGATCTAATCCGATTCGAACCGTCATAACAACCGAGTGGGAAGTATTAGATTTGTGCTAATGACATCAGTTAGATACATGCCTATTAAGGTCAAAATTATGCCATTCGCACGAGTCTAATTCTTACACTCGCTTGTTACGACAATGCGAATCGGATTAGATCCGTGCGGATGGAAAGCGTCGGATGCTGTAATAAAGTGCACAAAAATAGTACTAAGTAAATTCCGAAAATATCAACCGTCCTTTCATGTATTGTGTTTTGCTAATAAATCTGTATATTGAACTTTTATAGAAAGAAGGAACCTTAAATTTTACTTAAAAAAAAGATAACCGTATTGGTTCTATGATATCGGATGTCGTAACATTCTTTCTTTATTAGCCTCTCACTTATAAGGTTCTTATCGAAGCTGTACACATATTGACAAGCTTTGACTATTTACTCTTTTATTATTTCACTTTTATTCTTTTTAATTAAAATATACTTTATTATATACCAAAACCGTATACATATGTATGTTTAGGTATTAACCCTTAATTAGGCGCATAAAGAAAATCACACAATTGGTCGTTTGGTCGAGTTTTAGAAATAAAAAAGCGAAGTGTGTTTTTTCAAAAATATTTAAGTAGTCTATTATAGTTAACTTAAAAAACAAAAAAAAAAAAAAATTATTTCGACTTTAAACTTACGCAAGTAATTTTTAAGCAAAAAACAAAACCGACTTTAATTTCTTCACAATCCAATTATCGGATTTAAACAAACTTAGTATGGGACCACCCTTGCACCTTTCCCATGGAAAAAGGATTATCGAAATCGGTTAACGTGGTCCAAAGTTATGCGATAACTTACATAAAAAAAATATTCCGACGAACTGATAACCCCCTCCTTTTTTTGAAGCCGTTAAAAAAATAAAATAAAAACTTACGTCCGCCAAAAAATGTTACGTTAGTGGTCGTATCGGGTCAGCACTAAAGAGAGTAGCGACACATGTGTACGCGACTACGTTCTAGCCGTGAATAAATAAATACAACGAAATGTGTAATGTCAATAATATTAAACCTCCTTATCATACTTTAAGAAATAAAAGCATAACTTTGACTTCAAACTTGGATACAAAAATAAAAAATTACCTCCGCCAAAAAATGTTACGTGAGTGGTCACATGGGTGACCTTACTGGACTTAAGAGAGTAGCGACGCATGTGTACAGGCCGATGTTTTGGCAGTGACTAATTTACGTACCCCGCGGTGAGTAAGGAAGCTAGAGAGAGCGCGAGCACGCTTCAAGCACTCCAGGAACTTTTTGTTCAACTTGAAATGGCCTTGACCCCATGCGCCTAATTAAGAGTTAAACTATGTATGTACATAAATTTAAAAAATCACCAAAATTTCTTTAAAATCTCAAGCCTTTTAATTCGATTTTTTAGAAACATATTTTGCATTCAGTGGCTGCAAACTACCGTTGACTTGGGGCGAACATTCATTATACGGAAGAAAATGCGCAACACCGTTGCCAAAAATCAACGGTAGTTTGTAGCCCCTTCAAAATTGCACGTTGCACGTTCTGCAACTTCCCGAGTGAATTTCAACCGAATTCGCTTTGAATTCAAATTGAGCCAGGTGCATTATTGATAAAATATCCCGATTTATCTTATCACAGAGATCATTAACATAATATTTTCGAGTCATTTTAATGATCATATAATTAAGTTTTTTGTGCATATTTTTGTCTTCCCTAATAATCAGTATAGTGCAAGAGTTGTGTTGTAGTTTCATGTCGAGTTTTAAACGAGTGTTCTTTTGTACCTCATTTGGAAAGGAATAAGCTTTATGTAACCATATTTTTCTAATAAGACACATTATGAAATATTAATTTAAGAAATAAAGCAAAACGAAATGAATAAAATAATATTTTTGTTTTTTTTTCCTACTTTTTATAGCCCTCTTTGCCGTCCCTAAAAATTACAAACTCGTAGCAGCACCCTTATTTGAACTCTATGACAACTCACAAGGTTATGGCCCAATAATATCATCACTTCCACAGGCTTTATGCAGGTAAGAGTTAATCGTTTAATATTATTTGTATAACTGTTTACTTCTCTTTGATTTATTTCAGGTTCAATTTTATTTACATGTGATGGGACGTTGGATTTTTCGTAACAACTGAATAGTTAATCTTAAATAAACCCAGATTGATCTTTAAACATATTGTATGTTTTTATTTAATACAATTCTATTTAGACGACCTTAACCTGTATTAAATAAATCGGAGTGTATTCATAATACATTAGCATTTTTTATTTTAATTTTTATTTAGCAAATTGCAATTGGAAAACGCATTTTCTCTTGGCCGTCCTGCACATATGTATATGTATTAGCGTGGGCCGAAAATCCGCTTTTTTAGAATTTTGATTGGTAATAGCAAAAATATTGTTCATAATGCTCTAAAAACAATCTCTGTGAAAGATGAAAATTTTTGGTCAATATCTTAGGCTCGCTCAAGTGATAAAAAAAAAAATTTCTTAGCTTACTTCGATTCTCTACAAAAAGGTCCATATACCAAATTAAGTATGACTAATACTTTCGCAGATACTTGCAATTTTTGTCAAAAAAAGTGTTAATATATTTATTAATTTTTATTTTGTGTGTACATTGAACTATGATGGACTTGGGCGAGCCTAAGATATTGACCAACAATTTTCATCTTTCACACAGATTGTTTTTAGAGCATAATGACACATATTTTTGCTATTACCAAACAAAATGTTACCAAACAATGTTGTGATCAATACTATCAAAAGCTTTAGAGAAATCGAGCAACACTAACACTGTTAGATAATTTTTATCATAGGCAGGGCGAACGTCCTCAAAAATTTTAAGCATGGCTGTAGAGCAACTATGCTGACTTCTGAAACCCGACTGGAAATTATTCAGAAGATTATTTTTGTCCAAGTGGCAGGTAATTTGTCGCGCTAAAAATTTCTCAAAAACTTTTGATAGGGCCGGTAAAATGCTTATTGGTCTGAAGTCCTGGGGAGTGGTAGGACAGTTTTCTTTTGGTGCAGGTATTATATTTGCCATCTTCCAAAGATATGGAAATGTAGATGAGGCAAGTGAGAAGTTGATTATATGCGTAAGTGATGGTATTACAAATGGTAGGATAATTTTAAGGAATTTAAGACAAATACCATCAGTACATATAGCATACGACTTTACCGCATATACACACTGTATCAAGTCCGCCTCTGTTGCAGATACAAATTCAAACTCATCATCATCAGCATGCTCCCGTAGAGAAACATTAGCAGGTATTTCGGGTGTTAAACCATGGTTTCTTATTACTACGCACTTTCACTTTACGCACTGGTACAAACCTATCAAATAGATGGCTGACTAGTGCATTGAAATGTTGCAGCTTTTCATCAACTGTTGCGAATGACCAACACATATTCCAGTTAAGCCCAGCAGCCTCCTTGTTTAAGAGATCAGGGCTAATACGCTTATAATCTCTAAAAAACAACTCCTTTGCTTGATTTTGCGTATTGAGCTGAATGTTGTAGGATAGGAATATCAACTCATGATCAGAGACTCCAGCCATGGGAAGCTGATCAAAGTGATTGACGTGATCTCTGTCACTGACGCCGAACACATCCAAAAGACTCGGTTTGTTGTGGGGTGCAAAGCGTATTTATTTACGATTGAAATTCCTAACGATTGAAAGCTATCTATCAAACTCCTGGAATAAAAATCATTACACAGGAGGTCTATATTTAAGTCACCACATACAACAATAAGCTCATAGAAGATGGCGATATTCGCCAATTTATCAAATATCACTGAGATGTCATTTCTTTTGCTAGGGTTGTAAATGCATGCAACAAGACACTTGGTGTTATTATCATAAAATTCAGCAAAAATGTACTCTAATACCTGTGAGTGATCTGATCTGCAAATCTCTTTCCATTTAAAATTATTTTTAAAATATAGGGCAATGCCACCACCTCGAGTCCTCGTTGTCCTATCACATCTTACTAGTGTGTAGTCGCACAGAGAAACTGCTTTATCATCAATATGATCTCTAAACCATGTCTCTGTGATACATATCAGATCGATGTTCAAACTATCAAAAACAAAATTTAAATAGTCAATTTTCTCAGCATTCAAACTTCGCGCATTCAAGTGACAAACATTGAACCCATTGTAGCGATTGGATTAGTTTAAGCATTCCTCTTGCATGTTACAGATTGGCAGCTTATGGTTGAGAGGGTATGCAAGGTGTATTTAAACTGGCAGTTAGAAGAAAAGGTGGTGGGATTTAAATAAAGCAAGGGAATGCGGAAATAAATTTAAATGATATCAGAACAAAAAAGATTACATTGCAAGGGAATACGGAAATAAATATAAGTGAGATCACAATAAACAAGATTGCATTGCAAAGCAAAGAATATTAAGCACACAAATGACATATAAGAGAATATTAGCTCAGACATAACAGTGTGGATACAACGCAAAGTGATTAACAAAACTACTTTAAATTTAATAACAACGTATACATGCAAACAAACGGGCTAGGCATGGGCAACCCCACATCGGCGATTCTTATGGAGGTATTCATGCAGAATTTGGAAGAAAGGTACATGGAGTATCTTACGTCACAACTAGGAGCGACGTTCTACGCCAGATACGTTGATGGCATCATATGTCTTATAACAAAGTAAAATGAAGAACAGATATTGGAATACCTCAACAAACAGCACAGCAACATAAAGTTCACAATGGAACAAGAAATGGAAGGAAAGCTAAATTACTTAGATCTGACGATCAAAGTAAATAAAAACACCAGTAGTCTGCAATATGAAATTTGTAGGAAGCCCACAGCCACAGATACAATAATACATAATACTTCGAGCCACCCTCATCAGCATAAAAAAGCCGCCTTTAGACAAATGATCAATAGAATTGAGCAAATACCACTAACAAAAGAAGGATACAAAAACGAACTGAACGCAATATATGCCATAGCGGCTAATAACGGATACAAGAGAGATCTGGTAGAGGAAATCCGAAGGGAGCACAAAAACAGAAAGCCAAACAAAGAAAAAAACAATGACAGAAATTGGGCGGTATTAACCTATACTGGAAAGTCAACGTACAAACTAGCAAAGCTGTTCCAGAAACACAACCTTCGCACATCATTCAGAACAAATAACAACGTAGGACGGATACTACGGAACACCAAAAATCGAGAAGACCCATTGGATAAACAAGGAGTGTATAAACTAACTTGCAAATGCCAGCATAGTTATATAGGTCAAACAGGACGGAAAATAAAAACAAGATTTCGCGAACATATAAGGGACTATAACAAAAAGACACAGAAACAGAGTGGAATACCAGAGTAAAATTTTGCTAACCACATGTTTAACAACAAATGTTCACCAACGCAAATAAGAAAGTCAGCGAAACTACTGCATGTACAACATAAAGGCCAACGACTAAACGTACTAGAAAATATGGAAATGTAAAAACTAAAAACCTTCGACGGCAAAATAATAAACGAACAAACAAATACCGCATCGGATGTTATATTGGAACCCTTAAAATAAATTTACGAGAAAAAGAAAAATGACAACAAAACAACAGGCATGGACACTCCGAACACACCACAAAGTACCACCCGGACAAAAATCACCGACTTTTACCCACCTGCAGGCAAAAACAATACAGAGACAACATAACGGATGTTAATATCGAGACAGCGAACCTAGCAACCTATTTCCTGTTTCTGAAATAAAAAAGGACACCATGGCATTTCTAATAATTAATTAAGATAAATGAACATAAATTAAGGACAAAAACTCGAACCAGACAGAACGAAAAATGACAAATGAAGATGGCACAATGCCGAAACCGGTTTGTCTGCAAACCAAACTTGACAAGGGATGACGGAAATTCGTTCCGAAATAAATGATTAACAAATGTTTGTTTACTTCTTGGCAGCTGCAATTCTCTCTATAGTCACTTTGTCGCTTACTACTACAGCTTCATTTTGCGGACGACCTCTGACGAACACTTGCCCACGAATAGAGAACGCCGACGTTAGAATTTTTTGCTTCTTGAGCTGGGTAGCAAAGTGCATTAGCTCTCGATTTCTTTTCGTAAAACATTCGTGGATAAATAGCTTCCCTTCGATACTGAGGCCAACATCGCTAAGAGCAAGCGACCGTGTCTTATCTTTGCAGTGTCTCGCTACAGCTCTCAGTAGTTGAGAGCGATCTGCAGCCGAGCTCAATTTGACGATAACGGGAGCTTCGCTTTTACCATTAGGTCGTAAGCGGAAGGCAGAACGCACTGGCGCTAGTTTCACTTGAAGCGTTTGACACAGCTGGGCGAAATCATTAAGAATGTTCTCATCTTTTCTTTCGGACAATCCACTAACAATAACATCCGATGATATTAGATTGTTCTCATAGGCATTTACTTGTTCGGTCAGGGCATATACCTCGTTGCGCAGTTTCTCAACATTACCACATTTCGATTCCGTTTTTTTCACACGCTCCTCGATGTGCTTAACCGCCGATTTCAAGTTTATAATTTCTGCTGACAACTCGCTGAACCGCTCCATTACTCGCTCTTCCGATTCTCTTAATCGTAACGTTAGCTGTTCAATTATGCTCAGCTTTTGAGACTAGGTGATTCTCAAATTTCACAAACCACGCATTCAAAGCAGTGCTTGAAACATTAGTAATGAGACACTTACTCTGTACTGGAGGGGTTTGCGGAGATGGGTACACTTTGCTCGCGGTCGTTGTTCGTGTTGACATTTTTGGCATATTAGACAGACCAAACAATACACGGAAATTTAACAAAGGTTTTAAATTCAATTTAATTTAAAGTTTATGCAATTTCGATTTACACGGACAGCAGAACCGCTTACAAAGATTGTTGTGGTTTTTTTTTAGTAAATTAACACCCGGTGGATTTAATAAAACTCGGAATAAACTCCAGTTACTCAAAAACACGTCTACTCTGCTGACTTATCTTTTGACATTCCTCTTCCATTTCCAGATTATAAAGTTTTTTTCAAGGTTCTTAAAAATCCAAGCATTGATTTCGATGTTCTTCAATTTTGGTCAACAATTTTTTGTTTACGTTTCGATTAGTAATGGAAAAGTCTTTTTCCCACCACAAATCTGTTATGTCGCTGACTGTTGGGGTAAGGTTGGTTGGCATACAGGCATGCTCGCTAGCCCAGGCTCAGCTCGTCGGCGGGGGCGTCGTCTCCAACCATATTACCTGCAGCTGACACTAACAAACATTAGAAATCATGCCTGGTTGTAGTCAGAATACTAAATCAAACAAAAGAGGGGGAGCTGAAGAAGATAGAAAAAGGCCCGTCCTGGTGTGGTGGAGTCACCCACCCCTTCTACATTTCTTTTTTTTTCTCTGTAGCCTTGAACCCTGCCGTATCCCACAATTGGCAGAGTCCCCTAAGCCTGCTCGGTTTTTGTCTGTCTAGTGTCCCTGTCATCCTAGTCATTGCGTCGCGCCTCCCATTTCCCCTCTTGTGGCACCAGTGCAACACCCACACCAAACAACTACAAAATTAGCAAATCATTTTTTTACCGATTTATTGTAAAAAAAAAACTTACAAACTTTATTACCTATCTATGAATCCAAATCCTGATACAGTTTCTATTTCCACGAAAATCAAGTTCAATATATATATAACAAAAACTATAACAACTAAACTCCTACTACTATATTTAAAAATTCAACCTCCTATGTACCTACGTATATTCCCATTCAACAATTTCATTAACAAAATTCAATTCACTTCATGTAATTAATTATCAAAAAGGATAGTTGAAATCATACTGATAATAATAAAAGAATTCAACTTCAACCAAAAAAGCCTTTGAGTAACTCTAGTTCATATACTTATGTACATAGATATGTGTGTCTGATGGGATCACTAATGTGGCAATAAAGAAAAAAAACGAAGCAAAAAAATAACAACAGTAAATTAAAATGGTAACACAAGATAAAAATATATGTGGTGTGGCAAAGCTTCCTTATCAAAAATATTTTTATTTTGCTTAGCGAGTTTCTAATGTTTCGCCCGTCGCTGTTCACAAATCCCAAAAATTTTCCACCCCTATCTTCTCTTGCACATGCATTCTTATATGAATACAAGTAGTGAATATATATGTGCCTATGTATAACTAGGTGTGTATGTTCAAATGTACATACATATCGTCGTTTAAAGTACAAAACCGACATTGGCTGCCAAAAATTGCATTTGCTCACATAAGCTCTTGGCTCAATCCTCATCCATTCGTCCTAAAATATACCGGCCAGAAATGCGATTGCTTTATAAAAAAGAGAATCATTTTGAAATATGAGTGTTTTTACTCTCTAGAAAATAATTTATACAACCTCACATACGAGGTTTTGCATTTTGGTGATACGCGGTTTTGTACTTTAAACGACGATATGTATATAGGTTTTAGCAGCTTTGTACATAAGCTTACATTCTAGCACTTACCATTCTCACATGTGATGTAGGCGCCTGCATACCGGAGATGGTTAAGCTGAAAGAGAATTATAAATATATGCAAAGAAACTTCCAACACCTAGCGAGAGTAATTGAGTGGAAATATTTGTTTGGGGTTCACTACGCATGGACATGATATAATGAATTAGACTTTAACACTCGCTCGTCATAATCGCCACGTTTCTAGCTGCCTACCACATTATTTTTAAGTTAAAGAAAAAAACTTAACATACATATATATACCTAAATATACATATACATATGATCGGTATAACTCAGTACTGATTAATCAAAACCCATTAGCGGGGCACCGAAATTGCGCATATGGAAACTGTGCATTTAGACATTATTTCGGTTTCAACCGAAACTGTGCATCTATGCATTACTTTGTTTTTTTTCATATCCATTATTTCACTTTTAAAAGGAAAATATGCATATGCATAATTTCGGTATTTTCTCATATGCATTATTTCGGGTTTCAACCGAAACTTTGCATGCATGCATTATTTCGGTTTTTGTTATATGCATTATTTCGGTTTTCAACCGAAACTGTGCATGCATGCATACCTTCGTCTTTCACATATGCATTATTTCGGCTTTCATCCGAAACTGTGCATGTATGCATTACTTCGTCTTCCACATATGCATTATTTCGGTTTTTGTTATATGCATTATTTTGGTTTTCTAACGAAAGTGTGCATATGGATAATTTAATTAAATAATATGAATTATTTACTTCTACTTAGTAAGTCTTTTAATCCCTAAGCGCGGCCGAAAGCCGCCTACGCAGAGAGAAGTTCTGCGCAAAAATACTTCCGCCCTTCTTTTCCGGCAACACAGAAAGGAGAGTTCTACTTAGTAAGGGTTATAATCCCTAAGCGTGGCCAAAGGCTGCCTACGCAGAAAGAAATTCTGCGCAAAAATACTTCCGCTTTCCTTTTCCGGCAACACAGAAAGAAGAATTCTACTTAGTAAGGGATATAATCCCTAAGCGCGGCCGAATACCGCCTACGCAGAGAGAAGTTCTGCCCAAAAATACTTCCGGCCTTCTTTTCCGGCAACACAGAAAGGAGAGTGCTACTTATTAAGGGTTATAATCCCTAAGCGCGGCCGAAGGCCACCTACGCAGAAAGAAGTTCGTTTTCATGTATGCACTATTTCGGTTTTTGTCATATGCATTATCTCGGTTTTGTTTCGAAACTCTGCATGTATGCATTACTTCGTTTTTCTCATATGCGTTATTTCGGTTTTCAAACGAAAGTGTGCAAGTATGCATTATTTCGGTTTTTTTCATATGCGTTATTTCGGTTTTCAACCGAAACTGTGCATATATGTATTATTTCGGGTTTTTTCATATGCAATATTTCGTTTTTCAAACGAAAGAGTGCATATGCATAATTTCGGTTTTTCTAATATGCATTATTGCGGTTTTCAACCGAAACTGTGCATATATGCATTATTTCGGTTTTTTCATATGCTTTATTTCGGTTTTCAACCGAAACTGTGCATATATGCATTATTTCGGTTTTTTTCGTATGCATTATTTCGTTTTTTTTTCATATGCATTATTTCGTATGCACAGTTTAGTTTCCATATGCACAATTTCAGGGTGCCACCCAGAGCTGGGCGGAAACAAATTTATGACTATGTAAAAAAACGACAGAGGCTCAATATGCCTCCAGAAATAGTGCTCCTGTAAATTCGCTTATTACGTGCCGTAAAGGTAGAAGGTGATTCGGGATCAACGCATATAGGTACCAGTGGTTGAATTAGTTTTTAAATTAAAATTCTTGTGCATCGGGCAAATAGCAAAAACAAAAAATTATTTTACATGAAAAAAGCTAAAAGTTGGGTTAGGTTCATTGAAAAAAATTACTGTTCCAACCTAGTGTATACAAGAACAAATATTTGGAAGATAGTGGTAACTTAGTGGCATAAGTCGGCAATTGCCAAGCCTGGGGCCCTTGGGTCTTTCTGCCAGATGACAATCTGTAAAATTAACCTCCCTTACAGTCATCGACTAACTCTCGCGCCGTGCAGTTGTGTCTAGCTAGTATACCATAGTTGAGCGTGTTTTTGTTTCAGAGAGCAATTTAAATTTCTCAATCTCAATATAAATATCATAAATTTTACCTCCTGTAAGTGTTGACCAAATTATTTTGTGTGGCATATGGAAAATATGTCAACGATTCCCTCGGGGAATCGTTATAGCATACTTGCTGAAGGTATGCTAAATTCCCCGAAAGCAAAACCCAAAAAAGCGACCACGAAAGCACATTTTCCAGCGCTACCAGACGTGAGCACTAGCAACAATGGCAAAGATCCGAAATTTATTAATATAAAATCCACCGACGCGTCCAAGCCATTGTCAAGTTTCAGCGTTTTCACAAAAAAGAAGGCACTTGATTGTATAATCACAGATTACCTGTCAGTGAGTATTCTCCGTGATGGCAGCTTACTTATTCTTGCAAAATCCCTTAAAGTAGCTGAAAAGTTCATTAGATGCAAAAACTTTGGCCAGCTTCCACGATTTCCTAAATACTTCCAAATATACTATTTTTGACAAAAATCTGGCACACACCGACGAACAAGAAATTATAGAAGCTCTTAAGCCACAAGGCGTTGTTGCTATATACAAGTTTACCAAAACTGTTGACAATGTAAAAATTCCAACAGGCAGAATCGTGCTTTCATTTAATTTGTACAAAGTACCTCAGTCGATCGACATAGTATGGTACTCAGTGAGAGTGGAAGAGTACTTTCCTACTCCTATGAGATGTCGCTCATGCCAACTGATGG
>NW_023458568.1:10609311-10612443 GCF_013731165.1 Rhagoletis pomonella | reverse complement strand
AGAGTACTTTCCTACTCCTATGAGATGTCGCTCATGCCAACTGATGGGTCATACTATGAAAAGGTGCAGCAACAACATGCAACTTCCCCCCTCACAATGACTTGCCTTGTTTACGAACGAGATGTGCCAACGGTTATGGCCTGCCTCTGCTAAAGACTGCCCAAAGTACTTGCAAGAAAAAGAAGTACTAAAAATTAAAACTCTAAATAAATGCAATTACGCTGAAGCTAGACGTCTTTACAAAATTCTAAACCCTATTAAGGTGAATCAAAATCAATCATATGCATCAATTCTAAACTCAACACAAGCCGCTCAACACAGTCTCTCACAAAACCCGACCGATCGCACTTCCTCAGTCGGTAACTCAACAGATATCACCAAACCACATATTTCTACTATTCAATCTCACTCATACCAATCGAACGAGTCACTTTCTAGTGCTCACTCACACTCAATTAAGTCACTCACTCATGTTCATGCTTCGGAAGCAGTCAACACACAATCTACACAACAAGCTCAAACTCACTCACACAGCTCACTACAACTCCGGTCGCAAACTGGAGCTCTATTTCTCAATTGCATCCCCAAAACTCACCACCTGAACACTCATTCGACTCTAATAAAAACAATAGCAATGAGGTTAATACATCTCTAACACACAACGTTTCCTGTACTCATACTTCTTATGACTACTCTACATCTCTTACATCCTACAACTCAAACTTTGAACCAACCACGCAACCTGACTTCATTCTGCACTCGCTTCTCAACACAATCTCTGGTGCACGCTATAGGTTATTTTCCAAAAGAAAATAACACTTATAGCAAGTAAATAAATAAACAAAAATGATTGTCAATATTCTCCAATGGAATATTAGAGGTTATCATAATAACTATCTAGAATTAGAACCCCTAATAAAAGATCGGACGCCAAATTTAATATGTGTACAAGAAACCCATATTACTGCGAATTATACACCACACTGCCCCAAGCAATATACAGCATACTTTCACAACTTCCCGAATATTACATACTCCAAACAAGGTTGTGGTCTATTAATTCACGAAAATCTTCAACATAGACGAATCAATTTATCTACCAACTTATCAGCACTTGCTGTCGAGTTCACATTTAGACATCCCATCACTATAGTTTCCATTTATATTCCTCCAAATCAAAATATCTCGTCCTCTGATTTATTACGGCTTACCTCCTCTATTAATACCCCAGTAATTATATGCGGGGATTTCAACGGTTGGAGTCCTCTCTGGGGCTCACCAAAAACTAACAATAAGGGTTCAATAGTTGAAGATTTTATTCTGAGTTCCAATTTGTGTTTACTAAATAATAATAGCCCAACGCATTTTTCTACACACAACACATACACACACGTTGACCTGACTTTATGCTCACCACCAGTGGTGTAGCCAGGGGGGGATATGGGGGGATAGATCCCCCCCTTCGTCATTGAACTACAATTATTTACTTTTGAATTAATAACACAATACTATTTTATCCTTCTGATTTAAAATTTTTTTATTTCAGACGGATGACAATTTTAATGAATATATGAGTAGTCCACTTGCAAACAGCGTTATGTGATTTTTAAAAAGTAAACCATAAAGTAAAAAAAAACGTCTACGACAACAAGATACATCCGAACTGTATCTTTTTTTATTACCTGAAAATTTGGATAAATAAGAGCCTAATACCATTAAAAAAAATAAAATTGCAGTATGGTAGATTTGCAAATTTTATATATAAAAATTTAATATTGCAAGTTTTGAAACAGTAACTTTTACATAGCTAGCTTTTTTTAGCTTTTCGCGTTCTCTCCTCTAGGGAGATTGGTTTGCTTCTTTTTTTCGACCTCTTCCACTAGGCACCGAAACTACCACGTTTTCTTGCAGTTTTCTAAGTTCATACGAAGAGGAGACATTTGAAAGTGTATAAATAAGTATTATAGCGACTTTTGCAAGAGCAGTTAACATTTCATGCTATTTTTTTCAGAATATAGAAAAAATTTTCACTCTGCTGTTAGTGGACCCACCAAAAACTAAAAATCTAAAAAAAATTTACATAGCGCACTTTGCAAGTGGACTACTCAATTGTTGATATATGCTATCTTATTTGTCCCTTCTTTTTATACAATTAAGGAGCGGCTGAATGGTTTAACGATGTTAGCGGTACATAATGATGTGCCGATTACAACACAAGAAGTAATTGAAAAAATGTGTGTTAAGCAACGAAGATTAAAAATCGCTTTATAAGTAATAAGATTTTGTAGACTTGTACATAAATAAATGTAAATAGATACGCGTAAATATATAAATATGCAGATATATTCAATGTGTAAAAGCTGAAGTGTATACTAACGAAACTTCTACAAAACAAAACTGGACTACACACTAATTAGTTAAAATGGTGTAGTGATTTAATTTTTTAAATTTAAATAAAGCATGAATTCCTCATGGAATAACCGAGTAGACAAAAAATATATAACGGTAGAAATGGCACATACATACATATATGAAAGAATGCCCACAGGCGACGCACTATAGGCAAAACACGAGTTTTTTTTCAAAATCGTAGATCTTCGCTTAGAAAAGAGATAATGGAATGCAGCATTTAACCCTTTAATGCAGAGTCTGTCATATATGAAACGCTTTTTAACCCTTTCAAGGCAGAGGAAAAAGGTTCTCAATATGATTTTGAACGTGCTTTTTCTCATGTTGACGTAGATATTAATCGTAGAAAATTTTTCCATAGTAAAATAATAATAAAAAAAAAATTATATAAAAAAAATAACAAGTAAGAAAGTCTATGTTCGGGTGGAGCCGAACATTAAATACCCGGCGCAAGTATTAAATATATGTTTTTTCATCTTTCCGAAAGCTACCGCTAGATGGTAAGCCGGGGTGTATCAATTTTGAGTAAATTAGCGCACTTTAATTTCGAAATATTGCAGTTTCAAGCATTTCTGAAATTTACCGTTATATGAAAAGCGGCCGTAATTTTAGTCCGATTTCAATATTTTTCAACGTTTTTCTTTATGTGGCAAGCACAATAACCATACCGAGTTTCATACAAATTGGTAGAACGGTTACCGATATACATATATGTGATCATAA
>NW_023458568.1:10604101-10609211 GCF_013731165.1 Rhagoletis pomonella | reverse complement strand
TGCGGAAGCTGGAAATACAAAAGAACAACAATTGGTTCGTGAACAAACCGAACGTCAAATTTCCCGAAGAGGTAAGGTGGCTACTATCGCTGGGGAAAAAGTTCACATTACCAACAACAAGGACAAGTTTCTCACCAATACTCACTATAGCAGAAATGGAACAAATAATCATGGGGATAAAAAACGAAAAGGAGAAAGAAACAGCGAGAAATAAGTTGAGCAACAGAATTCTACTGTTCAAACGGAATATTAAACACAACTCTGCCGAAAAATTCATTTTAGCTGCATTTAACCAAACAAAGGCGTTTCTGAGATCCCACAAAAACATTGTTATAACAGATGCTGACAAGGGCAATAGGACAGTAGCAATGTACGAAACGGAATACATTGAAAAGATAAACAAATTACTAGAAGACAAAAACACATACAAAACTTCAAGAACAGACCCAACGAGCACTCTGCAGAGAATAAACAATAAAATAGTTGATGAGCTCTACAAAGCAAAACACATAAACAAAAGGGAAAAGCAGCTTCTCACCAGCACCGCAGCTGCAGCGCCAAGGCTATATGGCCTGCCGAAAATTCACGAACTGCAAGTTCCTTTACGCCCCATTGCTTCGTCAGTCATGGTCCCCTGTTACAAGTTATCCAAATATGTCGGAGAAATACTCAAGCCATTGATTTCAGAGAGATACAATGTGAAGAATGCGTTTAACTTGAAAGAGAGATTAACGAATATAAGTGTATGTGATGAAGATGTTTTAGTGTTGTTCGATGTCATTTCCTTGTTTACGAATATACCGACAATGTTAGCCACAAAAATTATTAGGAAAAAGTGGGACCAGATACAACGGACAACCAGCATTCCAAAACACAAATTCCAACAAATTCTTGACTTCTGCCTTAAAGATAATAACTACTTCATGTGCAATAACAAACTATACACCCAAACATTTGGAATGCCAATGGGCAACCCCCTCTCACCGACAATTGCCGACATCATTATGGACGACCTTCTGGACAACACCATCTCGGAGCTGAAACAACACTTCAACATTGGCATCAAGTTTATCGACAAATATGTAGACGATATTTTTGCAATAACAAACCGCAACGACGTAAATACAATTCTAGAGACGCTAAACAAATACCGCCCAAAACTTCAGTTTACCATGGAAATGGAAGAAAACGCGAGCATACCTTTCCTTGATGTCCGTATACACAAAAACAACAACAATATTGTTCTAAACTGGTACTCGAAACCAACGTCGTCTGGACGCCTGATCAATTATCTCTCCTCCCAACCAAGAAAAAATAAAATCAGCACCGCGAAAAATCTTACACACAAAATACTGACGATAAGCGACCAAAAATTTCACGAAGTCAACATCGAGAAAATACACAGCATTTTGAAAAGCAACAATTATCCCAACCACCTGATACGCGAACTAATAAAACAAGAAACAATGCGAATAGGAAATCAGCAAAATAAAACGCCAACCACAGCAACAGCAAATACACCAAAGAAGTACTACAGCGTCACTTACATCCCCAAGCTAAGCGAAAACTTTGATCACAGCACATTAAAGGAACAAAATATAACTCTCGCCTACAAAACAAATAACACGTTAGCTAGAATCTACACAAGAACAAAAAGCCCACTAGACATACAGCAACAAAACAACGTTGTTTATGAAATAAAATGTAAGGGCAAAGAGAACGAAAACTGTGGTAAAGTGTACATAGGGACAACAAAACGCGCATTAGGTGTTCGCATAGCCGAACATCAAACAGATATAAGGAAACAAAAACACAGCACAGCCCTATCACAGCACATATTAAACAGCGGCCACACAGCTGATTTCACTAACACTAGGATTATTGACAAGGAAAAGAGGGAAATGACGAGATACACTTTGGAAAGCTTAAGAATATTAGAAAAAAGGGAGAATACGATCAACAAAAAAGAAGATACGGACAACATCGCGGCCGCCTACATGTTATGCATATCAAAATAAACAATTTCGTAATGACAAGACTACCATAGAGAGTGGTACTGATTATGTGTATATGTATTAATATTAAGTTTAAAGCAAATGTTTAATATTATTGTGAGTATATGTTCTTTGCATTAGTCCATAATTGTTGTCTTTGTTTTTACAAACACAGGTATGCCAACTTGTATTATTCATTTTAACATCTTTTGGCTTTTTTCCTTGTATTTCTTTGTTGGATTTAATAAACATAGTCGCCCCTGAGGATGCTGGAAATTTCAGCGAAACGTTGGGCAACGAAGGTGGAATAAGTGTTTTATTTGCACCATTAAATAATAGATCACACCAGCCTGCAAGTGTACCAAAAATA
The DNA here is from genome assembly GCF_013731165.1 of Rhagoletis pomonella. NCBI lineage: Eukaryota > Metazoa > Arthropoda > Insecta > Diptera > Tephritidae > Rhagoletis > Rhagoletis pomonella. The sequence goes on along the minus strand of NW_023458568.1, from coordinate 10,606,847 downwards.
TGTTTTAAGTTATAATTTGTTTCTTAATTTTGTTTTTATTAATGCTAAATCAAAAAATTTGCGCTCAGCTGCTGCGGAACTATGAGGCAGACTAAAAATGTTATGAACAAAATCACACAATTCTCCAAAGTCCGCTTCACCCAATCCATTTTTAATCAAACTTACTTGATCCCAAAAACGTTCTATATTGGTATAGTTTTTGAAGTTACCTTCTCAGCCTGAAATTGCGAAATTGAAATTCAATTATGTCTACATCATTTACCATTGCAGGAGATTGGTCGAGTAGCGGCAAAATTGATACATCAGTATCAGTATCTAATATTATTTTCATGTGCTAAATGCTATGATTAAAGTTTTGTTACCTTTCCATATTTTTGCCAGCCACTTTAATATTGGTCAGCGAGTAATTGAAATTAGCAAGAAACCGCGACATTTTTTGAAGCGTGACGGATGATTAGCCAATGCCATAATTGAAGACGTCGACGATCGTCAGCGCATCAGTAACATGGCTGACTATGGCCGTATCGTCACTTTTACTGACGATGACGATATTCAACATAGGGCGGAATATTCATCAATTAAATAGAAAAAATTTAAAACGCGAAAATATTTTTTAGCAAAAAAACAAAACCGACTTCAATTCTCATGTAAAACTTTAAGATCGGATTCTCTCGGATCTAAGAGAAATTAGGATGGGACCAGGAGCGCAACCAGGAATATATTTTGGGAGGGGTTTATACTTTGTTACATAAAATTAGCAAAGAACTCAAACATTTGTAACCGACTTCGAAAAAGGGGGACCACGTGAACGGATTTCACATCCTCAAGGGTCGTCCCGTAATTTCAAAATTACTTGTTTAATAGAAACACAAGATGCGCTCAACTTTCAAAAGTTATCAAAAAACTAAAGAAAAAAGTTTTAATGTTCATTTTCCTCGATTTCTAATTTCTGGTTTTCGATTGAGATGGTGACTTTTCACGATTGCCTAATTTTTTTAATATTTCGAATACCGAAAAAATTAAATGAACTTTCATTTTTATTATCCTTGTGTCCTTGTGTGTGTCAGTGGTAAACTCTTTTAGGCTGTAAAGTGTAAAAAAACAACAGTAAGTTAGTATGCATTGCATATTTTTAGGACAATTCGCATTCGCATTCATTCGCAGTTAAACTTTTAAGAGCTCTCACGAAAAACGAAAAAAAATGACGCACAAGAATTCCATTTCTTCCAATTTTGTTCTATCAAAATTTCTTAAATCAGTTTGCATCATGATACTAAAAAGAAGGTAGTTTCATTGTCACTTTTCGGATGCCATATTAACTACCTGACAATTAAGCAGATTGTGACATTTCGTGCTGCCATACCCATGATACAAAAAAGAAGGTAGTTTCATTACTACTATTTTTTGATTAGAAAGCAGATTTTTGACATTTCTCCAGATGCAAACATTAAGCCACATTGAAATTTTTTGAGAGGGGGGATTTTCTTTTAAAAATTTGGGATTTAATAAAAGAGTAAAATTTACATACAAAAAATAGCAAGTTCATGTGTTTGATAATCGAATTTGAATGTTTTTCTCAAGCGTTTTAAAGATCCTTTGAATAATATCGATGTGCAGAGATGAAGTAATAAAATAAAATCCAGTTTTGAAACATTTATTTATTAAAAAGCTTTTTTTTTCATTTTATTTTAAACAATATAAATAAATTTACATAACAAAACTCTTTTTTAATAGTCCGAAGAAGATGTATTGATACATATTTCGTCATTAAAGCATAGTCCGAAACAGGCTTCGGAGAAGGTTGTATGGGCTCATTGCCTCACAATTAAACGTGAAGTGAAGTATCCAGAAGTAATTCAGGATACAAAGCTGTCGTGTAAATCTAACGTGGAACACAAAACCTCTAAAGAATTGGCAGTATTTTGACAATGTAAGCAGGTCTTTGGCAAAACGTGGGGTGTGTCACCATAGGGAATCCTCTGGATTTATACCTCTATGATCAGACCCATAATTATGCGTCAGTGGTATAGTGGAGCAGATTCTCAATCAAGAGCGTGGGAATTCTGCTTGCTAAACTTCAAACAACTACTGCCGTGTGCTGTCCTGAAGCTTTCTCTACAATACGTGGCGCTGCTCTTGATGCACTGCTGCACTTACCGTCACTTTGTGTCTTCATACGAGGGAAAGCTTTCAAATTTCAATTTTTCGGCAGAGTTGTGTTTAATATTCCGTTTGAACAGTAGAATTCTGTTGCTCAACTTATTTCTCGCTGTTTCTTTCTCCTTTTCGTTTTTTATCCCCATGATTATTTCTGTATTCATATGGAAAAGTAGCTTATGTCGAAAGGCTGGCTTTAGTATAAATCGGCATTCGCAGCATACGATTGCGAATGACTCACTGGCGGTAAGCCGTTGAACAACTTTTAGCAAATAAACGTGGATGAAATAGTTCCGATACTAGCAAGTCAATATTCTTATTAAGTCTCATCAAAAAATTCCTTGCCGTTTAAAAAATAAAGGGATTGCCGCATTATACTAAAGCCAACCTTTCGACATAAGCTACTTTTCCATACGAACACAGATTTGTTCCATTTCTGCTATAGTGAGTATTGGTGAGAAACTTGTCCTTGTTGTTGGTAATGTGAACTTTTTCCCCAGCGATAGTAGCCACCTTACCTCTTCGGGAAATTTGACGTTCGTTTTGTTCACGAACCAATTGTTGTTCTTTTGTATTTCCAGCTTCCGCA
>NW_023458568.1:10598039-10604001 GCF_013731165.1 Rhagoletis pomonella | reverse complement strand
TATCTGGCAAGCACAATAACCACACCGAGTTTGGTACAAATTGGTAGAACAGCTACCGATATACATATATGTGATCATAAGTGGGCGGTGCCACGCCCATTTTCCAAAATTTTACCAGAAACGTATTTCTTGGTAAAGAGTTGTTGCAAGCATCAATTTTAAATAAATTAGCTTTAATATTTACTTTTAAATTACCGTTATATGGGATGTGGGCGTGGTTATTGTCCGATTTTTTTAATTTTCATCCATTTAGTATGTTGTACCAAGGCCAACAATTGGTCCAAGTTTGGAAGAATTGGTGGTGATATACACATGTAACCATAAGTGGGCGTGGCTACGCCCATTTTCCAAAAATTTATAATTTTCCTATTTTTTCGTCTAAAAATTGTTGTAAATATCAATTTTGAGTGAATAATCTTCAGTAGTTACTAAAATATCGCAGTTTTCGTATTTCCGAAAATTACCATTATATGGGATGTGGGCGTGTTTATTGTCCGGTTTTGCGGCCATTGAGTTTGCTGTATCAAGGCCAACAACTGTGCCAAGTTTGGAAGAAATTGGTGCAGCGGTTACCAAGATATACACATGTAACCATAAAATTAAATTTAAATTTAAATTTATAATATTCTTATTTTTCGTCTGAAAATTCATTCAATTTCAATTTTGAGTGAATTATCTTCAGTAGTTACTAAAAGATCGCAGTTTTCGTATTTCTGGAAATTACCGTTATATGGGAAGTGGGCGTGGTGACAGTCCGATTTCGCCCATTTTCAATACCAACCTACCTTGGATTAACGGAAACCTACATACCAAATTTCGTTGAGATATCTCAATTTTTGCTGGAGTTATCGTGTACACGGACGGACGTTATGTGAACAAAATTAATATACCCTTGTGCACAAGTGCGCTCGGGTATAAAAATAAATAAAAAGTACGTTGAAAGCATATTGAGAACCATTTTGCCTCTGCCTTGAAAGGGTTAAAAAGCGTTAAATGTTGCACTTTCGTAAAGATATCGACCAGTATAACCATTTTTGTTATATACATTTTTTTGTGAAAGCTGATAGTTTACGAGTTATTAGAGTTTAAAGGTAGCTTTTCTTTTTCCTATCTGGCCACTCGGGTACAGCATCCAATGTCCCAAGAATCGAGTCTTAAGATAAAATAAAGAAAAATCTTTCAGAAACAGTGCTAATGGTGTATTAAATATAGTGCTTTCTAGTGGACTGGGAGCCAAAATCCAAAATTAAAAAAAGTGACATTTTGAATGGTATTTTGAGGGTTAAGTTATTATTGTTGTAACTTCTCTATAGTTTTCCTATATTATATGATCATTTATCTTCACGATATCTTCCTCAGCCCACATGCTCCTTCTGCAACACTGCCAACTTAACCACACGTCACATCCTACTGCATTGCTCAGGTACATGCACAAAAACGTTCGAAGACGCACACCCGCTCAATGTCCTCTCCATCCCATCTGAATCAAATATCTTATTAATGTCTAACTTTCTTAAATCTTGAAACATCTTTCATCTAATATAAATACACATTACGTTTACATATATTACCCCTTGACTAAGCCGATAGTCATGGTAGCTAGTGCTATTATATTAATTTTGTAATATTAATTAATAAAATAATAATAATAATAACAACGTCCCTTACAGTAGCTACACACGACGAGCATATCCGCGCACATGCGCGGCTTGCGGGTCATGCTCGTCGTTTGTAGGGCGGTTTGCGAGCATGCGCGCCAAAAATCAAAAAATTTTGATTTTCAGCGAGCATGCTCGTCGTTTGTAGCGTGGTTTGCGAGCATCGCATTGGAAACAAAAACAACAACCTCACTTTGTGTTGATGCTTGCAGTGTGCACATCGCGGATAAATGCATCCAAGCCATGTGCGTTAATTGAATTTTTGATAAATGAGGCTAAATTACTATATGTATATGTATGTACATACATATTAGTAAAATATAAATAAATTTAAGTAACACATACATAAAAAACCCTAAGTCATAAGTATTTCAATTGCATCATCCGCGTCTTTCCTTTCCATGTTTACGCTTTGAGTACAAAATCACTTATGAGCCGCTCGCCGTTTGTAGCAAACGACAGCCAGCATGTTGGCGCACATGTGCGCGGATATGCTCGTCGTGTGTAGCTACTGTTAGCTAATCTGATCGTTGTTGTTGTTGCTAAATTTTGGTTATTCGTACGCAATTTATATGTTTGTTATATATATATTAGAACCAGTGTTGCCGCGCCGTCCCAAGAAAATGTATCACCGACCAAGCCAAAAATGTATCCATTTTTCTTTTTTTACGTATCCATCTCATAATTTGTAAGACATAAAGACATAATTTAACCCATCCTAAGGACTTGGAATACGTGTATATATATTTTTATATTTCATAAAATCAAACATTTGTTATTTCAATTTATAAATAATATTTTTTATGCATAAGTATTTTGCAAAGTAAGTATAATAAATAGTAATTAATATGTTACATTTGTACCTGTACACTCTAAAAAGTGTGTGTAAAACTACTACTGAAAAGTATCTATTTTTCAACAGGAATCTGTATAAATATACATACGTATAAGATGTTCAGGATTTGATTTTGAACTTGAGATCTTTAAAATATACACATGAAATGTTTAAAGTTGCAAAAATTTTTAAACTAAAAGTACATTTCCTACAAATAATAAACATTATGGGCTTACATTTACTCTATTTTAAACATTTTATGTGTTATTTTGCTCTCTGCGACAAATTTGGTATGTTAAAGTAAACAGGCAGTGTTTAATTTTATTACGCGGTGTGCCAATTTGCACACATTAAAAGAGGAAAATAGTTACCTCTTAGGCCCCGTTTTTCAGTGCCAGTTTAAAATTAGATTAAGTAAACTGAGTTTAAATTGAACAGCTGGCTGGCTTTGATTGGCTGATCTTAGTTTAAACCAGTCAGATCGGGCGTGCACTGAAAAACTGGCCCTTAATATGCGCAGATAAACAAAAAAAATTAGAGTGTATTTAAAGTATTTTCAGTAAAATTCATAAAAATTTCCTTAAATAAATCAAATTTTGTTTTTTAAACAATGTATTTAATTTACATTGAGATCTGCTTTCTTTTTAAATTAACAAATGAAAATATGTGATATGAAATAGATATATTTACTTTATATATGTATATATTAAGATCTTGCTTAAAGCATCTTTTTTAGCTAACTAAACAATTGCGCCTCACACTGCTTTGGTGAGATTTCTTCATATGTTCATTGCTTCGTTCACAAAAAATAAAATGCTATTATTTCACGCTTAAGTAGCGATGTTTAAAACATTTAAAAATTGTCATTAATGAAAATCGAGTTTTTAACGAAAAAAACTTTATAGAAAATATAAAATTTTGGCCTATTTAAAAAAGTATCCACATTTATACTGATCGTAAAAAATAAGTATCCCGCAAAAATTCGTCTAAAAATGTATCCAATTGGATCTATTTAGATCCAAACGGCATCCCTGATCATCTCCTAGCGACGCTCACTTACGCTCACCGATCGGCCATGGTCATTCATGACTGAACGAGCAAGCTAATAAATGTTACGAATGTGGTGAATGTTGCGCAGGCAGTCATGTGGCCAGCGATGCCTGTTGGTGCGGCAGGCAGCAAGCGCTTGGCAATAATGATTAGATGCTTTTCATATTTTTTTTTTGTAATGAGACATGGATACGAAAAATGTTGCTACCTACATACATACATATATATGTACGTATGAATGTACTTTAGACTATGCTGAAAATATATTAGGGGTATTCTCTGAGTCTTGCAAAGCCCTTGCATGGTGCACAGATTGCACGGATTGCACGGTAAAAACCGGTTTTCGTATGGGACAGCTTTGCAAACCGTGCAATCCGTGCACCGTGCAAGGGCTTTGCAAGACTCAGAGAATACCCCTAATGAAAGTATTACGTTTACCTGCACTGGCCTTACAATTACCTAATTTTACAACCTTTTATTTATTTTGCTCATCTCGCAGAACAACGAAAATGGCTATCAATTTATGTATTTATATAGATAATTAGATAACATTCGGTAAAAATTTCGCTTGCAGTAATTTCTACATGGTAAGCGCTCCGCCAATATTTGGTTTCATAGGGATTCGGATACCTTCCTCATTGAAGTAGTAAAGAAAATTCGCTTAAGTACCTTTTTCGGTTACGTGCACAAGTTTTTCGTGCAAAGAAGGATGTGCAGCTAAGCAAAATATACTGTATTTCCATACCCCGTATACCATATATATATACACGTATTTTTTTTAAACAAACCTTGCAGAGGACTTATTTAATTTGAATATTTATTTATTGCGCAGAGAATTTGGAATAACTTTGGAAACAAAATAAAAATATAAAGGTGAAATAGTGACATTAAAACCATGTTTTTAATTGTAATTATATATAATTGTATTTATATATACAAAAATCAGTCTTCTTGGCAATAAAGGAGCAATGACGAAAATAAAGGAAAATTCACATGCATATCCATGATGCAATAATGAATGGTGTTGTATGTTGTGACAGCTCGAATTCGAACTACCTTAGCTCAATATTGTATTTTGGAAGTACAAGAAAAACGGGAAGAAAAAAGCCTTTTAGTGGAATAAGTACTAAATTTTATACCTTCTAAACAGCGGCCTAGGGGAAATTTGAGCCTATTTTGTGGCCAAACGTCAATTTCTTGACTTGCTTGAAATTAATTTTTTTCTTTGTCTTATCTTACAGAGAATACTCCAGAGTAAAAAACTGTATACTCTGTTTTTCGATAAATTGACTTACCGTTGACAGATAGCTTTGAAATTTTCTGTAAACGAAATATGTGTAGCTTGATTTTGTGCCACTTTCAAATGCGTGTATCTCGTAATCTATTTGCTGCTTTTCAAAAGTGAAAAGTGGAAAGAAAGAGTGACGGCTAGCAGAATATTTACCAATGAAAACTTGTATTATAGTTTAAAGGTTGCGCCAAAGAAACGTCCGCATTTAAGTGATTTAAAAACGTTTAAAGAAAACTCATCATAAATCGGTAGAATAGTTCCTGTTCTCTTATATCCCCATAATCTTATACTGCGATTTTGTGCGATGTTAAAGAAACTATAATTTTTCTTAGGTACTTGGTACAAAGTCATGAGTTTTATGAAATAATTCACGGTGTTATGATTTAAAAGTTGGAAAAACACCTGTCAGATAAAAAAGAGAAAGTTTTAAACGTAAGGTCAGTGGAGGATTCGAGTCGATATTTAGAATAGAACGTACGAGGCATCTGTTTTTTGGGTTGGGGTCCACTGGACCCCGTCTGACCATTACGCTATTTATTGGAGGTATGACCATTACGGGTTAATTTTTGCGCGGCAAGGCCACTACTTCTACTCCTTGGCTGCACTGGGCCAAGTTTTAAATTGATATCTCAACTTTTAGAATTTTGGCCACAAAATAGGGTCAAATTTCCCATAGTGCAGCGTGCCAGTTACACTGTGAGACAAATGGTAGGGGTCAGTAGTCGGGAAGGGTTCAAACTACCGGGGAAAGTTATATCGGTAAAAAAGAAGTTATGCGAGTCCCGGCGTTTCGCTGGGTCACGTCTAGGAATCGAGATATATCGATTTGAAGATAGTAACTATCATATAGGGGAAATTGTTACCTTTGGTGGTCTTTTTTTGACATATCTCGAGAACCATTAGTCCGATTTTGCTCAAACAAATTTAGAAAAATTAAAAATTACAATTCCTTTAATCTGTTAATATAACGTTTTTCTATATAATCAACAGTTGTGCCGGTAAAAATAAATGTATGAAGAAAAAAAATATTTTTTGCCTAAAATATTAAATTTTTTTGTTTTTTAAATTCATAAAAAATCCAAAACGGAAAAAAGGCAAGTCGTATTATTTTCACGCAAAGTCACATAA
>NW_023458568.1:10596613-10597939 GCF_013731165.1 Rhagoletis pomonella | reverse complement strand
CCCCAGCGATAGTAGCCACCTTACCTCTTCGGGAAATTTGACGTTCGGTTTGTTCACGAACCAATTGTTGTTCTTTTGTATTTCCAGCTTCCGCATCTGTTGTTTTATTAGTTCGCGTATCAGGTGGTTGGGAAACAAGAAACAATGCGAATAGGAAATCAGCAAAATAAAACGCCAACCACAGCAACAGCAAATACACCAAAGAAGTACTACAGCTTCACTTACATCCCCAAGCTAAGCGAAAACTTTGATCACAGCACATTAAAGGAACAAAATAAAATCTCGCCTACAAAACAAATAACACGTTAGGTAGAATCTACACAAGAACAAAAAGCCCACTAGACATACAGCAACAAAACAACGTTGTTTATGAAGTTAAATGTAAGGGCAAAGAGAACGAAAGCTGTGGTAAAGTGTACATAGGGACAACAAAACGCGCATTAGGTGTTCGCATAGCCGAACATCAAACAGATATAAGGAAACAAAAACACAGCACAGCCCTATCACAGCACATATTAAACAGCGGCCACACAGCTGATTTCACTAACATTAGGATTATTGACAAGGAAAAGAGGGAAATGACGAGATACACTTTGGAAAGCTTAAGAATATTAGAAAAAAGGGAGAATACGATCAACAAAAAAGAAGATACGGACAACATCGCGGCCGCCTACATGTTATGCATATCAAAATAAACAATTTAGTAATGACAAGACTACCATAGAGAGTGGTACTGATTATGTGTTTTTGTATTAATATTAAGTGTAAAGCAAATGTTTAATATTATTGTGAGTATATGTTCTTTGCATTAGTCCATAATTGTTGTCTTTGTTTTTACAAACACATGTATGCCAACTTGTATTATTCATTTTAACATCTTTTGTTTTTTCCTTGTATTTCTTTGTTGGATTTAATAAACATAGTCGCCCCTGATGATGCTGGAAATTCCAGCGAAACGTTGGGCAACGAAGGTGGAATAAGTGTTTTATTTGCACCATTAAATAATAGATCACACCAGCCTACAAGTGTACCAAAAATATATTCTACAAACTGATCGCTACAAAAACCAAAAAAAAGACGCTCAAAGTTGCTAGAAATTTAAAAACAATTTTTTTAGTTTAAAATAGTTTAATTAATTCATTGAATTTTTTTCAAAGTTTTATAAATATACATAAATACTTACATATTAATTAAAAAGAAAAATAAGGAAAACAATCAGTTATAAAATACAAACAAAAATTTTAATATATTTTAATATATTACTCATATATACTGATCTATTATTTTTATTGCCCAAATAATAGACATAAGAACGATTATAAGAAA
>NW_023458568.1:10592287-10596513 GCF_013731165.1 Rhagoletis pomonella | reverse complement strand
TTGCCAACTGTTTTAAAAACTAAAGTTAAAGGAATAAGAAAATTTAAATACACTGTAAGACAAATGGTAGGGGTCAGTGATCGGGAAGGGTTCAAACTACCGGGGAAAGTTATATCGGTAAAAAAGAAGTTATACGGGTCCCAGCGTTTCGCTGGGTCACGTCTAGGAATCGAGATATATCGATTTGAAGTTAGTAACTATCATATAGGGGAAATTGTTACCCTTGGTGGTCTTTTTTTTGACATATCTCGAGAACCATTAGTCCGATTTTGCTCAAACAAATTTAGAAAAATTAAAAATTACAATTCCTTTAATCTGTTAATATAACGTTTTTCTATATAATCAACAGTTGTGCCGGTAAAAATAAATGTATGAAGAAAAAAAATATTTTTTGCCTAAAATATTAAATTTTTTTGTTTTTTAAATTCATAAAAAATCCAAAACGGAAAAAAGGCAAGTCGTATTATTTTCACGCAAAGTCACATAACCTTTAAGCAAAATGAGACATAGGTCATGAAAATCGATGGACGCGTTTCGCTTTTATTCACAATTAAGTGAAGGTATCTCATTTTGACAAGAATATTGATTTTATGTTTCAATGAATTTGGATAATATTTAACACTTTTTTCCGTTTTGGATTTTTTATGAATTAAAAAAAAAAAATTTTAATTTTTAGGCAAAAATAATTTTTTTTTTCTTCATACATTTATTTTTACCGGCAAAACTGTTGAGTATATAGAAAAACGTTATATTAACAGATTAAAGGAATTGTAATTTTTAATTTTTTTAAAATTTGTTTGAGCAAAATCGGACTAGTGGTTCTCGAGTTATGTCAAAAAAAAGACCAGCAAAGGTGACAATTTCCCCTATATGATAGTTACTAACTTCAAATCGATATATCTCGATTCCTAGACTTGACCCAGCGAAACGCCGGGCCACGTATAACTTGTTTTTGACCGATATAACATTTCCCGTTCGTTTCATCCCATCCCGATTTTGACTGTCGCATAGTGTTATCACAACAGGTATATATATGGCTTGGTAGTTTCATAAATTTTTAGATAATTAAAATAATAAAATTAGGAATGTTTCTATTCACAGGAATATGATAATATGCTTTAAAATTTTTAAGGTGATGTATAACCAGCTAGAACAGTGTGACTTATATAATCCCTTATATGCGCCATATCACTAAGAAAAGTATCCCTTATGAATTTGAAATCTTTCCCTTATATTGTACAGGCCAAATAGAGAAATTCATTTATGTGTGATATTTTGTCCCCCTCTTTCATATGGGCTTCTCGTGCGCATACATCAGATTTGACAGCTGTTGACCATACCAATAACACAGTGCTTCAAAAAAGCATAAAGTAGTAATACCTGGGAAGTTATGTATATTTTCTGGTAGGTCTTTTCGAGTAAAACCAGAATCGAAATATGAAATTTGCCTAACACCCCCAAAATCTGGATTTTACGTTAAAAACCGGGTTTTCGTACTTTTGCGCACTTATAAGCCTGTAACTTAGTTCATTATGAACCGAGTTCCGGTTTATTGACGGGTTAAAAAAAAAGAAACTTGAGCCTTTCGAACGATGTATACTTGAGTAAAGAAACACAGATCTCCAAACCAAACACATTTTTTTTTTACTTTTTTCACCTGTTTTCAACTTTGGTGAGGTTTTTACGAACTATTTTATAAGAAAACCATTCTAGTCCTAGATTGATTGTAAAACTAAATTTAAAAACGAGCAAAACGAGTGTTCACTTTCAAAAGTCGGATGGAAGTTTATTGAGTTATCAAACTTTATATGAAAACAAAATTTTTGCAAAAATATTATTTTTGACTATACTACTCAAAAATGTTTTCTTGACCGTTTTTTTCTTAATTAAGCATCATCAGTTTCTCGTTGTAGAATATTCTGAAATCCTTTTTATACCCAAGCGCACTTGTGCACAAGGGTATTATAACTTTGTTCAAACAGCGGTTGTTTGTAACGGCCAAAACGAATCGAGACAGATATAGACAAATGTATACAGAAATGATCACAATGAAAAAATAAATCAATTAAGCGGCGACTGTCTGTCCATCCGTCCGTCCGTCTGTGCACACGATAACTCGAGTAAAAATTGAGATATCTTAACGAAACTTGGTATGCGTACTTTTTTCAGCGTAGGACGGATGGTATTAAAAATGGGCAAAATCGGGCAATAACCACGCCTACCTCCCATATAACGGTAGTTTTCAGAAATACGAAAACTGCGATAATTTGGTAACTAGTTAAGCTTAGTCACTCAAAATTGATATTTACAAGGATTTTGAGACGAAAAATAATAATATTATAAATTTTTGGGAAATGGGTGTAGCCACGTCCACTTAAGATTACATCTGTAGATCTCGGTAACCGCTCCACCAATTTCCCCCAAACTTGGCATGGTTCTTGGCCTTATTATTTTTGTGATTTTATTTTTTCCCCGAAACGTTTTTTAATTGTAGCTATTTCTCGGTGAAAGTGTTCGCCTTGTTCATCACTGAACTGGCCCAAATTATGTGGGCAGAAGTCCAAATGCAAATGAAGGAAATGAATTTATATCGACATGTTTAACCCCATTCCACCGTAAGCATTCACAAATTCGTTCACCACCGTGACGTAGTCGTTGTTGTTGTTGTTGTTGTTGTTGTTGTTGTTGTTGTAGCGGCTACAACAACCCCGCCCAGGTCGGTTGGTATCTCTGTCGTTGTCGTCAAGTTCCACTAACGGCAGCCCTAGGAAGCGTGCAGCTTCTGCGGGGTTGGTCCACAGGGACACGGCCGTTAGGGTTGTCGGGTTTTCCGGGCATGCGAAGAGATGTTTCGAGTCATGTGGGGTCTCTCCGCATGCCGGACACTCATTTGGCACATCCTCATTCAATCTACTCAGGTAGGAGTTTAACCTGCTGCAGTAGCCGGAGCGAAGTTGTGCTAGTGTCGTTCGCGTCTCCCGAGGCAGATGAAGCTCCGTCTCGTCTGTGTCCGGGGGCGGTATGCCTAGAACGGCATTCACAGGTCTAGAGTCTACATAACTCGAGACTCCCTGTGAATGCCGTTCAGGGCCAGTCGGTAAGCTGTCGGGTCCAGAGGTTGCTTCATGAACCTCTGGACTTCGTCCGTCAGTTCATATAGATGCCTCCTGACGTGCCTAGGCGAGGGCTCCTCTGCAAGCAGCTATCTGTTTGGGTGGCCACTTCTGTGGCTCCCGACCAGGAACTGCTTGCAGAGCATGATGTTGTGCTCCTTTACGGGGAGCATTTGCACCTCGCCGTGAAGATGGTGTTCGGTCGACATCAGGAGGCATCCTGTCGCTGTCCTGAGTGCGGTGTTCTGTGCAGTCTGTAGCTTCGTCCACTGCGTCCTACTAGTCCCCGGCGACCACACTGGCGCTGCGTAGTTCAAAACCGGCCGGCCTACTGCCTTGTATGTTGCCAGCAACGTTTCTTTGTCTTTGCCTTGTTTCGGCTCTGTACTTTATTGACAATAGCGGTTGCGTGCGCAGAGAAGGACGCGACGTAGTCGTCGCTTCTGTGGCTTCCAACGAAATTATTGCATAGCGCTACAGAACACTTCCATGCATGTTTTTCTACAGAGCTTAGCTTGTTCAAAAAGCTCACTTCGCTCATAATTTTACGAATTTGAGGTCCTATGAAAAAACTTAAAATTCTTGGAAGAGATAGAACCGACAAAAAAGTATTAGATGAGGGAATAAAAAATTAATACCTCCTTTTATTTTGGCTTCACTTAATTTTGGGAACACCACTTTAAGATGACAAAAAGCGTTCCTCTTTGCATCCAATTTTTTTACAATTAACAGATGGATTGCATGAAAAAAAAAATCGGTTTTCCTATGGGACAGCTTTGCAAACCGTGCACCGTGCAAGGGCTTTGCAAGACTAGGATTAAATGCAGCGGTGGTAGGCAGCGTTGCCAGGTTGACGTTTTTAACGTCATTTGGACGTTTTTGTTACCCTGTTGAAGTTCGGACGTTTTTTGTGTAAAAAATTACGTTTTTTAACTTCCCAGTAATTTTTCTCTGTTCTAAATCTTGTAAGTAGAACTGATTTTGAATTATTTTCTTAATAAATCTTTACAAGCTTTGTTTTTTGCAGCAGCTTCTTCAAAAGATATTTATTCTTTGGACACAGATAGTGATAGAACTTTTTAGAAAAGAATCGATACTAGTACTCATATAGAA
>NW_023458568.1:10580967-10592187 GCF_013731165.1 Rhagoletis pomonella | reverse complement strand
ACCATTAAATAATAGATCACACCAGCCTACAAGTGTACCAAAAATATATTCTACAAACTGATCGCAACAAAAACCGAAAAAAAATATAACTTAAAACTTTAAATAATATAATGTTAATAATATATATAATGTAAAAAACAAAATCGTTACAAAAACTGAATTGGCATATTTTCTTGACAAAGATGAATAAACTCCACTAAATTTCCCGATGTTGGTCCATTTTTTACCATTTGGTAAATTTTTTGGTCCGAAAAATAAATTGGAAATGGCAACCGTGGTCTTCGAGTGTCTTCTGCAAATCGATAAATTGTTTTTGTGATGATTTCATTTTAGTTTTTTTTACAAAACCTCTGTGAACGCTAAGCATACCTAAACCTAAATTCAAGTACAAACTAAGAAAAAATATAAAAAGATAATAATTATTTTACCTTTTTTCAAAGTAAATGACTGTTTATCAGGCTAACAAAAGTAAAAGTAAGTAAAGCTCCAATGTCCACGCTTACAAAAAAATAAATTAACTTTCGTCAAATACTTTAAGAGAAAATGAGTTTTGAAAAAGATTGCTTAAAAATTTAATCTATATAGTATATAAAAATGAATTGTTTTTCGTATGACCGCGATGCCTGACCAAACGGCTGAACCGATTTCAATTCTGTAAAAAGTACTATTTTGGACCTTCTGTGTGGAAGGTTTTTCGATTAAAAAAAACTTGAAACTTTTTGTTGTTGTTGCCGAAAAATGAAGAATGCTGAGACGTCACGATTTCACAATTTCATACAGTCTTCTGTACATTGAATGTCACTAAACTACTAAACGGCTGGACCGATTTGGTTCATATTTGGAACATTATCAGTACCTTGAAAAGAAATATTTCTACAAAACATTTGCTCGATAGGCGGCGCTGGGGCCAGAATATTCCTAAAAATTACATTTACTTGCTAATTTGGCTCATATTTAGAAAACAATTTAGCCAATTGAAAAGAAATATTTGGACTTGAAACTTACACGATAGGTGGCCCTGTGGCCGAGACATCCCCAAAAAATATTTTACGCAAAGAGAAGGATATCTACTATATATTTGTGGAAGTATGTATGTATGTATGTATGTATGTATGTGCCAGGTTGCAGTCTAAACGGACAGACAGAATCGAACAAACTTTTTACAGAGTATTGCCATTACACCTGGGCCTATAATAGGGGGAAAAAATTGGAACCCGACAAGGGGGCGTGGCACCTCCCATAGGCGTGAAATTTTTAATCAGCCATAACTTCCAGACCATAAGTCACATGAACTTGAAACTTGCTATGATGACATGTCAATGGTAGATGCTTAGGCGGGTATATATAATCGAGTTTGTAAAAGGGGCGTGGCACATCCCATAGACGTGGAATTTTTTATCAGCCGTAACTTCGGAGCCATAACGAACTTGAATTTTGGTATGCAGACATATCAACGGCCTTATAGGAGGGTATATATAAACGAGTTTGCAAAAGGGGCGTGGCACATCCCGTAGGCGTGGAATTTTTTATCAGCTATAACTTCGGAACCATAAGTCCCACAAACTTGAAATTTGGTATGCACACATATCAATGGTAGATGCTTATACGAGGTTATATATAAACGATTTTGTAAAAAGGGCGTGGCACATCCCATAGGCGAGGAATTTTTATCAGCTATAACTTCGGAACCATAAGTCACACGAACTTGAAATTTGGTATGCAGACATACCAATGGTAGTTGCTTATAGGAGGGTATATATAAACGAGTTTGTAAAAGGGGCGTGGCACTTCCCATAGGCATGGAATTTTTTATCAGCCATAACTTCGGAGCCATATGTCGCACTAACTTGAAATTTGGTATGAAGACATATCAATAGTAGGTGCTTATATGACGGTATACAGGGTGTCCCAGAAGTAACGTGCCAAACTTTAGGGGACGGTAGGTGGGGGGTGAGTCACTGATAAACAAACTTACCTTCATATATTTCTCTATGGGTCCGGGCGAATACTTCACGACCCGGATGTCGACGATTGGGGTATCGCTCTGCATAGAGTCTTTGAGCAGCTCTGGCATTACAGCAAGCTTCACCGTAAATTAGGTGAATATCCGCATATTCATGCGACGTATACTGCGTGTTCTGTCATAGTATTAATAACACAATGTTCGAAGGGTCCAATTTCACAAAATCCACTTTCACTAATTCCGGTAAGTAACACAAAATAATGTCAGGAGCAGGTAATAATGTACCTTTGTACTATTTAGCATGTCATTTGACAGTAACAAGAGCAAATTCAATTTAAATCTATTAAATACATTCTAGCGTGTCTCAGTCCTTTACCCACAAAAGCGGCTATAACTTTTTTTTCTATTCAAAACGGTAAGTGTGGCACCTTTCTGAAATCTTTATTAAATGAGCAATTTTTTTATGTAATGTAAAGTTATAGCTCAGTACATTTTTTTTCACCCGAGATAGTCAAAGTTGGGGAAGAAAATATCAAAAAGTTAAAAATCCAGAAATAGTCCTAATTTTGTGATGGTTCCTTAATATATTTTAACTACATTGCATTTGAGTATGGAGGGGCAACTATCTAGAAGTATTTTACATAAAAAATTTACTAAGTATTGCCCGGTTTGTAGTTGCAGTTAAAGAAAACACATGAAAAGGCACGATTTTTTTTTAAATTCGAAAAAATGTAAATATTTCAAAAACGGTGACACTTTTACCTGAAAATTTTTTGTTTATCAGTGAGCTCACCCCCCACCTACCTTCCCCTAAAGTTTGGCACGTTACTTCTGGGACACCCTGTATATAAATGAGTTTGTAAAAGGGGGCGTGGCGCATGCTATAGTCGTGGAATCCTTTATCAGCTACAACTTCGGAACCATAAGTCCCACGTACTTGAAATGGTAGGTGTTTATAGGAGGGTATATATAAACGAGTTTGTGAAAGGGGGCGTGTCATATCCCATATTCGTTGAAATTTCTATCAGCTATAACTTCGGAACCATATGTCGCGTCATCTTGAAATTTGGTATGCAGTTATATATGTACATATTTGGTAGGTGCTTATAATATGGTCTATATAAATGAGTTTGTAAAAGGCGGCGTGGCGCATCCCATAGGCGTGGAAATTTTTATCAGCTATGTATAATTTCAAAACCATAAGTCACATGAAATTTAAATTCGGTATGCAGACATATCTATTGTAGGTGCTTATAGTAAGGTGTATATGAATGACGCCCGTAGGCGTGTAATTTTTAATCAGCCATAAATTGGGAACCATAAGTCACATGAACTTGAAATTTGGTATTCTGATATAGGTATCTATGGGAGGTGTTCAGAGGAAAGTATATATAAATGGGTTTGTAAAAGGGGGATATACATATATGTATTCATCTATTAGATAACTCGGATGTTTAAAGCTGTGTGTGTTTTTTTAACCTTGCCGTCTTTAGATTGTTTTGAAATGGAAAGATTAAATCGTTTTTTAATCCCGCGATGCTGTTAAACGGAAAAGGTTCATTCATAATGAATAAAACTCCTTCCGAATTAAGCTTTCTACCAGAAAAGTGCAACTATACTAAAACAGCTAATCGAATAGGCAGCTAAACGGAATGTACCGTAGTAGAATAATTTTAGTTTAGAAATTTGATCGTTACCTTAATCCACCAATATTAATAATGGATCAAGATTTGTAGGACAAGTGATGATCAATATATATTAGTTAAAGTACGATAAAGCTAAAAGTAAGGATGCCTTAATGTAAACAAAGAAAATAGTTTGTCTCCTTTAAATTATGCTGAACTGAATATTTGTATTACTGTTTTATATTTTGATTTGTTTACCCCGAACAACGTCGGGTGCTCTGCTAGTCTACATATAAATGTGAATGTCTGTTTGTTTATAACCTTATAACTTCTGACCCGCGGCACAGAATCGCACGAAACTTTGCGCACTTATTTGCCTTTACCCCGAGAAGGTTATAGGAATAGAGAAAAATGGGCTGTCCTGGAAAAGAGGGCGTGGCCCCTCCTATACTAACTAAAATTTTTATGTTGTTTATCTTGAAATATTTGTGGTAGAGGATTGGAACTTGCTGTCGAGATAAATAAAATTAATTCCATACTCAGGGGAATAATTGGCGGTATTGGAAAAGGGGGCGTGGCACCTCCCATAAGCGTGAATTATTTAATGAGCTCTAACTTCGGAACCGTAAGTCACATGAACTTGAAATTTGGTATGCAAACATATCTATGGTAGATGCTTATCTTTAGGTATATATAAATGAGTTTGTGAAAGCAGCCGTGGCAGATAACATAGGCGTGGAATTTTTAGTCAGCCATAACTTCGAAACCATAAGGCACATGAACTTGAAATGTGGTATGCAGACACATTTATCGTGGGTGCTTATAGTAAGGTATATAAATAAGACTGGTGCCTTGTTTATACCTACGCAAGAACCGCATTAACAAAAGGCCAATTTGACCCAATACATATTTCATTCGAGCATTTATACCTATGTCTTTACAGCTCACTCGGTGAAACCGTATTCAAAAGTATACAAAATCTGTTGCTTTATTTCGATATTTCTTTAATAATTGATTTGCGCGATTAACCGAATTGGAAGCGAAAAATAATTCAAATTTATTTTAATAATAATTTAAATTTAAAACGGGCTATATAACTAGCCTATTTTCACTTCTCGTCAAATTAGTGACGTGTTTATACCTGTTTTCTAACCGATACGAGAAATAAAAAAGCGATTTGAAATCAAATTAGAGTCAATACACTTTTGAAATTCAGAGCGTATTGAAATTTAGTTTATGCATCCATTTTGAATCACAGCGAAGTGGATCAAAGCGCTTTATGTGTCGGCATAAACAAGGTTTGTGAAAGGGGGCGGCAAATCCCAAAGGCGTGAAATATTTTCGGAACCATAAGTCACATAAACATGACATTTGGTATGCGGACATATCTAGGTGCTTATGGTGAGGTATATATAACTGAGTTTATAAAAGGGGGCGTAGCACTTAACATAGGCTTGGAATTTTTTATCAGCCATAACTATGGAACTACAAGTCACATGACCCCCTTAATTCCTTCTGGCGTGGGTTGAAACCCGCGGGTAAAAGCTAGTTGCTTATAAAAACCACGATATAAAAATTTGAAGGTAAAACCGCTGAGAGGCAGCTTGAACATTTTTGAAGTTTTCTAACATAACAAAAATATTTTCAAATTTTCAATCTCACAAATACATTCTCACTTTCAGTCTCAAATAATTGAATATTTTCATCTATTTGTGTTTTGTTTTATTTTTATTTGGCCTCATAATTTCAATTTTAGTTGAAAAGCCATTGTACAATAATTACAGGTATTGTCTTCCCAGAGAGCGCATATTCCGATCTGCCTCATTGTTGCCCTCACTAAAAGGTTTCTTCTTCTTCTTTTTTGGCGCTGTAACCGCCTAAGCGATTTTGGCCGAGTTCAGCAAAGCACGCCAGTCGTTTCTCCTCTGTGCCAACTGACGCCAATTGGAAACGCCAAGTGAAGCCAAGTCCTTCTCCACCTGATCTTTCCATCGCAGTGGGGGCCTCCCTCTTCCTCTGCTACCACCAGCGGGTTCCGAGTTGAATAACACCGATTATTTTATCGATAGCAATCTCGATTATTATATCGACAAAAATATCGGGTTTTATATCGATAACAATATCGATCTTCATCCTCATCCTTTTCTTCATATTTATCTTCATTTTTGCATATTCCTCTTCACCTTTACCTTAAAGTGTTTAAATTTGCTTTGATCTTCGTTTTTGCCTGTACCTCTAGGCATCTTTGTTTTTGTTTTTATTCTCAAACCGCTAAACCGCTGAAAACCATTTCCATGTGCATTATTCACCTTGAATTTGACAATTTACTCCCAACCAATCAACTGCCGCTAAAGAAGTTTACTTCGTAAATTCAAGAAATGTTCTTACCCTTTTAGTTACCCTAATTCTTATGTATCTGTCATTGTCTCCATTTTCGTCTTTATCTTCACTTTTGCCCTTTTTTTTTGACTTCATCGTTCTCATTTATTTCTTCATCTTCATATTTATCTTTATTTCAAAGCTTAAGCATAGTACTAAGTTCGCGTTTCACGTGAAATGGCTGTCAAAATCCATACAAATTGCATTGCTGTGAAATATGCGTGAAATTTCACATGCGTCTCATGGCAAAGTAGTACTCAGTTCACGCCGTGAAAACACCGCGCAACATGCTAGCAACATGATGCCAGCAACATTTTTTCACCGCTATTTAAAATGCTCATGTCATTTAAAATTGAGCGAAAAGTGACATTTGTTGAAATTGACAAGCAGTTGAAAAGTTTGAAATTAACAAAACATTGGAAAAAGTAAGCTTATTTAAAATAATAAGTTTAAAACTCTATTAAACTGTTTCGTTTTTATTTGAATAATAGTGGAGAACACAACAGCTACCACAAAAAGGGCAAAAATCCAATTAAATGACGAAGAGAGGAAGAAATTACTGGCGGCTGTTAAAGGATTCCCATGTATTTGGGACAAGCAGCGAAAAGATCACAGTAACCGAAACGCACTTTCCAGCGCTTGGTACAAAATCGCGCAAATTGTCGGTAAACCTGGTAATATCTGAGTAACTATAGTGTAGTGCATTTATTTCCTCATTGCCAACATTTCAGAGGAACCTTGCAAAGCAGCGTGGAAGAGCCTTAGAGACAGCAAGCGGTACTATGCAAACAAGGCAAAAAAATCGGGAAGTGCGTGCGATTTGGAGGATCTCAACTTTGCGAGTGAAGTGACTGAGTTCGAATACTCAGAAGACATGGCGTTTTTAAGCGAAACGTCTTCGCAAAGAGTGTAAGTAAATCTTCTTTATATTGTGTCAGTATATATGTGTGTTAATTTGAATATTATAGAACGTTTTCCAGCATGGATGGTTTAGGAGCAGGCACCAGCTTCGACGAAAGTTTGGATCCCCCCGGCTATAATTATGTACGATTTAGTATAAGAATCGCCAATTCTTAACATAAACTATTTAATGAACTTTTTTCCTGTTCTATTTCCAGACGTCGACACCTAGCACATCGGCAAAGCGCTCCAATGCCTCTAATGCGGCTCTTCAATCTTCGGCGGAGAAAATGGATAGTATTGTGGAGTTGCGAAAAGCGGAGATTACTCAGAAATCCAAATTTGAACCCCTTTTAAAGCACTTGTAGTCACTTCTGGAACAGTTACCGCAAAGCACGGCGAATATGTTAGGGGCGAAATTTACGCAAATGGCCTACGAGGAGGTTGAAAAGCACCAAACAAGATGCAGTGAAATGTAATTTTATTTTGTTCTATTTTTATTGTATTCCTTTTTGTTTTATTTTATTAATTATATTTTATTTTGTTTTATTTTATTTTTATTTGTTTTTATGTTTTCGCTTAATTCAAATTATTTTATTTTACATTATTTCATCTAATTGAATTGAATTTAAGTTATTTTGTTTTGTTTTACATTGATTTGTTTTCTACATTTTATTTTGTTTTATTAATTTTATTCAGTTCATTTAATTAAGTTTAATGTAATTTAGTTTTAAGTTAATTAATTATTTTATTTTACTTTATTTCATATAATTGAATTGAATTAAAGTTATTTTATTTTGTTAAATTTTTTCATCCTGTTGTGTGTGTTGTATATTAAACATAACACATCTAAATAAAATAAAACATTAATGAACTTAAACTTATTTTCATTTTGATTTAATATTTTGCTTTAAATTTATAATTCAAAGTAATACATGTACTGTTTCAATATACTATATGTACATATGGATGTAAAACGAAAAATAATGTTGAATATTGCAATCCAGTGAAAACGAAATTCTTTCGGTCTTGTGATCTAAAATTAGGAAAAAGGAAGGAAAAGGAAAATTCCTAAAAATAAATAAATAAACAGGAGTGGCCATACCATTCTTATTTAATCTAAACAAGCTGCTCTGCGCTGCCAGGCTATCGATCCCTCTTCAGAATTAAAAAACGCAGACAGATTTTCTCGAACTTGAGATGCAGATTGTGGAAGCCTTCCAGCTTGAACGCTGCGCATTTCCGACGAAAAAAGGGAGTTGGCAGGGATGTGGTGGCGAAATTCGCCTCCTATCACTTCTCCGAATTCGCTGTAGCCATCGGCGCAATTCGAAGGACAATATTGAGCTCTACGAGTCCTTATGAGGAAATTGTGCAAATAGCAGCACGCAACTACTATTTTTTGTGCTTTTTTCGGGGAGCAAAACATTTTTCTGGAGAGGCAGTAGAACTTCGAGCACAATATTCCAAATGCATTTTCGATGCATCGCCGCGCTCTGCTAAGTCTATAATTAAAAATCTGATGCTCTTCTTCCAGCCTCCTGTTTCGCGATGGTACATATGGTTTCATAATCCGCACGTGCAATGGAAAAGCATCATCTGCAATAAAAACGTAAGGGCGTTCAACAGCTTCGGGAAAAGCGAGTGTTCCACTAAGCCCCGCTTTTCCGAGGGTACATTTTTGAAATATGCCGGCATCTCCTTCGCTTCCGTATGCCCCGATGTCCAAGTAGGTAAACTTGTAGTCACCATCTGCTGCAGCCATTAGTACCAAGCTGAAGAATCCCTAATAATTATAAAAATACACCTTGTTTATACCTACACAAGAACTGCATTAACAAAAAATCGATTTGACCCGACACACATTTCTTCCAAGCATTTATACCTGTATCTTTATAGCGTATTCAAAAGCAAACAAATCCACATTTCAAACGTCGTACAAAAATTATGAAAACTCAACTAACTTTAACATTTGCACCCGAAAATTTTAAACATTTTATTCAGCATTTTTAAAAAAATATAGGGTATGCAGTTTTGTAGCTCATTAAATTTTAGTAGGTTAAAGTGCAAATTTCAAGACGCTAGAAAATCGCGTTGATTTTGAAAATTTTTTTTTGCTGATCATGCTAGGCCAAAAAATAGCCGAAACTAGTCAAAATGTTACTTGACTTAATCAGCTGACCACAAGTGTATGTCAGTATAAACAAGGTTATAGAAAAACTCTAAGTTTAAATAGAAGCTGAAAATGCTTTCCATTGCTCTAAATGTATACCTTATAATTATAAAAAAGGCTTCCAGAATTTCGTGGACACTTAATGGCAACATGCTTGCCATCGAGAGCACCTCCACAATTGGGAAAATTCCACTTATTAAATGTGTATCCAATACGTTGTATTTCTGCAGGTGTTAGCGGTGGAATTTCGTTGCCTAAAGCAGAAATAATGGCGTCGCAAACTTCGGTTAAAATGATTCCAAAGTGTTGTTTGCTTATACGGTAAACAGACGCAACATGCCGTTGAAGTGTTCCACAAGCAAAGAACCTTATTAAATAAAATAAGATATAATAAATTAACATAGCAATTGTTAAGTTAAATTAAGGGCATGGACTTACTCCAACACGACAGCCAGCTTTTGCTTTGGTGAAATTTCATCGTTTGGCCTTGTTCGCTTTTTAGGTTGCAGTTGAGGATGAACCAGCTCATACAACTCGTTGAAACTACATACATCCATATGAAAATTCTCCTTGAACTGTTTTTCATTGGCCACTAGGTCATCAAACTGCAAATGATTGATTAGATTTCGGGAAAATTAATGTATACAATTAAATTACATATAATTGCATCCTAGACCGCTTGACCAATCATAACATAAACCAGTCGAGAAGCGCTAGGTTACGCTTAAATCCAGCTGCGGTCAATAAGATAGCAACAAAATTCAAAGTTATATTTTTTGAAACTTATGTTTATTTATACCGCATAAAACAAAGTTTTAAAGCTGGCATAAGTTCACACAAATAAATCAAACTTAAAAAAAAACCATGAAAATGTCAAACGTCAAGAAAAAGCCAATTTTTACGGGAAGTGCCACGCCCCTTTTTCTTCAGTTTGCATGGAGTTGCCACACCACCTTGTCTAATAACTCTTATTTTTCTCCATGAGTATGAGATTAGTTTCACATACATATATATTTCCATGCCAAACTTGAGTACTTTACCCCAAATATTTGAAGAGATATGCAATAGGAAGATATGAATATGCAATAAAGTTAATTAAACTTATTTAGCAGGTGGCAACTCTTAAACAAAAATTAGCCTATTTTCCAAAGTAGGTCATAAGCTATCTGTGTACAAAATTCCATGCAAATCCGCTCAGTCGTTTCCGCGTGATGGTTTCCCAAACATCCAAACATGCAAACTTTCACATTTATAATATTAGTAGGATTACTAAAAACATACAAATAAACATAAGTTGCAAAAAATATAACTTTGAATTTTGTTACTATCTTATTGACCGCAGCTGTAAGTGACCAAGTGCGGCCGGACAGACAGACATGCTGATCATTTATATATATACACCTATATTTTTTTTACGCTTCTACGCATTTTCCTCCAGATAAAAAATTACCAAATAAATTTTAGCTTGCAAAATATTGTTAATAAATAAAAAATAAATGGTGTTCGCAGCCTTTTTCTGCTAGGTGTATGTACATATCTGTAACCAAATATGTATAAAATCAATTTAACTTAAATGCATAGCGACCGATTTATACTGTACTACATGTGCATACATATTATACATATCGTTACCTTAATATAGAAAGGCCCTAACTCATTTTCACTTCGAATCCAGACTTATACAAAATCTGGCAAATAGCTCACAATATATCTGATAGAAATTGAAAACAAATGTTACAGCGTTAGATAAAATATTATATTTAATAAAAATCAGCACTTCGACGAAATTCGCAACTGTAGAACTTTGCTTTTCGCTAAATTTTCAAACTATGTTTGAAGAAACAGAAATGTGAGATAGGGCCTTTCTATATTAAGGTAACGATATATAAGTACATCTAGGAGTTTGTGGGTGAAAGGTGGTAACCAAGTATTTCTTCCCATTCATAACGCCACTGAGAGTGTATCAAACAATTTGTATTATATACTTACATCCTTTGCGAAGCGCCCCTTTTCTCCCCTTTCCCTCAAAAATTTGTTGACTTCTTTACGCGACTCTGCCTTCAAGGCCTCCGCAATCAAAAGCACCATTTGGGCTCCTGCCATACAAGCCACTTCTTCCAACATGCTATTTGTTGTGCCGGAAGCTCGCAAAACTCCCCAAATGCTGCTAAATGTAGTTA
>NW_023458568.1:10575189-10580867 GCF_013731165.1 Rhagoletis pomonella | reverse complement strand
CAATCGTTAGGAATTTCAATCGTAAATAAATATGCTACCCGCTTTGCACCCCACAACAAACCAAGTCTTTTGGATGTGTTCGGCGTCAGTGACAGAGATCACGTCAATCACTTTGATCAGCTTCCCATGGCTGGAGTCTCTGATCATGAGTTGATATTCCTATCCTACAACATTCAGCTCAATACGCAAAATCAAGCAAAGGAGTTGTTTTTTAGAGATTATAAACGTATTAACCACGATCTCTTAAACAAGGAGGCTGCTGTGCTTAACTGGAATATGTGTTGGTCAATCGCAACAGTTGATGAAAAGCTGCAACATTTCAATGCACTAGTCAGCCATCTATTTGATAGGTTTGTACCAGTGCGTAAAGTGAAAGTGGGTAGTAATAAGAAACCATGGTTTACTTCGGACGTGTTGTCTCTAATTAGGGAGCGTAGTAAAGCATATAAGAACTGGAAAAATTATAGGAGTTCTCAATCATGGGAAAAATATCGTGTGTCAAGAAATAAAGTAACTTCAAGCGCCAGAGAAGCCAAAAAGGCATACCTCCAATATAAGCTTAATGTTAGTTTGCCTTCAAAAGTCCTTTGGAAAAACCTTAAATCTCTGGGGGTCTCAGGTGAGGATAAGTGTGTGTGTAATCTGGACCCAGAAATATTAAACGCGAACTTTCTAGCATCTAACTGCCCAGTGGTATCACCCGAAATACCTGCTAATGCTTCACTACGGGAGCATACTGATGATGATGAGTTTGAATTTGTATCTGCAACAGAGGCGGACTTGATACAGTGTGTATATGCTGTAAAGTCGTATGCTATAGGTACTGATGGTATTTGTCTAGAATTCCTTAAAATTATCCTACCATTTGTAATACCATCACTTACACATATAATCAACTTCTCACTCGCCTTATCTACATTTCCATATCTTTGGAAGATGGCAAATATAATACCTGCGTCAAAAAAATACTTTCCTACCACTCCCCAGCACTTCAGACCAATAAGCATTTTACCGGCCGTATCAAAAGTTTTTGAGAAATTTTTAGCTCGACAAATTACCTGCCACTTGGACAAAAATAATCTTCCGAGTAATTTCCTGTCGGGTTTCAGAAGTCAGCATAGTTGCTCTACAGCCATGCTTAACATTTTTGAGGACGTTCGCCCTGCCTATGATAAAAATTATCTAACAGTGTTAGTGTTGCTCGATTTCTCTAAAGCTTTTGATAGTATTGATCACAACATTGTTTGGCAACATTTTGTTTGGTAATAGCAAAAATATGTGTCATTATGCTCTAAATACTATCTTAGGCTCGCCCAAGTCCATCAAAGTTCAATGTACACAAAAAATAAAAATTAATAAATATATTAATTAACATTTTTTTTTTACAAAAATTGCAAGGTCTTTGGTATATGGACCTTTTTGTAGAGAATCGAAGTAAGCTAAGAAAAATTTTTTTTTATCACTTGAACTTTGATGGACTTGGGCGAGCCTAAGATATTGACCAAAAATTTTCATCTTTCTCAGAGATTGTTTTTAGAGCATTATGAACAATATTTTTGCTATTACCAATCAAAATTATAAAAAAGCGGATTTTCGGCCCACGCTAATACATATACATATGTGCAGGACGGCCGAGAGAAAATGCGTTTTCCCATTCCAATTTGCTCAATAAAAATTAAAATAAAAAATGCTAATGTATTATGAATACACTCCGATTTATTTAATACAGGTTAAGGTCGTCTAAATAGAATTGTATTAAATAAAAACATACAATATGTTTAAAGATCAATCTGGGTTTATTTAAGATTAACTATTCAGTTGTTACGAAAAATCCGGCGTTCCATCACATGTAAATAAAATTGAACCTGAAATAAATCAAATAGAAGTAAACAGTTATACAAATACTATTAAACGATTAACTCTTACCTGCATAAAGCCTGTGGAAGTGATGATATTATTGGGCCATAACCTTGTGAGTTGTCATAGAGTTCAAATAAGGGTGCTGCTACGAGTTTGTAATTTTTAGGGACGGCAAAGAGGGCTATAAAAAGTAGGGGGAAAACAAAAATATTATTTTATTCATTTCGTTTTGCTTTATTTCTTAAATTAATATTTTATAATGTGTCTTATTAGAAAAATATGGTTACGTAAAGCTTATTCCTTTCCAAATGAGGTACAAAAGAACACTCGTTTAAAACTCGACATGAAACTACAACACAACTCTTGCACTATACTGATTATTAGGGAAGACAAAAGTATGCACAAAAAACTTAATTATATGTCATTAAAATTACTCGAAAATATTATGGCCCTTATTATGAGCTGCATTCGATTTTCGATCTTCGCTGGCTATCGAAATTCGTATTATGAGCTATGCAGGCGTGTCGAATTTTCTGTCGAACAGAATTTTGCTTTCGATGGTGTAACGAAGTGTTAGAAAATTGTGAAAAATGTATGATTTTGTATATGTTTTCTTACATTTTGGCGGCTAGACACTAATTTTAAACAATTTTTATTAATTTCATGCAGTTCTAACATCGTGAATACTAAACACAAGCTCGAAAGGCTGGTTTTACTTGTGAAAGAAAATCCCAATGCTCTGTTGGCTCGATCTCTGAGAACAAAATCGTAGCGCTGTTGATAGTTTTAAAATATTTTAAATAGATTTGGCTCACAAACGCCTCTTTAGATGGTCGGAACTTTTTAATGAATCTGTAGACAAATTTCTTAAATATATTTTATATCAAAATAGTTATATTCGAAAGACTAATAAACTTAAATGTTTAAGAGAGCATTTGCTACTCCTGGCCAGTTTACTAAGCTCTCATCCTCTGACGAATCGTTGAACCAGAACTCGTTGTACTCATTTTACCACGTTTTTATAAAATTGCTTTCTTTTTTACTTCATTTTAATTAGAAAAAATTTGCATAAATATGTATAAGCACACCATTTAGTTTGCTCGATTTGTAAACAAAGCTTCTCAGCGGTGAAAAATATACTATTGTGAACAACCTAAACGAGCGAAATTCACAATAGCGCTATTCTTCATCCAATGAGCGCCATAATACCAAATGAAAATTCGTTCGCTCAGCACTTTCGACCACAGTCGAAAATCGAATGCAACTCATAATAGGGGCCTATATTAATGATCTCTGTGATAAGATAAATCGGGATATTTTATCAATAATGCACCCGGCTCAACTTGAATTGAAAGCGAATTCGGTTGAAATTCACTCGGGAAGTTGCAGAACGTGCCGAAAAGTGCAATTTTGAATAGGCTACAAACTACCGTGGATTTTTGGCAACGGTGTTGCGTATTTTCTTCCGTATAACGAATGTTCGCCCCAAGTCAACGGTAGTTTGCAGCCACTGAATGCAAAATATGTTTCTAAAAAATCGAATTAAAAGGCTTGAAATTTTAAAGAAATTTTGGTGATTTTTTAAATTTATGTACATACATAGTTTAACCCTTAATTAGGCGCATGGGGTCAAGGCCATTTCAAGTTGAAAAAAATGTCCTGGAGTGCTTGAAGCGTGCTCGCGCTCTCTCTAGCTTCCTAACTCACCGCGGGGTACGTAAATTATTCACTCCCAAAACATCGGCCTGTACACATGCGTCGCTACTCTCTTAAGTCCTGACCCCATGTGACCACTCACGTAACATTTTTTGGTGGAGGTAATTTTTTATTTTTGTATCTAAATTTGAAGTCAAAGTTATGCTTTTATTTCTTAAAGTATGATAAGGAGCTTTAATATTATTGACATTACACATTTCGTTGTATTTATTTATTCACGACTAGAACGTTGCCGCGTACACATGTGTCGCTACTCTTTTTAGTGCTGACCCGATACGACCACTAACGTAACATTTTTTGGCGGACGTAAGTTTTTATTTTATTTTTTTAACGGCTTCAAAAAAAAGGAGGGGGTTATCAGTTCGTCGGAATATTTTTTGTTGTATGTTATCGCATAACTTTGGACCACGTTAACAGATTTTGATAATCCTTTTTCCATGGGAAGGGTGCAAGGGTGGTCCCATACTAAGTTTGTTTAGATCCGATAATTGGGTTGTGAAGAAATTAAAGTCGGTTTTGTTTTTTGCTTAAAAATCACTTGTGTAAGTTTAAAGTCGAAATTATTTTTGCTTTGTTTTTTAAGTAAACTATAATAGATTACTTAAATATTTTTGAAAAAACACACTTCGCTTTTTTATTTCTAAAACTCGACCAAACGGCCAATTGTGTGATTTTCTTCATGTGCCTAATTAAGGGTTAATACCTAAACGTACACATGTATACGGTTTTGGTATATAATAAAGTATATTTTAATTAAAAAGAATAAAAGTGAAATAATAAAAGAGTAAATAGTCAAAGCTATAAGTGATAGGCTAATAAAGAAAGAATGTTACGACATCCGATATCATAGAACCAATACGGTTATCATTTTTTTAAGTAAAATTTAAGGTAACTTCGACATTCTAGTTCCTTCTTTCTATAAAAGTTCAATATACAGATTTATTTGCAAAATACAATACATGGAAGGACGGTTGATATTTTCGGAATTTACTTAGTACTATTTTTGTGCACTTTATTACAGCATCCGACGCTTTCCATCCGCACGGATCTAATCCTATTCGCACTGTCGTAACAAGCGAGTGTAAGAATTAGACTCGTGTGAATGGCATAATTTTGACCTTAATAGGCATGTATCTAACTGATGTCATTAGCACAAATCTAATACTTCCCACTCGGTTGTTATGACGGTTCGAATCGGATTAGATCCGTGCGGATGGGATCCGTCGAATGCTCCTATTATGTATGTAGGTTAGGTTAGGTTAGAGTGCGTTGAAAATTATTACCGGGAGTTTTGATTAAAAATACAAAATCAGCCTTATTAGGAGTTTCATTTTCCTCGAACTGGTTCACTTTTCACTTTTCATTTCGGTGTATTTACTACGGGCGGATGAAAAAATATCATGCGAAACTCACGATAAGGCTGAATGAGAATCTTTCGGCGTACATTTCTTTTGCGAATATGGTTAAATTGCTTCGACGATAGTTTGAATTCTTAGACATTGTACTATCAGTGTTCGTGAACAATTCGCCGATGAATATGAAACTTTGGCGATTAGCAGTGCAAATCAAAATCCTCAGCAACGCGCCCAAGTTAATGAACAGCTTTAAGTGCATGCGGTGCGAATTTATGCAGGACGACCTCAGGAGTAACCAGCTCCTAACAACTGGAAACAAATTTATTTCGTTGGCAACTCTGATATAGAAATTGATCAGCGTTGTGCGATTAACTGTGCTATGAAACGCAAGATCATTGGAAAATTGCAAGAACCTTGTAACTGACACAACGTCTTTGGTTAAGTTATTTGAAATGGCAATGGAAGATATGCCTTCTCACGACCACAAAACCATAAGCAGAGTAGACAAATGTGCATTAAGTGAATAGATGATGAAAGTGTTATAATAATAATAATAATAATAACAATAATAATAATAATAATAATAATAATAATAATAATAATAATAATAATAATAATAATAATAGGTCTACAAAATACCTAGGGGTGAAGCTTGACAGCAAACTCACATTCTGGGAACACATCCATGGAGTATGTGAAACTGCGCAGAGCACGGCGGCTCTAAGCCGGCTGATGGCGAACGTGGGC
>NW_023458568.1:10572234-10575089 GCF_013731165.1 Rhagoletis pomonella | reverse complement strand
GCCAGTGCATAAAGCATTTCCCTCTCCTACGAAAAAAAAAAATAAAAAATCCCAACGGTTTTTACCCTCCTTTCGCGCCCATCCGAACGCAGTCCGCATGACGTACGGAACCAATATTTTCAATTTTCGCACCGAGTCACGATAGGCAGGAGTTTTTTAAATGTCGAGATCTAAAACTGTTCAGCTACAGAACTAAATTCATCAGCTGATTTTATGTCTATGTTAATAGTTCACTTATTGAGATAGTATAGTATCGCTTTCTTAATGCTGAAAAGCGAATCAGATATATCAAATGTGCTGGAATGAGAGTTAAAATCCTGGCATTAGCAACGGAGTGGCTCGTGTAATTCTAAATTAGTGAGCCTGTCAGTAATTTAACCATAAAAATTGTACCAAGCATTTTCCTGCGACTGACAAGTGTTGGAGGATTAATAAGTTTTAATCGGCTCATATAAGGCGGAAGGTTATATTGAGAAACCCAACGGAAATTTCTTAAAGCAAAAAGTATGAATTATTTTTGGACTG
Source organism: Rhagoletis pomonella (assembly GCF_013731165.1). Taxonomy (NCBI): domain Eukaryota; kingdom Metazoa; phylum Arthropoda; class Insecta; order Diptera; family Tephritidae; genus Rhagoletis; species Rhagoletis pomonella. Next base: position 10,574,564 of record NW_023458568.1, on the reverse strand, counting down.
ATTCTATCTTGTCTGAGTAAATTTGAAACTTTGGATTCCAAACCACCGAACCGTATTCCAGAATTGGTCTAACTAATGTTGTAAACAGGGTTTTGTGATATAAAACTATGTTCACATATCAATATTACCTCAATCAAAGCTCGTTTTTTAATCACCCCGTTTACACAGGCAAATCTCAGATTATTAGCCGTCAAATTTGTTGTGCCCGTTTACCGTGTACCGTGATCACGTTTTTCTGCTATATTAAGCAATATAGATACATTTTAACTTAACATTTTATCAAAAAATGCCTTTAAAATCTTGCTTTCCTTGCTAGCGTCCATTTTTGTTTACTTTTACATTTGCCATTTCTCCTCTTCTTCGCAAAAACAATCGATAAAACTAGGATGGACACCGAAAAGTTATCGGTTCAATCTGAGATTATTTTATAATTACAGATTAACAAGGGCGGAATTTTATATGGCTAATCACTTTTTCTAATTATAGATTAGGAAGTTAAGCTCGAAAATGAGGATAATCTACTTATATGTGAACCTAGTATTAGGGTCACTAAATTCTTTTGACTATCGTTTGACAAATGCAAGTACACCTTTAGCCTTGTTGACTGTCACATTAATGTGAAGATTAAAATTAAGTTTCGGATCCATTGTGATACTAAGGTCCACAAAATTGTATACCTGTTCCAAATTATGGTTATCTATTGTATAAGAAAGTGGTTGAACAGCTCTTCGCGAGAAGCACATTACTTTATATTTGTCCAGATTTAGAGGCATATGATTTACATAGCACCAGAATGTTCCAATAAAAAAATTCATTTTGGGCGAGGCGAAGTTCGCCGGGTACGCTAGTGTATTTCTATAAATTAAAGAAAGCGAAAAAATTTATTCTAGGCCAAAGGTCACATACATAAATTGCTTTTTTGCATTTTCAGCCAAGCGATAAGGTTTCTCAAAGTGTAGATAATGCAATTTTCTATAAAAAAATATGTTATCGCCACTTTTGTTCGTAAGAATTACCTTTTCTAAGATATAGCGATTCAAAAAGTTGTGTTCTCCACAATAATCTCAACTGCCAATCTACTTATGGGGTAGCGTAGGTGTCTTTGATGGGGGTGATCGATTTACACACAGCGTCGACTCGTATGAGTTCAATTTCACCAATACTGGAATACGGCGCTCCCAAATAAAGGCCGAAAGGAGTTACAAACTCCGCACTCGACAAAGCCATAGCAACACCTGGGCCTAGCCAAAAATAGCCCTACGTGGAAGCAGTTATCAGGTGCATCGGCACCCACCAACAGAAGAATTAAGGTACCCCCTGTGTCCAAGAAGTCCAAAAGCCAATATGCTACGAACAAAAGTAGCATTGGATGGGAGGCCTGCACGGCAAACACCGGAAATCGTTGGCCTTCCTGCTCGCCACTTAGCGAACAGCGTCTGGCGACCTGTAATAGGGCCAAGGACTTTATCCCAACTGGCCCAGCGAAGGCCACTCAAGGTCAGGACAAGGAGGAGGACTTAGTGAAGGTACAGGAGGACATAGCGTGAGCTAAGAAGATTATCCCGGACTTTTACCTTAACCTATATGGCAAGACTGAGACTGCAAAGCGTCAGAGACCCGTGGAGGAAGCCCCGGCATTGGCACCGAAAAGGGCCAAGACTCAAGGTGCCTGGATCCTTTACGGAGACAGCCAGGACCGCAAGGTTATTGGCGTCATAGACGAAAGTAATGAGCAACCAATGGAGGTGGTCCAAACCGTCATGGCAAAAATGGAGAAGGAGATTAAGAGTGAGAACCCTGGACCACCATCCTCGTGCATGAATGCTGACTGGCTAGGAATTTTTGGAATGCCAATGTTAGGAATAACATTAAAACAGCTTTAATCAACTCAAGTCATCATTTTATAAATTATTAGAACAGTGTTTTAATCTAGTATTCTAAGTTCAAAAGGGCATATTATATTTCAGAAAAAGTAATTTGCCTGTATTTTCTCCCATGAGGCGATTTCTCAGATGCTCGTATATAAGGCCGGCTGCACTGAACAATTGTTCACTTTCGACGAATAAAGAACAAACATTAACTAAAATACGAAATTTTGATTTATTTTGGAACGAATTACCGTCATCCCTTGTCAAGGTTGGTTTGCAGACAAATCGGTTTCCGCGTTGTGCCATCTGCAGTGTCATTTTCCGTTCTGTTAACATTTGTAACTATTAACACAACTACGTAAAATATGAAGAGCGCTGAAATATTTTACAGCTCATCACAAAAAGAGGATAAAGCCCAAACGTTAATAAAAATGTGAACACATTTGAGGGCGCCCAATTAGG